>NC_072791.1:49458406-49767870 GCF_028583425.1 Eublepharis macularius | reverse complement strand
CTTCTGCCCCTCACACCCCAGGGCCACCAACCGGCTCTCCCGCTCCATCTGCCCTCTAACGCCCTTACCCTGGCCAACTGGTTCTTGGCTCTGGGATAGGTTCAACCCCTCTCCAACACACAGGAGTCCCACCCCCTGCTGGGGTCCTTGGCCAATGGTCCAGGGGTTCCTGAAACTCCCTGGCCCTACCCACCTTGCTGGCCCTTCCACCCTCCGCCTGGGCCGTGCTCGCCCAGCTTTTGCCTTGGCCGGCCCTGCTGTTCCCAGCAGAGTCTGGAGCCATGGCTGCGGCTAGGGCGCCATGTGCCCTTGTGGCCAGTGGGACGGCTGCGGTGCTGCTGCCCCTACCTGGCTGGCGGGCCCCGCAGCCTGCTCCTGAGCTGCCATGCGGCTTGGTGGCTGCTCCGCTGCTCCTCCCAGCTGGTTGGTGGGCCCCGCAGCCTACCCCTGCGCTGCTGCACAGCTCAGCTGCTCCACGGGTTTCCCCGCGCCATTCACCTGTTCTGCGGGCTTCCTCGGCTCACTCCCTGCCCGGCTGGTTTTCTTCTCTGGTGGTGAACTGGCCAGTGAGTGGGGCAGGTGCTGGGGGTCTTGGCGTGGGGCTGCCAGGCTCAGCTTGGTGTTGGGCTGGGGGATCTGGGCAGGCACTGGTGCTGAATCCAGGAAAGGCTGAGGCTGCTTTGGACAAGACTATTGCTATGGATCTACTTAGCTCCTAGTGTTGGAACACGGGGCTTGCACTAGTCTGGGGTGTTTTCTTCAGGGAGCAAGCATATCAATTATTTACATTTATTTTTCTATATATCTGTACGATAGGATGTTTTTGGAAGACATGAAAAATCTGCCTTGAATATCTAATACTTTAAATGTTCATTATTTGGAAAGTTCCTTATTAGAGATGGGCACGGACCGGATAATGGACCAAAAATATGCATGGTCCAGGGCAGTTCGGTGCCTGTGAGCCGGCGGTTTGTGGGACACGCTGTTTTTCATGGATGTGAGTAACTTTGGCTGGTCCGTTGATCCTCGGCTGAGGGCTCTTCTTATAAAACCATGAGGGTTGGAACAAGGAAGAAGGGAGGTCATGGGGGGAAGATGTGCCAGGGTTGTCCTGGTTGCCCATCGCCATCGGTGCCCAGCACCAGCTGTACTAGCGACTGGGAGGTCTCAGAGCCAGAGCCTCTTTCCATGGATCCGCTTTTGGGGCTTCAGGAGGAGACACAACAGGTCTTAGCTTTGCCGAAGGAAGAGCAACTGCTAGAAATTTTTAAGGAGGAGGGATCTAGTCAGGAGGAGGATGCCTCAGAGGAGCCCTGGAACATCTGGTCCTCCACCTCTCAACCTCTTGGGGCTGCTGCCGCCTGCAGTTCGTCCTCCTGGGTCAACCCCTCACTTCAGTGGTCATGGCTCCGTCGCCTCCTTTCAACTCACCAATTCCCGGTCTTCGTTTCACTCTCATGCTTTGGCAGCATTTTGAGACCCCCCCCCCCCAATGACCCCTGTTCGGTATGGTGCAAGTCCTGCAAATACCCTGGTGCATAGGGGTTTGGACCTCAATCACCTGTCACCGAGTGTCCTCCACAAGCATCTGCAGAGGCATCACCTGAGCCTGTTGCCTCCACAAGAACCATCTGGCAGGGGGACAAGAGGGCTCATGAGTAGTTAGAAGGGGGAGGGGAACAGGAGTCCACCCCAAGGAAGAAGAAGACTTGCTCCAAGGGTGCTGTGGAGCCTCCAGGCAGGCTACTCTTCAGGAGGTTATTCCCTCGGGGTCGTCTCTGCCAAGCAAAAGATTCAGCGGGAGGGCTCGGGAGGCGGGCACTCATGCACCAGCTGAGATGTTAGCGCTGGAAGGACTACATCTGTCCGTGTTGGAGGGCGTGGGCTTTTGCCAGGTGCTGTGTCATTTCACCCCCTGGTTCACAATGGCTTTGCGGCAGACAACTGTCCGACGAGTCTTGCCTGCCCTATACAACTGTGTAGAAAACATGAGTAAACCCTCATAATTAGACATAGCTCTCAATCAGGAATAGCACAACAAGGAGAGAGAATCGCGGCGAGAACTGGCAAAAACAAAAACAAGATAGCCCCCAATATACTGACTAAGATGTAGTAAGACACAGTCAATAGAGCAATAAAGCAAAGAAGACAATGAATCCTTCTGTGGAAAATATTCTAATACAGAAATGTATAGTTCTATGTCTGTCATATAAAGTCTCTGTACCAAAAGTGAGTAAATTCTTAAAGAGCTATTGCAAATTGGTGAAGGATATACACACAGGAAACACAGGATACAAATAGTTAAGGTGCTAGTCCTCAAAGAGTAATCATATTGCACATGGAAATATTAAAGGGCATGAATAGCAGCATATAACAGAATTTGTCTGCAGAGCATATACAACAATCCTGTGATTCCAGTGTGTATATCCTTCACCAATTTGCAATAGCACTAAGAATTTACTCACTTTGGGTACAGAGACTTTATATGACAGACATAGAACTATACATTTCTATATTAGAATATTTTCCACAGGAGGATTCATTGTCTTCTTTGCTTTATTGCTCTACTGAATGTGTCTTATTACATCTTAGTCAGTATATCACGAGCTATCTTGTTTTTGTTTCTGCCTATACAACTGTGTGGCAGACATGGTCAGGAGACAGTTGAAGAGAGCAGGAGGGCGGACCATGCACATCTCAGCCTATCTGTGGAGCGATCGCCATCACTGCCCACTGATGGCAACCAGAGAAGCACCGGAGCACCATAGGAAAATTTGTGCCTGCTGAAGACTCGCTGCAAGTTTGGAGTCTGTGAGTACTTCAGGGGTGGGGCCAGGGTCACCGGAAGTGACGGACCATGGACTGATGAACTGGTTCGTGAATTTGGGGGGGGGGGTCATGAGCAGTCCGTGGTCTGTGAAAATGTATGGACCATGGACCAGCTGCCTGTGGATTTTCCCGGTCTGTATCCACCTCTATTCCTTATTAATGTATATCCTTGCATCATGCTTCTGTGTGAGTGCATATCTAAGCACTATAATTTTTACTCCTGCACATGTGGTGGGCCTTTGTATTTTCTTCAGACCCATTTGAAAGGTTCAGCAGCAAGAAGTTTAATCACTTTCCAGATTACCCTGGGTTTAAATTATTTTTGTCAACTCCCTTTCAAAAAGAGTCTGAGGCTAAATGCTATACTTTGTTCTATTATAAGTTGTTTTTTTTTAAAAAAATGCTCAACTGCAATTCAAACTCAAGGTTTGTTCATCGAAGCCACTCCATGTTGTCAGCATGTCTTTATCTGGCCTAAAACTTTCAATGGTGGTTTGGCTTCACCCGTTGCTTAAAAGATGGGTTGAGCAATAAGAGCTTTTCTGTAGCATGGACAAGGTTTTGTAGTCACTTCAAACCCAAGCTATTTCGGAGTGGCAACATAACATAGCCTCTAACGGCAGGGGTTGAGAGAAGCGATTAGGATCTTTGTGCTGAGGCTTTCAATATGGTTGAGACACAAAAGTTGTGACTTCACACTGTCTAGAGGAAATAAACACTGGCTATCCTTTGACAGAACAGCTTGGTTGGAGCTCGAAAAGTGTTGCTGCATCTGTGTTATAAGCCTGCAATTTGCTTTTGTCAGCTACCTTTCCAGTTCAATAGTGTGCGTACTGCACTTGTCAATAAGACTGACGTGGAACATCGTATCTGGTATCTATACTCATTCACATCTCTCTGCAAGAAAAATTGCCTACTCAGAGGGTCTTTGAATAATATGGGCTCTAGCTTCCAAATAAGAACCCCCAAGATTTGTTTCTTCTGGACACAGAACTGTATTTATCAACTTTTAAAATTTCAGCTGAAAAAAAATGAGGAAAGAGGACATGGTTCAGTTGTTTTCCTTCACCCTGAAGAACTGAACAGAAATATGGCATATTAAGTGCTACAATTTTCTTCGCTAAACAAAGGATGCTTCCGTTTAAATTACAGTTTTAAGGTAACTAGTAAAGGAAAACAGCAGAAATTCAAAACATGTAAATAAAGAGATTAAATTACTTTCATTGAAGAAAGTTTCAGAAAAGGAACTAGGAGGTTGCTACTGTATCTTGCTTCTCATCTTTCATTCTTCTCTTTCCCTTAAATATTTCAAATGTGGCTTATAGATAAATCTTATGAAAGTTCATTTGGAGCTTAGTCACACTGAGTTCTAGTAGGCTCACTCTTCAATAAGTACCAGTGAACAACATCTAGTCTTTATGCAGTTACCAGTGCTGCTCATAAAAAAATAAGGGAGGCAGTTACATACTAAATTCAAAAGAAATCCTTTCTATTACAATGCTATTTATAGATTCATATGCTAAGACTACATCTGAAATATGAGCCTAAAGTATTGTATATTACTTATTTTACTTTACCCATTACTTGGGGAATTCAATTGCCCATTGTTTTTTTACTTTACCCATTTGCTTGGGACATTCAATTTCTTAATTATGAACAAAAGGCAAGCTTTTAGCGAATATGCTCAATTTTAAGCTCCGAATCCGTAAAACATCAACCTGATACAGTTAATGCTTTCTGGCTTACAATCCAGTGTTGCCCTTACATGTTGATCTCTTGAATACTACCATAACCAAACTCTCCATTTGACTGAATGAGGATATTTAGCTTTTCCTATGAATTTTTCTCTTACTTTTGAGAAGGATATAGAAGAAGCTGGTTGGATCCAGACTGATGTTTCTGTGGGCACATGGACTTCTGTTCATAAAGCATAGGTTTTTTGTCTCCCCCTCTTCCTGTGAAAACTTAAAATGTCCTCCAAAATCTTATTTCTGGAGGTCTCCCCCTCCTCCAAGAACAGGATTTCAAGGAGCTTTTCAGGCTGCCACAGGAAGGGGGAAATCATGCCTGCAGGCAAGTTTGGAATTCTGACATAGTGTCCTGGGCACAGCCACAAAATGACTGCTATAAAATGGCTACTACAGAAGGTGCAGCTAGCCACAAAATGGCTGCTACAGCTTTACCTTCAGTCACATAATGAAGATTCTTGTGCTGTGGAAGCAGCTGCCGCCAAAATAATGTTTTTTAAAAAATCTGCACAGCCAATCAAATCTCCAGTGGTCAATCAGAAGCCATGTTTGGTAAAAGCTCCACCTCACCCCACTTTCTAAAAATACTTGGTGGGCATCAGGAAAAGTGTAGGCAGATGCAATGGTGCTCACGGGCACCATGCTGGGGACCCCTGCACTAGGTTGTACACTGTCTCTACCCAACAGGAGATAAACTTCAAACAAATGGGGCTGGCTCTGAACAAGATAAGGTAGCACAGTGTTCACCCCTAGTCATTTGAAAAAATGCTATGAGACCATACCAGCACTAACAAGAACTGCAAATGGAGTACTCATGTATATGGAAGGTTCTGGATTACTGCTTATTAAGCAAACAGAAAAAAGATTTTTTCCATTTTCTCTTCTTGTTGCTGGGCAGCGATTTCCATTAGTAAAGCTTTCCTAAAAGCAATGAAATACAAGGATACAAAGTTCAAATCTTAATAATCTGGAACTAGATTCAATTTCCATGTGAAAAATATGTACCACTGAATTTGCTGTCCATGTGTCTGGAGGCCACAGACCATCTACAGGTAAGCATACTGTTGATAGTCACAGTCTGATTAGAGAGACTGAAGGTTAAGTCCTAAATTCAGATTCTTGCAAAATAAAATCTAATATGTGAAGAGCTGCAGACCAACCTTATCTCAGTAAAGCCCATTAGAAGATTCATTTGTGCCTAGGATGAAGGATTTTCAGGGATCAGACAATAGCCCAGAGTTTATATCCCAGTCCTTTTAATTTCCATCCTATGGCATTAGCCACCTTATGCACTTTGTGATGATGGCTGCAAGATTAAGTGCTTCCTAGAGCAAACCACAGAAATATTGAAGTCACTTGCAGTCTTATTTGATAACCCCATCCTCCTAACCTTTACTAGGAAGGTCGTAAAGGTTGAAGAGGAGAAATTTCCTTAGCAAGTACTGTGGACTCTACGATTCTCACTACAACCACTATTCTGCCCCAAACTAGTACTTAAAATGGAGGGACATGAAGGAGGGATGATCACTGTTAATAAGTAAGCACAACAAAGACTGAAGATACTAGAAGTTTTGATTCAGTGCTATAAATTATTGTACGAACTAAAATATAATTGCTTTAAGAAAAATATGGTATATTTTATACTTGCATCTACCTACAATTTTTCATCACAATATTGGTCACCATCCAGGAGGATCCTCAGAAACAGCTTATAGGGAGGGATATGTGTGCAAGTTCAGAAAAGCCCTAACAAACATGTGGATCACTTCGCACAGCAGCATGATCCCAAGCCCAATTGATTATGGGCTTACTTTTAATGAGGCACAGATCACATTTAGGGCTTCCTTGATCTGAGGATGATGGGATTCATGTACCAGTTCTTCACAGATCCATATGCCAAGGCTACAAAGAGCAACACATCTGCAAAACAACAGTGGATATCAAGTCAGAGACTGATTTCAACCTGGCTACACCAAGAATCTCAAGGGAGCAGAAAACTCACAGTATACGGAGTTTGCTCAGACGAACACTCTCTTAACGTCTAACTGAAGAACATTTCACATTTACATAAATAACACAGTGTGCACTATTACGTTTTAGAGTTTTACTTCATTAAATGTATTCTACAAGTACAACTTACTTTTAAAAAAAATGGTGCTGTCAGCAGAATACTAAGAGTCTCTTTATTTAAAAATATACCACGTTAACTGAACACACTTTTGCCAACAAACATTTGCCAGTGATCTTTCCTTATCTGTACCTTGCAGGCCCAGATGGCTCCTCTCTTGCAGAATTTAATATTGTTTTGATGATGAGTTCCTAAAATAAGAATGTTTAAATATCAGTCAAGAATGAGCGACAGGCTAACAAATGTTCTTTTTACTTATCAAGCTAAAGAGTGGGTCCTTCAGAGGCATTTTAGTCTCATACCTTGGCTGGTTTTCTTGGGTCAACTTTGGGCCCTGTACCATTGCTTGCTTGAACAGCCATCTCCTCCCCTCATAGAGAGGAGCCAATTTGTGCTTCCTCTTCCCACAAAACAAACAAAAAACAACTCCAAATAAGTACTTTCCATATTGCTCTGGATACATGGATTACTGCTAGCCAGAACATTAAACTTAATATTCTTTCCTGTTTAGAAGGGAGATGACTGAACTATTATTCAGCTGAAAGAGTTGTCTGCTAAGACTATTAAACTATTAACTACCTGCAATTCAAAACATACCTTAACATCTGTGAACTGGGACACAACAATGTCAGGAGTGTTTGGATGTAGAGCTGGGAGTTCACAATATAAATTGGGAAAGCAAACCAGAGAGCCTAAGAGAACTTGTGCTTCTACTCTTGGTGCCTAGGTTAAAAAAAGATAAATATTTAATCTTCATCCTCAAATTAAATGAATACACGTAACTGAATTTTTGTATTCATATCATGTTCTCCTGGCTTCTCCTCCTCTTCTGTCTCCTATGTACATAAAAAGATAAATCGCATATCTATCTAAATTTAGATTGGGGCAGGAAGCTATATCTTTTGCTTAGATTGGACTGCAAAGACTCAATTATCACTGAAGCTATTAAGTAAACAAATATACAAAAAATCTGTAAAGAAATAAATTTTAACTCTATATATCAAAAACCTAACTAGTGAGACTACGAAATGGGTGCACACATTGACTGTCTAACTTTATACTGTATTGACTTACACTGTGTAATATGCCTTGAGCCTCAGTGAGAAAGGCAGACTATAAATAATGTAAATAAAGAAATAACATCATATTTATTTAGCTTACAGTGAAGGAGTCTGGTTAGAGAACACAGACGACATGACACCCACAAGTACATTTTGTATGTGGCATGCTATTAACATATTTCACAGGTATATGTACTCACAAACAATATACAAATCAACAGTAACACATGAAACTGAATGATCACTTACATTAAGGAAAGATGATGCTGCCACTCTACCAGCTGCTATAATGAAGTCCATGATCAGTGTGGTGGCGCCAGGCAAACCAAGTGAAAAAAACTGAGGAGAACAATGCTTGATGATTGTATTTACAATATCCTTGAAAGAAAAGAAGCATAGGACTACTTATTATACTGGTCTCTTACAGTCTCCCTAATAAATACACTGTTAAAGGAGGAGGGGGGGGAGCAGAATGACAAAATAAGCACTTGAAAGCCTGTTCTGAGAGCATCAAACCTAGTAGGCCAATCTGAACTTGAACCAACCATTTTCTTTAGCTTTTTCAATGAACTGTAACAGAACTGCTCTAAAACTGCTTTAGATTTTTATAAAGCTTTAATGTTTTTTATAGAAATTGTATGAAATCATGTTTTATTGTTTTTAAATGATGTGATCTGCCCTGAGCCTGCTCGGCAAGGAAGGTGGAGTAGCAGTCTAATAAAATAAAATAATAAAATTTCCTTTGAAAGTCTTTGTTTCATCCAAATAGGACTAAAACTAATTTTTTAGCAAAAGGTTTTTCAGAGTGTTTTGATCCCCCACAAAACCTGATGTGTGGAAAAAGTCCCAGGACCTAGTAAGAATGAATAATGAGCCCACGGAACCAATATCCAAGAGGACTGTTCTAGATCTTGGGTTTGTCTCAATCGGGTTCTCTTCAAGATGAGGGAAGAGGAAGTAAGAATATTGCTTTGCATTATGAGTCTACCAAACATGATGATGTATTTAGCTTTATAGCCTCATCTCCAGACCCCTCATCAGGAGTCTGGAGACTGAGCCCTATGAGGAAAGGCGGAAGGCCTTAGAAATGTTTAGTTTGGAGAAGAGGAGATTGAGGGGAGACATGATTGCTCTCTTTAAATATTTGAAAGGCTGTCATTTGGAGGACGGCAAGGAGCAGTTCCAGTTGGCAGCAGAGGATAGGACTCAAAGCAACGGGCTTAAATTACATGTAGAAAGGTACCAGCTGGATATTAGGAAAAACCTTTTCACAATCAAAGTAGTTCAAAGGTGGAATCAGCTGCCTAGGGAGGTGGTGAGCTCCCCTTCACTGGTAGTTTTCAAGGAGAGGCTGGATGAATATTTGTCAGAGATGCTTTAGGCTCATCCTGCATTGGGCAGGTGGTTGGACTAAAAGGTCTGTATGGCCCCTTTCAACTCTATGATTCTATGATCTTTTAAACCTTTAAAGAGGGTTCTCAGATAAATGGTCTGGTGAGAGAAGGGAAGGAGAAACTAGTCCTGTGCTACAGCACGCTGCCTGCTTCCCCCAGGCCTGTAACCTATGAATCACAATAGTTTCCAATAATTTAATTTGGGAACATGGATCCAAGAGACTAAAAACAGTGTATCTGGAGAGGGCAGTGTGAGAGAAAGGAAGGATGTATTTTTAATTAAACACATCATATAACATTTTTAGTATCAAACAATAATCTTTCTTTGCTGCTCTTCTATATACTGTTTTCCAATTTCCAAGTTTCTTTTCATACTGTTGATGATAAATATTACATATCACTATATATTAACCATTGTATCACATTGTATCACAGCATCAAAATGTGAACATTTACATTTTTCCACATGGTTTGGAAACAATTTTGTTCCAACTAACGGGATACTGAACTGTAGCAAACATCAATCACAGCTAAAATCAACCCTGAAAATTCAAGGATTTTATTTGCTAGTTAAAATGAAATATTCTGTTAACATACTTAACAATAATTTACAGTTTATATACAGTATAACATATATGTAGAGAGACTCATTCTTCATTAAATATGTTATAATAATCTTAAATTCTTTTAGGATACACATAAAATATATTTAGCTTGTAAGATACACTGTGACCAAGAATGATACCTAAGGTACAGAATGTTTTGTAAACAAACCTAGCTTTGTATACTCAGAAACAGAAATGTAATTACATTCCTTTGAAAATCTTGCCACAAATAACATGCTGACTACCAAGGCTGCTTGTCAACTTATAGATCTGCAGTTCAGCATGAGACATCAAAGGGGGGTTCCTTAGATTTGCTTTTTCTTAACCTTTCTCAAAAACTGATGCCTCCACTAATCTGTACCAACAACTTTTATGTGCCAAGTGTAATAAATGGAAATCTTCCACACTGATTTATGGTATCTCCCTCTAAAATACACAGTAAAACTTATTTGTCTGATGGTATTAGCCCTGTACATATGACATATCAAAGGAAAATATAATATGCACAGAGAATGAGTGCTGGCCATAGGCATGTGCACTTGGATCTATCTGGTCTGAATATATACTCCAATATTACCTTATTGGTATTTTGGGTTGTATATTTGGGCATTCAGTGTGGTATTCAGGATTAGAGATGGGCACGAACAGCAATACGAACTAAAAAAAGCCCCGAACAGCCCAATCAGCTGTTCGCGAACAAGCTGTTCATGAGGCCCCGTTCTAAACAGGTGGTCGTTGTAAGCCTTGTTCGTTGCTGTTCGTCAAGCCATACAATCTGGCACCTGCAATCAATTCCCTTGGCAACTGGAGGCAGGGACTGCCTGAACTCTGTCTGAACTTCTGCTGTTGCCCTGGAAACCCCAATCTAAGCCCAATTTAGCTTGATAGGCAGGTCTTCCTTTCAAGTGTGAAGCTCCAAATTTGTTACAAGGAAGCAAAGAGCAGGGGGGAGGGGGGCTCCCAGCTCTGGTTTTGCAGACAGTGAGGGAGAGACAGTTGCTGTTGGCATTTTGAGAGACAGGGAGAGTGCTTTGGAGCTTGAATTTTCTTTGTGTGTGGTGGGATAGGGATCTACCTCTTCAAGTTCCAGGGCTGCTGCCAGGCTCTGGGCCAAGCTATTATTTATTACTAGTACCTTTCCTGCTGCCTGCTCAGGTAGGGTTTCTGGGAGTGGTGCGGTAGGGATCTACCCCTTCAGGTTCCAGGGCTGCTGCCAGGCTTTGAGGGCAAGCTATTTTTTTATTATTGGTACATTTCCTGCTGTCTGCTCAGGTAGGGTTTCTGGGAATGGTGTGGTAGAGATCTTGATGGCTGGAGGAGAGCCTGCTGGCCCCCACGAACAACGAACATGTTTGTGAACAGGTCATGTTAGTTAATGTTCGTTGTTTGTTGTTCGTGCATGGCAACGAACAACAAACACCATGTTCAGGTTTTTTTCCTGTTAGTGCCCATGTCTATTCAGGATTCTTGGGAATACCAAGAAGAAGATCTTGTATATTTCCAGAAACATTTGGGAATATCCAGGGCTGGCATTTTAAAGATCCCAGGCCTGTTTCCCCTGTTTCAACAGGTTTTCTGGGCAAGAGGAGGGGAGAAATCATCTCTCTTGGCTCAGGAAAAGTGGCTCCTAGTTGGTGCAAGTCTCGCCTGGCTTGGGGATGGCAGTGCCCAGGTAAACCAAGCATAGGGCCTAGCACAGCTGCAGGTCTAGCTGGCTTCTTCTCTGTCCTTTGTGGGGATGGGGCTCTTTTCCAGGGCCATTCTTCCTCCCAGTCCACACCCTTCAAGTAGGGTAGATAGTGGGTTTCCTTGTTTAGGGGCCTGTAGAATTGGGCCCTTTGGTCCAATTCCCTTGAAAACTGGAGAAGGGTGTCTTCTTTTGTAGGCAAGCAGGGCTAAGTCCCCTGTAAATCTGGTGTCATTTGGTTGAAAAACAGCCATTCTAGGCCTCCCCCCCCCTGAAAAAATGTCCTCCATAGGAAATAATTTCAGAATTCTGGAAGACACCAAATGGTTAACAGGATACCCAAATATAATCAAATACAAGTACTGATGTCCTTTCTCAAATCCAAAAACTACTTTTCCCACCAAAAACACATCCCTAAGTAGCTAAGACCCTGCCCATACATTTTTACCACCACATGAACACGGCAAATATGTGTGTACAAACTGTATACGTGTAGGTTTCATTCCTGTGATTAGAAATACTGGCATTTCCACTTATGTGGATGGCACCTACATATGCACATTATGTAAGTGTGTATAAATATGTGTAAATTTGGTGGGAGAACACAGGCAGGGCACAAGGCTCATTTCCATTCTGTCTCTAGTGTGTTGGGTTGTCCCAAGATGTGTCGCATTGTTTATATAAGGCTACTGTGCTCTGCATTTTCTTGCTTCCAACAGTGAAGAACGCTGAGCAATGGTTTCACAGTAAGATGGCATCAAAACATGGATACATTTTACTACAAAGAAAAGGAGGGGAGACTCTGGCACAGAGCTTCAGGTTCTCTGAAATGTCTTGCTCTAAGGATTACTTTTAGCAATATTCTTGTGTATAGATGTGAAAACATTTTCCAAAACAAATCATGCATGTTCAAAAGTTACAACTTGGAATCTGCAGGGACTTGTAGGGGACATCTCATTTCCCCCTCCTCCACCATGTCCTCTTTCCCTTCCCTGCCCCCCATAGTGTCTCCTCCTTTCCATGCCTCCTTCTCTCCTTCTCATCCACTGTTGTGTGCCCCTCTGTCTTCCTCTTTCCCCCTCCCATCCCAGAAGCTCTCCTTCATGGTCCAGTTGCTTGGTGCTGGTTGAGCTGGGCCCAGTTGCATGGTGGGTAACTTGTAAGGACTTGCTAGGGTACTTCACTTCTCCCTGTATCCCCTTCCCCACACCATTTTCTCTTTACCTCCTTTTGGCAGCCTCCATATACTCATTTTCCTCCTTTAAACCCACTAAACAACTTACCTTTTATCTCCCCTTCCATCTTCACCATTATTTATATTTAAAATAGGGACTTAAAGCAGCTTACATCATTCTTGTTGCCTCCATATTTTCCTTACAACACCGAGAGGTAGATTAGACTAGGAGTGTGTGACTGGATCAAAGTCACAGTGCGCTTCCACAGCAGAGAACTGACTTGAACTTGGGTCTCCCAGATCCTATTTTGAAATTCCAACCATGTCTGGGGATTGATCTGGACTTCAAGCTGCACCTGGTGGCCACCCGGGAGCTGATGACAATGCGGCGGCCACCTAACCCCACCCCATCCTGAGGAAAGGCCCCTCTCACCTGCAAGTCACCCTGGGACGAGGGACAGCTTGCTGAGCTGGTGTGAGGTGTCCAGTGCCAGTACTGGCCCCAGCAGGATGGTGGGCTTGACACTCAAGTGGCCAGTCTCCCTGTGCTCAGCCATGATGCCACAGGGATGTGCCACCAAGAGCACTGTGCAGCAGCAGCTGTGCCAGGCCCAGCAGCAGCCCCAAAACTGTGGTAAAGCCCCAGTATTACCACAGTAGGCCCAGAACTCGCAGGGTGAGGAAGGGTGGAGCAGAAGGCAGCCAAGGGCACCAGGGGAGGGGACGGGCCCAAGGCAAAACCCCATGCCTGAGGCAGCCCAATTGCAAGGCAGCAATGGCCCAAAGGAGGGCCGATGGGGTGGAGCCAGATTATAGGCTTGGCCATGCTCCAATCACTAGCTCTAACAGTGGTCCACACCCTGAGTGTGGGACCAGGGAGGTGGGGCTGGGACTGATGATGGAGGGATGGGGAAGCATAAAAGGAGGGCTCCCTATCAGGCCAGGGAGGAAGAAAGGGTGCCAGGTCAGGGTGCTATGGAGTCTGAGCTCTTGGGAGGCAACTGCCCGGCAGTCCTCTAGTCTGAGGCAACCTCCTGATGACCTAGTATGATGGAGGAGTGAGAGATGACCTCCACCAAGGCCAAGCATCACAAACCCCTACACTATACTGGCTGAGGGTGGGGTGCTGTTGATTAGTAGCAAGCAGCTAAGCCTGGGTGAATTATGCAAGTCATGTGGTTTCATCTCATCTGGGTCTGGTCCCAACGAGTCCTTCCTCAAAAGCTAAAACAGCCCTAGAAAGGGCTCTGCCCCCTCCCCCTGCTTTTTACTGATAGCAACAAAGCCTGGAATACTGGCTATTCTGTTATGGTTGTCTAGCAACAAACATTATCTGGTTACAGCTACAGGTTTTCTTTTTATCATTTTTGGGTTTTTTAACCCCCTCCCCCGTTGTAATTTTTTCCTGCAAACCTGGGGCATTTTTCAGGTGTGTAGGAAGCTCTCTCTTGCTAATTCAGGGCTCCACTATCTGGATCTAAGTATCCTCAAATCAGGGCCACTTTGCAATTAGTATGTAAGTTCCCATTAGCAGGATCTTACAAGAATGCAGAATTTCTGCTCATGGGATCATCTTTGTTAAGCTGCATAGATTACTCATTGTAAGATAACATATGTGCATGATAGGAATAAAACTTATCCTATGTATATAAACTGTCTAGTCAAAAATGCTTTCAAACTAAAAATAAAAATGGTAAAAAGCAAACAGAAGCACAAAACAGGAAAAAAGAGAAGTGTTTTCTTCTAACATAAACATGCTAACTCTCTAAGACAAGAAGAAATCTGAACTGGATTACTGGAACCACTGTCTTTTTATTTGCCAATGAGCTTTGGATTTCTGGGAAGGTATCTTATTCAACAGTATGACAGGTTCTTGGCAATTCTGCTGAAAAGGCATTGCCTTACCAGAACTGTTATAAATTGGTAATTAGACTGTTTAAGCAATGAGTAGAAACTATAGATACGAGATGAAAAGTTACAGCATACTACCCTAAATTATTCTTCACTTGTATATTGACAGACTGCCTAGAAGCCTCTCAGAACAATTACAAACCAAGATTCTGATCTGGCTTTCATTGACAGAACACAAAGTCACAAACCTGTGAATGTGCTACAATACCTTAGACTGCAGAAGGGCTCTGATTAAAAACTCCTCTCAACAAAACAATTCCCTTCACAAAAAACATTAATGTTTCAGCAAGAAGGGGATTTCTTTTTAGTATGGAGGAACATTAATTATGTGAGCCTTGTCTGCAGTTTAAAATGGTAGAATCCAGATACTGATTTACCACCTGCTCTTCTCATGTGAATTGGGTTCCTGCCTCCACCCTGCAATTATCTATTCTAGTCTTTTTCAAAATGTGTTTTGAAGATCCAATGGTCCTTTGCACACATTAGGTGTTCCTCAGTGAGAAGATCAGAAAACATCACTGAAAGATATTACTGATCTTCCTTTGCTATGTGCAGCTACAAGAACTTGTTCTAGAATGCATTCTCAGTTTCCTCAAGGCAACAATGTACCATATGCCTACTCAGCACTCCACAAAAACCAAATATGCACTTTGAATATTCCCTAGGATTTTCTACAACACAGAGACATTCTTCACAAGGCAAATCCATATGGAAACAATTCCCTAAAGGAAGAAAGTTTAAAAGCATAACATACGTAGGATGTATACCTAATCTCAAGATTATTTTTACTATTCCTGATGAGAATAATGTAACATATCTTTAAACATCTTTGTTTTTTGTAATCTTTTCAGTATAATGACTACTCCTTCATTATTATTTTAAAAAGGGATGGAGGGAAGGGAAGCAATTCTTACCTGATCAACATGAAGTAATCCACAATGCATTATATTGTAGAAATGAGTTAAAAAGTCTCTGTTTGGAGAAACATCTTGTCTTCGCTTCATTGTATTGCAAATGAGCTTATAAGCATGTAATTTGCCTTGTTTGTATTTGTCACTCAACATGGTTGCCTAACATTAAAAAAACCCAGAATATTATTATTAATGATATTATTAATATTAATATTTATGAATAATAAATAACAAATAACAAATATAATTATTAACAATTAATATTATTATTTCTAAACATTAGCCCAATCTTCTTTTGTTTTCTTTCTCATTGGTCTATGCTATATTTACCTTGAAAAGCCATGGAGTAAGAATTCTCAGTGGAGGAATTAAAACTGGTGGAGAGGGAGATGTCATGTTATCAGCTGAAATGCCAAGATTATCTCTAATCTGGAATTATTTAGAAACAATAGAAACATATATAGAAGCAGAATCTACAGTTCCAATTTTAAATCAAAATTATAGTTTTTCCAGGCTGGGGATCAAGAACATTTAAACTTTTCAAATACCTTAGCAAGATTCTGCCAGAGTTCACATAGGTAATCAAATACTTGGGCATGTATTTCAGGATCCATAATGGAATTGACATCTCCTAAAATCCCTAGCATTCGCCTCCACATTACAGTAGCTACATCTGCATGCCATCCAGTCAGTGTTCCTCCTGCCATCACGCTACAACATTCAGATGGAAAATCACTAGTTTCTGTAACAACAGAAAAACACACCATCAAGGCCAACATCTCTTTAAAAGGAAAAGTTTAAATGGAAGTACTTCTGCTATCTTAAAATATAAATTCCTGTATCTTACATAATGCATAATATTTGCATAATAATGAACCAACAAATCATGCTTCACTGAGACAAATTTCCACCCCATGTTTCCTAAGAGTCTTCATTTCTAAAGCTTTCTACAAATAGTGCCCAATACTTTTCAAAAATCCCTCCTAAATTCAAGAATCATGGTCTGGATTTGGAAGGAGAGCTACCTAAGGATGAATTCAGGGAAAAAACAGGGTTCATATGGCAGTTAGCTTAAGTAACTCACAGACCTCGTACTATTTGTAGATTGGGGTTGCACAACTAAAGAGGGTAAACCACTGTTATTTGCTAACTGTTTGCTAACTGTTCTTTTACAATCCTTTTGAACTGTTGACTAGTTTATGTTCTGGAAGTTGAAAGCAAGAGTTAACAGGCACTTCCCATCACCTGAAATCATACAATCATTAGTCCAGTGGTCAAATATGATGCCTAAATACAAATTCAACTAATGCGGCAAAGAAATGCTAATTTTAAACATGATATGGCCTGAAAACAAAAGATGAAATTCAGAATGTTAAAATGTTCATCCTTTCAACAAATTTCACCTTTCATTCTGTGTTGAATCTTCTCATATTACAGTTTTTGGACTAGTTTCTGAACTTGCTTAATCATTAATCATCTACATCTGGCAATACAGCTGTTTGGTGCACAAACTTTTCACCATTTATACACTGGCAATGTGGAGAATGGATGGTATATGGGGATATTCAATTTGTAAAATTCTACTTATTTTTGTGGGGGAAAGGTATCAGGCACATTTACATTTAATCTGTCATATATTATGGGGCATCTGAAGGATATCAATTAATGTAACTCAGAGCCAGCCTGCCATAGTCATCAGAGTTTCAGGGCCAGGAACACCCGGGTTCAAATTCCTACTTTGCCATGAAGCTATCTGGGTGACCTTGGCCAGCTCAGTCTCTTTCAGCCTAAACTACCTCACAGGGGTGTTGTGAGGATAAATTGGAGGAGGGGAGAACTATGACTGCCGCTCTAAGCTATCTGGAAGAACAGTAGGACAGAAATACAGCAAAATGAATTGAGAGCAACGAAGTCTGCTTCCCACTCTGGGCTTGAGTTTGTGGAAGAGGGTTACTTAGCACACTAATTGCAGCGCTTTCCACAAGGGGTAAAAATGATTCATCATGGGGTAGAAGCATGGAAGAATCTATGCACACATACACTATTACATCAAATATGGGACGATCTCATTAAGACAGTTACGCTGGGCATAGTATGAACCTGTGCCCCTTGCTGTGTTGAGTTTATCCAATAGCTCTAGTGCCAAACTCAACCACGTGTTTAATAAAAAAAGATTCTTACTTAAGGCATGGGTTACAGCATATATGGAAAAAACATGACACAAAGAATACTAAATATTTCCCTTTGAGAACATCCAAAACTGAAAGCATCACACAGGAAAGAAAAGAAAGGCTAATCTTAAATTCTGTATTTTAGATATTGCCTAGGTCATCTGGAGTCTGTAAAACTGAGTGGTGGAGCTTCTCATCCAGCTGTAGATCTTTCTGTTCATTGTGATCTGCACTCAGAGGGGCCGGTGATGGTGTCTGGGACCGTGATCCAAGTGCAGATTGGACAGGTGAAGCACTTTCAGAACCTGCAAATAATATTTTAACTATCAGAATAAACAGTATTTATTCAACCTTTACTCTGATTTTCAAGCCACATTAATGCTTATTCTGAACACCCAATTATGGCAAGGAATATGATACCATGATATGGGAGTTTGTACCCTGATCTAGCCAACTTTGATACCAACACTGAGAAAATAAAATTTTATTTATTAAAGAAATTATTTCCCCCAAACCTTCTCTTTAGTATATTTTCTTTGACATTCATTTAAACTATAACATTAATCTGTAATTATTTCATCTAAGTCCAAGTTTAAAAACAGAAACATTATAAAACTGGACTTCCAAAAAGCTTTTTAGAGTCTCCTCCAAAATTGTGAAAGAAAATAAATAAAACAGGTTCACTTATGGCTCAATAATAGGGTAAACAAATAGCAAAGGTAAATATTTTTCAGAGTAAAGAGGAGTAAACAGAAATAACATCTGGGGGTTCATAAATTATCTGGAATTACCAGTGAACAGTGAGATGCCTAGGTTATTATAGTAGCATCAAATTATTTAGAATGGTGACATCCCAAGAAGAATGAAGTACCCCAAAAGGACCTCTCAGGTTGGGTGTATGGACAACAAAACTGCAGATGTGATCCAGTGTAACTGTAAAATAATTCACATTGGAGGGAAAAATTCTAATCTTGCATACATGGTAGCAGAACAGGCTGTATAGCTACCTTAGAAAGAGCCCATAGACTGCAGTGGAAATTTCATTTTTAAAAGTGTCAACTTAACTGTATTGCCGCAATGAAGAAAAAAAACCCAATGTTGTGAGTTACTAGGAAAGATATTTAAAATTAAAATGGCAAACATTAGAATGCTATTTTATATATCTTTGGTGTAGTCACATTTAAAAAACTGTTCCCCAGGTTCCCCACCTCAAAAACAGTATTGCAGACAGGATGAAAAGCCTACTCAAAAAGGCAACTACAATGATCAAACAGTAGGAACAGCTGAACATCTTTCTTGGAGAGGACCAGGCATAAATCTTGGACATACCTTCTGTGACAGATTGCACTTTTTAAAAGCTTACAAGTGCTGTACAAACAGCTGAAGGGCTGTGAAAGGCTAATGCTTCACAGAAACAGAGAGCTTTAAGAGAGAGGCTACTCCAAAGAATCTGATTGGGTAGCATGAGCTGAACAGAGAAAGACTTCTGAACTGGATGCTGGCAAGAAGGGAATCTGAGTTAAGCCCTAGCTGAGAATCTGGAGAACCGTGTGTGATTCCCCACTCCTCTACTTGAAGTCAGCTGGGTGACCTTGGGTCAGTCACAGCCTTTAGGAGCTCTCTCAGCCCCACACACCTCACAGGGTGTTTGTTGTTGTGGGGATAATGATAACATACTTTATAAACTGCTCTAAGTGGGTGTTAAGTCATCCTGAAGGGAGGTATATAAATCAAATGTTATAATTATAAGAGTCGAATACTGACAGTTTCGAGATTCAGCCCTCACTGAGAGCAATTTAACACAGAAAGGAGAACTGGGGGAAAGTTGGCTAGGAAATTGGGGAAGTAGGCATAGACTCCCATTCTTGCCAAAAAAGGGGGATAGATCTTCAAACAGGAAATTAGCTCTGAAGAGAGAAAAGATTCCTGGTCTGGTGTGGTTAGTAACTGCCTTTGGAGACATTAAGGGTCAGTTAAAAACTCAAGACGAGTACTGGTGTTTCAGAAGGTGTTTTGGTACTGGAAAGAGGATACCAGCCTTCTGGAAACCAAAAAGAGTAAGAGAATACTCAAAGAAAGTATACTAGAGTATTTGGGAAAACATTGGAACAAAAGCTTCTCAACATAATGAGTTAAGTAACTGAGAAGATCTTAAGAAACTCTTATTAATCTGAAACATTAGACCTTCAGTCTGTGCATGTACTGATTTTACCTCAGAGTTATTTATACTGAGATACTTCAGAAATTTTCAACCCTGATATCACCTGGCCTTTCCCATCTATGTTAAATAAAATATTCTGTTATTTTTTAATTTAAAAATGCCTCTAATGCCATTTAAGTTCTTTAAGTTAAAAGTGTGTGTGTGTGTGGGGGGGGGGACATCATACCTTCTGTATGAGAAGAGGCCAAATTGTAAGTCTTTACTGATTTAAAAATGCTAATCAAAATGTAAGAAGCTTTATAAAATTATGAATGGCAGAGAGATAGAGTACAGAGATTTTCCTCTATGTTTTCTAGAATATAAGATCATCCAGTCAAACTGACTGGCAATACACTTCGGACAAACAAAAGGAAGCACTTACAGAATTTGTAGGCACAAGATGTGATGATAATTACTGGCTAAAGAGGCTTTAACAGAGATATGGTAAAACTAATGAAATCTAGCATTCTCAGAAGCTAAAGCAATGATAGCTGAATAGAACTTCCTTCTTCAGTATCCATATACTTTTGAATAACAGGTGTTGAGGGAAAACATACAGGACGGACTCAATCTTCATAATAACTTATATTATTTACTTGAAAGGAAGATGAACCAGAATGTAAGACAACCCTCTCTTTTTTTTGTTGGCAAAAAATCCCTGGTCTTGTATTGGAATAAAATACTGTAGTTGTAAGCATTTGATTGGACACATTTGGAAATGAGAATGCTGGACTAGAGGGCTCATGCTGCTTGACACAGCAAGACAATTCCCTATGCATATAAATATTTATCTCACAAGCATCAAAATTCTTCCATCAAATTCCTGAACTGTTTTTTTAAAAATTTTTTTAACAATATGCAATAGTAAAAAAACAAACATATAACTATATAACTATATAAACAGTATGAATATAAACATGTGCTCGAGACAGCGTATCAATTGCCTTGGCAGTATTTACAATATATGTGGTAAAGACAACGAAAGAACATAAAATTTAATAAATTGCTATAACTTTGAGATTGTCAGGTATTGACTTCAAGTATTTGTTTTGCTTTTCCATATAGTCCAGAAAAGGCCACCATTTCTCATAGAAATTGGATTGGAAGTTCTGGTTCTCAGTGGCTGAGATGCGGTCTATGATTTTCTCCATTGTGAGAAATTCCCATAATTTATTAATCCAAGGCTGTATTGTGAGTGGGACTTTGGATTTCCATGATTTTGTGATTATGGCTTTGGCCGCACTGATCATAACTGAAATCAGATCTTTTCGGATTATGGGGATGTCCTCATTTCCCCACAAATTAAGAAAAACAAGTTCAGGACGTGGTTGAATGACATACCCAGTTATTTTCCCAATCATGTTGAAGATCAGGCTCCAGTAACGTGAAATCAAAGGGCAATTCCACCAACAGTGGAAAAAAGAGCCTGTTTGTTTGCAGCCATGCCAACATTGTGGGTGTGGGTCGTATGAAGGATTTATGTAGTGTACCTTGAGTGGGGTTAGGTACCACCTGTGCATGATTTTTCTGAAGGTTGTTCTGATATTAATAGCATTAGTGGAGCACATTTTTGAGGACAAAATTTGTGCCCATTGTGAGTCAGAAATAATTGTATTGCAGTCTGACTGCCACCGAAGCTGATAGTTTCCTGAACTGTGTTTTAACCTCAGAGAGCTATAAGAAGTATTTTGGGGATTTGAAGAAGGAAGCTGCTAAATGGGGGAAGGGGGTGAAAACTAATATCATGACTAAGTTTAGTTTCTTTGTATGTGAAAAACATAGAATTCAACAAGTATTTCACACTATGTTTCTGGCTTTATTACAACTTAATTCAATGAAGCCAGTGGCAAATAAACTTTCTTAAATGCCTGTTTTGCACCAATCTACTTTTGTTATATACCACTCTTTTCAACTTTACAATGCTTTTAAGAGCAGGATTGCAAAAGTTCATGTGTAATCAACTGAAGCACCTTCGAATCTGGACGGTATAGCAATTTTTGGTTTAGACACATCTGCCACCTACTGACCACCTCCAATGTTACACTGCTTAAATGAACAGTTCACTTGTGTAAGGAGTTAAATTTACAAGAAAACTGGCAGAATTAATGAATGAAGTCTCTACAAACAATATTTTATGTGGAAACAGTGTCTCATGTATGATACATATCTTAGAAACCTGAAATTGTAATGTTTGTTAGTTAATTAGTATATGAGTTAAACTACATACAAATGTACACAGAAATTGCATACTTTTGCTTTTTAATACTGGGAAAGAAAGACAGCATAAATATGTACAATAAGTTTGCTTTTGCCGCTCAACCTTACCAGTAATAGTTGCAACTTCAGCAGACAGTGGTTGCTGATTGAGACTGCTGGTTTCAGAATCAATGTGAAGTGTCGTCAGACTAGCCACTTCCTGTTCTTCAGCACTTTGCTGAGGTCCTGAACCTGCATCACACTCCACAGAAGCTGGTGTGCCACCCTCAGGAGCAAAGCTGAAATCTACAGCAAAGAAGAAAAGGTTAAATGCCCAATGCTCAATCCAGATTAAATGTATAGATTTTTATTCATTTCAGAATCATAATTCATGGCTTTTGTAGCAGCTGAAGAGGCAGAAGTGGGCTACTTGACTCTGCCTTATTATGTAAAGCAGAAATATATTGAATGTTTAAAGGAGGGTCACGCCTGGATTTGTTCTCTTACTCTATTCAGAATGTATTCTTCCCACGCTCTCTCTCTGCTCACAATCCCTAAAAAGGAATTATAATTATCACCAACTTTAAGTGAGGCTTTTCACAGTTTACTTGTGTCCTGCTTGCAGATATCAAAGGTAACCTTAAGCATATAAGTTACTTAGCGTTTGGTTCCCTTTCGGTTTCAGTAGGTTGGAAAACAGGAGGGGGAAAAGTACTGAGGAAACTTAGGACAGGAAAGATTATCACACTAATCTGTACCTGTACTAACGGGGCCCTAACGCACTAATGCAATTTCATTACAAAATCATTTGAAAAAGAGGAAGTCTGTCTGTCTCCTGAAGACTGATAAATCAAGTGTGGGTCTATAGGAAACTAGATGTTGGTAAGATGAACTGAAGGATCTGGAGGCAGACAAACAAATCCTACACATTCCTTTCTGACAGGTGTTGAAGTGGGAGGGGAGAGAATGGTGAGGAGTCTGCTACTGTCCTTTTCATAGGCCTAGGAGTAAACAGTTGCAGCAAGTAATGCCAGATGGCTTGGGGGAGAAAACCCCACCTTCTCAGACTCTTTCCCTCCATGATGAGGGACTTGCTGAAATTTATCTCAAGTCTGTGAAGGTTGTAAGTTGTATCTGCTCTCACTTCTCCCTCCCTCACTTGATTAAAGAGTATGGGACATACAGAAAATCAAAAAGACAAAGGCTGGCTTGCCATAAAAAAGCAAGAGAAAAACTAGGAGGACTTTGTTGTCGAAGTGGACATCAAATCTGCTCTTGCTACCTTTCAACTGGAGTTGTCCCTTTGCTGCCTGTTCTCCTACTAGCTGCATGAAAATGGTGTAGTGTCAGAAACCCTCAAACAATTCCAGGCACTGTTAAGCTCCCAAGGGCCTCAAACAAGAAATCTGCAAGCTCCCCAGTTCCTTTGAAACATTTTCCAAAATTTCCTCAGATTCAGAGAGGTAACATGTTTATTTATACCACCTCTCTTTTCTTTCTACTGAGAGAAGTTACATGATGCTCTTATCTCTTAACATAACTGTCCTGACAGAAGGGGAAAAAATTCTGTTTCCTATAATTCTCCTCTTATGAAGAAGTCTGGAGGATACTGAGAATCCTAGACAAGCCCAACTTATGCTATACCACCACAATACGGAATTAGCTTCTTTCTTGTTTCTTTCCCCTCAGATTAACTGCAAAAGAAAAGGAAACAATGTGGTTCCTTGCAATATAAATACTGCCTGGTCACCTGCCAGGAAAGAACAGGACAACAAGCGGTTCCTAAACTTGGCAGTGGAAACACTCAACCAGTGAACTGCTAAAGCTGTGGCCAATTTGAAGCTGCTCCAACAGCAGTTTACCCCAGCTCTCTGAGGTAATAAAAAAGAGACATGGGATAGCTAAGTGTACTGCTGAAACTAGTAAGCAGTTTGTACAGCCTATGTGTCCCTTACCCTGTGCAAGAGATGGTCTTGGCTTAAAGCATCATTTTCTAATTTTGGTTATAAATCAAAACAGGAAACATAACACAAATTCTATATGCTGTTAAGGAACTATATGCTTAGGTGTCAATTTCACAGACATAGAGATCATGAAGCCACAATACATAGTTTCTACAGATGCCTCTACTCTTCACAACACAAGCTTCTAACACAACTGTCATTTCATTGACGTGAGGGAAAAAGCATTTCTTGTGGATTTTATTCCAGCCCACTTCATTAACAATCTTCTCAATGACATTTGTCAAATAAAGCTGATTATTACAAAAAAACTAATATGCAGTAGATGTTACAGATCCAGAAGTGACTGGGTGCAGGGATACTTGCTTTCAAATTTGTGGCCATCGTACTGGAATGCACTGAAGGAATCAGAATGGCTATCCGAACTGACAAGATCACTGCTGCCTGCACTGGCTGGAGACGTCCATTCAGAAGGCACACCAGGGTCATCCACTGGCCGCATTTGGTTCTGTTTGTTTAGTATGTCAGGAAGGTCTTTTGGAACTTCTAGGCTTCCTGGACTGCTCCCTCTTCTTGTCACATTCTAGACGAATATTTAAAATAACTTAAGAAAAATATGTATACAATTTGAAAACATTTTCATGTATCATGTTTTGGGTACTAAACTGAGAAGAAACAAACAAACAAACATGTATCTAGTAACCACCAGTTTTAAGTCAAAGTCTGTTTTTTCAAACAAGTTCTTCCCAAATATTTTTCTTTTGATTTCCTATCATTCTTCTCTTTCTACCCACCAGGAAGAATTACTAGCAACTGTATAATAACTGTGGTCATTTCAATCTGGTTATTTTCTTTGTTGCAACAAGTTTTTAAAATAATGTTTTAGGCCACTCGTTTAATATTAGAGCCTCTGTCTAACCACATCTAATAAAACAAAAGACTTTTTTACAAACACACACACATTTACATGGAATCTAAGATATGCAATATGCACCAGGAAGAAAAACCTAGACAGTTGCAAAATGCAAGCAATACATTTAAAATATATAACAATGTTATACTTCTGCACTTGTTAGCAAAGAGCTTGTCAGTATGATGGCCCGAGTGCTATGGAGCCTCTCTCCTAATGGTCCTGTATTCCCTTTTTCCTTTCTTTCCTTGTGGCTGCTGCTTTTATCCTCCCTTCCCACACCATTTTTCTTGATGCCACTGGCCAATCTACTCCATTGAAACAGTGGGCCGATATTTAAAGAGGAGTCAGAGTGCTTCTGTCTTGGTTTTCACCATTTGAGTGCCAAATTTTAAAATAGTTACTAGTTAGGCTAATTATTCAATGATATAGGTTGTAATCTTAAAGACATTTTCCTTGGATTAAGCCCCAATGGGACTTGTTTTTGAGTAGACCCAGTAAGGATTGCTCCCGTAGTAACCTGAGGTTTGCAACAAACAGAAACCTATATACTGATATTGAATGTCCATGTTTGTCTAGATATAATGTTGAAATATCACCAGAGTTTGTTTAATAAATATTGTCTCTGTAGTTCACTAAAGACACAATGTTTTATCTATTGTTCTTTACTTTTATTATATTTAAATAAGTAAATGAAATTTCTGAGCATATCTAATTGAAGTAGAAGTTCCCAGGTGAGGTAAGGGCTTGTTCACACTTGCTTATCAACTGAGTATGAAACAAGGCACACACCTCAAATCATCTCAAGCATACTTGCTTTCCAAAGGTGGAAGTCTACACATTCAATTACAAGTCAGCTACTATAATACAGTGGTGTGTCTGAAACAGTCCTATGGGACAGTGCAACATAGAAGCAGAGAACCAGAATGTCAACTTGTGAAACAAATCTTTAGGAGACTGAAGACAGCTCTCTCTGCCAGGATCTGATAAGAAGGAAGCCTGTGACAGCAGTGATGTTACCTGATGACTATGATTGCAATGCGCCTTCTCCCCTTCTATAAGACAGAGAAAAGGGCTCATAAAATAGGACAACTTGAAATTAGCTGGTGAGTGGTGGTTGTGGTGGAGAGATCAGCCTCAAGAAATGTAGTTTTCAGTAACACCCTCAGGCTACTTTACTGCATCACTAATCATTAGTATGTTATATGTAACTAACATAATCATTATATTTGATATTTTAAGATAAAAAGAAAATATCAAAAGCTTACCAAAGCACTACCACTGCGCAGTCTTTCAGCTATAAATTCATCCATGAGGTCAGGAATATTTGTATTACTATTGCCATTATCACTACCCAGAGGATCCTGCTTTTGGCTCATATCCTCTCTATTGGCTAAAAGCAAATGAATGACTGTATATAGTAAAGAACAATTTCAACAACAAATCTTTTAAAAAGTACTGGAAAACTAGCAAATACAAAAATTAATTGCAAACATGCACTTAAAACCTCTCTTTTCTTAAAAACAGATTTAGTTTTGAGAATTAGTAGACAATGCCAGTCCCACCCATCCCACCATCACCACTGAGCAAGTGTTAGTCAATTTCTGGTGTGACCTTGAAAAGAGCAAGAAAGCTTACAGATAAGCACTACTTAAAGTTGTTAATGCTTGCTTCAGCATACATTCTTCATTCCTCCATATCACCAAACATAAAATACACCACTGGCCTCTCCCAGTGTATGTGAATGAGGAATATATAGGCAGAAAGTACCACTTCAATGCAGTACTGTTTACACAGAGTACATCTATATAAAATGGTAACACAATAATAAAATGACACAGTATGAAAACAAGTAAGAATTTTAAAATGGTCATCATCAATTACTGTATCAGTACAGAATTACACAACTTTTAGGTATACTGTGAATTCTGTACATTTTTGGTATTTCCATCTTGAAGGTCTCAGTTTTGTTTCCTGGTTTATATTTGCCTGCAACAAAGAGTTATTCCTTCAAGAGAATGTAAAGCAACCTTGTTATTAAATTTGAGATGTAATTAATTTTTATATGCTAAATCTTGAAATATTAAGTTTCAAATATTGTTATCTAAACACTCTTAGAATCCAGACTGCATGTATTTTCTAAGAAACTTACCAAACAGCATATTATAATAAATTCAGTCTGAATCTATGGAATTGCTGCCCAGTCTGTTGTGATATGCTTACAAAGACTGCCCTCAGATGGCATTAACATCTCAATGCAGGATGCATTACAGAACATTCTGTTAATCATGCTAGCATACAATATAAAAAAAACACACACAGAAAAAAAACCTACCTCACTGCTGAAAGTTAATTGATTGTTCTTTTAAGGTTAATTAATATGTGAATATGATGGTGATATTAGAATGACAGCAAGCTTTGCCCATTTTGGTAAGCACATAGAGGCTTCACAGTTAGCTCAAGGAGAACTATCGCAGTGCCTTTATGCACTTCCACAATCCCAGTAAAACAAAAGCAATGACATGTTGTTAGGAAAATGGTGCATCCATTCCAGTGAATGCACACAGAAAGCACTAACACATGTTTTGAAATGTCTCAAAACAAAAATGGCTAAATCCACACTGGATTGTTATGATAAAATAATCCATACTTGTAATTTCAACATCTGATTCAGTGTTTGTTTGTTTTAACGTTTTTAGGAGGAGGAAGAAAAAAATCTAATTGAACCTAGAATTGGCTCAATTGTAGTAACTAGGAATATGAACTATAAATATCCAAGCTATTTTTTCTACTGGAAAGCATATGTATGCCAATTATATATAAAATATTGAATTTCAAGACCAACCAGGAAAGGAAGGGTATACACAGGATCCCTTGGTAGGTCATTTACTGTCTCTTCCTCTTCCCTATCTCAAGTGTTCAGCAGCAAAGTGGTTCACTAAATGTCTTTAAAGGATTATTAGTAATTTAAAGTTTATAAATGTAACTTATGCTTGGGAAAAAAATTCAGCTGGCCATATGCGCATGCAAAACCAAACAGGAAAAGCACTGATCATCCCAAAGCCTTTTGATTGCTTTGTAAGAGCTTGCTTCAGGTGCATTAAGCCAAACTGGTGCTGCCTTTCTCCTTTTGCACTCTGCACACTGTTAGTGCTCACCTGCAGCTTTCTTTCCAAAATAGCCCATTACATGACTGTACAGATCCCTCAGTGGAGCCTCTGCTGGCACTCTGTTCTGCCTCTGTGGGGAAACATTTGCCTTCGGCTTCGAAAGAGCATGTACAACAGTTTTATAAACACCACCCAGGGAGCCCTGCTGTTGTCCCGACTCCTGACTCGACGGTTTAGGTGGGCTACGATTAGACATCTGATTTACTCCAATACTTTCCTTCTGCAATGTGAAAGCTGGAACTTCTCCCGAATCTTTAATCTGTTTACTATTAGCAGAAGTTGTATTGATTGCATCTAGAGGCCTATATATTCCAGGTCTGACCAGCACGGCCACAGCAGATGAGCTGGTGCTTGTGCTGCTGCTACTGCTACCACTACTGAAACCACTGAGTTTACGAAGCCTTGCTTTCCATGGGGCCTCTTTGTTTTCTAGAGGATTATAAAACTGAACTGATTCAGTAGATGGTCTAAATGTAACATGAACACTGTTTCGCTTTCTAGCCGCTATTTTCATGATTTTAGCTTTATGGGTCACGGTTTCAGATATGCTTCTCTTGGTTGGTGAGACTTTGCTCATGCCTGTCATGTGAAGTGTTTCAGGGTTAACTAAGGCTTTAGGTGGCATTTTCTTTGCATGCATAGTACTTGTGCTGATTATTTTTTCATTAGAAAGGGCACTCTTATGCTTTTCCTCTAACACTGTTTCCACAGACACATCTGCATCAGTGGCAACTTGTCTGTTCAAATATTTCTTCCTTTCTTGGTTAGTAGGGCTACTTAACCCATGTTCAGGCAGGTTTTGGGCATACTTATCAACATTTAACTGTTTAGCTTTATCAGCGTAGTTTCTTGTAGAATCGTCTACTTGTGTAGGTGCAATATTACTTATAAAGCCACTTTGGTTTTGCTCCAATTGCAGCTCTGCATTATTGATACTTTGTGCAACCGTGGTACTACTTGAGCATATAACAGTTTGGTCTGTATACTCTACTCCATCCAATGGTAATTTATCACTCTTACTTATTCCTTCAACTTCAAGAGGAAAAGGCTCTTGCTTATCTATCTCAATGCTACTGCAAAGTTCTTCTTTTTCCTTAAGATATTCTCTCAGAGAGGAAAGAAGATCATCTTCACCTTCAAGGTCAATATACTGGTTTTGTTCAAATGCGGTAAATTCGAGTTCTACTGGGCCTACCAAATGACAGAGATGGTCATAAATACTATCCCCAACTTCCAGAGAGGACTCTCTGCTATTTGAATCAGTAACGTGACTTTCTGTGGATCTACATATTGAAGAGGCCTCAGTGGAACTCTGTAAGCTTGGAGCATGATGGGATGAACCGTCAATGACAGGAACTGCACCTTTGACTCGTTCAACTGTGAATGGTTCCAGGATGTCAGATGTGCTGCTACTTCGTGGTAGTGGCTGTTCCTCATTCAGCACATCAAAAACTTCACTTGGTGTTTCCTCACTCTGTGAAAAATGTCTGACACGAGGTGGACGTGGGAGGATTTGAGCATCATCCATGTCTGTAGAAAAAGTATGGATTTATCTGCATGATTTCAGAAATCATTTTATTTATTAGTTGCTACAACATAGTAATATGTCTTAAAAGAAGACCAAAGTACTTCCTTTACAATGAAATATTTTTCTATCAAAAACTAGAAGTGTTAAAAATGCATATACATACATACTATCAAGTACAAAGTGAGATACAACTGAGCTGGAACTTCAGAACACAGTTTTAAAACATTCACATGCATAGAAAGAGACAGCAAGATTATGGGAGATTTGGAAATGCTGTTTAAAACTAGAGCTGTGCCAATAAATTATAAAATACCAACTGACAGATTCACAAAGAAAAGTTTACATATTATGCTTCCTATAAAAGAACTCCCTAGATAAACAGAATTTTACAAAATATGCAACTCGAGAACTGATTCCAAAATCCTAGTTATAAACTGATTCACTGTGCATTCACATTATCTTTCATCATTCAGCAGACTCTTACATAGGTGTGTGCGTGTGTGTGATGTGATGTGCTGTCAAGTCGCTTCCGACCTATGGTTACCCTATGAATAAGAGACCTCAAAAATGTCCTATCATTAACATACTTGCTCAGATCCCACAAACTGGAGGACGTGACTTCTTTTATTGAGTCAAGCTATGTCTTCCTCTTTTTCTACTGCCTTCCACTTTTCCTAGCTTTACTGACTTTTGCAGAGAATCTTATCTTCTCATGATGTGACCAAAGTACGATAGCCTCAGTTTTTTCATTTTAGCCTCTAGGGAGAATTCAAGTCTGATTTGATCTAGTACCCACTTATTGGTCTTTTTGGCGGTCCATGGTATCCGCAAAACTCTCCTCCAGCACATTTCAAATGAATCAAAACTCTCCTCCAGTAACACATTTCAAATGAATCAATTTTCTTCCTGAGTGACACAGGTGTAGGGGAATTCTAAAACACAGATATTATAACCAAGGGCTGGATTTTTACCTATGCTTTTCTCCTGTTTCTCCAGGTGCCAGAGTAAATCCATCATTTAACTGAATTGAGGCAACCTTCTTTCCAAATTCTAAAAGGTTAGGTAAGGAATGCTGCTCCTCCCATTCAACCATCAGTTGGGATCTTTTAAAGACACTAGTATCATTAAAAACAGAAAGTCATTTCTTGTAATAAGAAAGGGGGGAAAGCTAGAACTGCTTCAGTGCTAAAAATACTGAACCAGCTGTTTATAATAATTACAGAACAGTTTTATTTCTCCTTTTTAAAAGGGCAAAATATATCTAGATCTTTTCACAACATCCTGTTTCATTAGAATGAGCCGGACAAGCACCTGAAACAAGAGAATCACTACTCATAGGTAAGAATCCAATTTTCCTTTCTCCCTGCTATTCTAAATGCTAGATCAAAGAAGCATGGCCTCTATGGCTGGAGATAGCCGCCAGCCAGATTTAAATTTACATATATGGTGACAGCTTCCACCCTTGAAAAAAAAATAATTTCATACTTTACTTTAAAATGTCTCTATAATGCCCAAAGGAGTTCATAGAAGCTCTTGTGGCATCTCCTGGATTCTAGTCCAGAGAAAACCATTAAAACACAGATTTTACATGCATCTAAAGAACCATCACTGCAGCAATTAAGCTTTCAGGATGCAGAGGAGTTAGCCGTGTTAGTCTGTAGTAGCAAAATCAAAAAGAGTCTAGTAGCACCTTTAAGACTAACCAACTACAATAAAGTTGGTTAGTCTTAAAGGTGCTACTGGACTCTTTTTGATTTTGCTTTCAGGATGCAAGTTTTAATACATTTTGAATGGGAGGCTGCCATGCTCTTATTTACCCTTCCATAATTAAGTAGCACCTACCCTCAAAAAACTAGTCCTATGAATAAAGATTTTTACTCTTCAGCTTCAGCATAAAGCTTGGAGCAGAGTTGCTGTATTAACTGTGGAATATGTATAGTTTAGTTTGGGTGGAAGAATCCTTATCTTCTTATCTTGAAGTGATCAAAAACAATGAGACCCCTTTCTTGACTTAGTGCCACTCTAAGCAGAGTTACACTGTTCTATATCTGTTGATGTCAACGAGCATAGAAAGGTGTTAACTCTGCTTAGGATGGCCCTGCTTACTGTCTAGATACTGAACCAACTGGCCTCAATATAAATTATTCCAGCAACTGATAGGTAATGCATTATCCAGTCAATCAGCTGGCTGGTTTCTGTGTATGGTTCCTCCCTATTTCTCAGATATACACAACTTGTGCCAGACTGCATAACCTTGCCTTAAATCAGATAAGCAACTCTTAGCAGGCTAGGCAATGGTCCAGATTTTCATGGAGTGGTTGTGACTTTTAACCTAGAGACATATGGGACAAAACACCTTAAAATATGATAAAGATGAAGAGTCTTGTTCTGGAGATTTCTCTTTTGAGGTCTGAGGAGTGTCATGGGCATTTAAATCCGCAGAAAATCATATGTTGCAATTTTCAAAATGCTTGAATTATTAAGAAGTCTTTTTGCTTGAAAATGTTTTAGAACTCTGATCGTGCCCTGATGTCTAAGTTGGCTTGGGGAAAAAAGTCGTGATGTTTGTTACTGTTATTATGACTCTGTTTTGTCACAGCCTGATCTAACCTCTCAAGAGTGAAGTGTCAGTCTCCAAGGCTGCCTCTAGACAAAGGGATCTACACAGAGCTTGGAAGAGTGTTTCCTCTTATCCTCATTCCATGGGTGAATACCATGGGGCACTGCACTGTTACAGAAACTTTGTGTGCCTCTTGCACTCCCATCCAACCCTCCCTCTTGCCTTGGAAGTTGCTTGAGCTCAGAGCTCAGTTAACATCTGGTGAAAGGGAGAGCAAACAGCACTAAAAGATACGCACATGGACTTTCCACTGATGGTGTTATATGTTTCAGTTCACAGACATATAGGGAGGGTACTACTGCATTTTATGTCTATCTGGTCAGTCACATGTGGGTGCTTAATCAGGATTAAATTTGCCCATGGGGGTTTGGGAAGAGGGAATTGCATCTTTTGTGTTTAATAAAAGCTTTAAATAAGGTTATTTTTAAACCTCCTATTCAAAAGGATGGCAGATTGCTCTGATCATTTCAGGATCTGAATCATGAAAGAAAAGACACCAACTGAATTTTTTAAAAACCTTTACTTATAAGAAGCAAAAAGAGCTTATTAAAAGAAACATATAGCAAAAGTAATATTTAGAATTCAACTTTGACTACCATGAACGATTCCTGTAAGACTATCTGTCTACTGAAAAGCAAGCTACATTTGCTTCAATATGAAATCCTTTTTTAGACATATAGAAAAGAGCAAACATTTTGAAACATTCTGGTCACTGTGTCACGATATACCTTAAATTGAAAAGGACAAACAGAAAAGAAAGAAAAGAAAGATTATTGTAGTAGTACCATGGAGATTTTTCATTTCAGAAGTGCAGTCAGAATTCTTGGACATTGATTTTGGGAAGGATGTACCTCTCATAAGAAACTCATGGTGCTGGTGGTGGTGGCGGGGCAGGAGACATGATAGAATGACTCCTACCTGAATAATTCAGTGAGCTCTTTAACCTAAAAAATTAGAGGGACAGAAACTAACAGCCAGTTTGATGGGCCATATGGTGAACAGCTCTTGAGCCAAGGTTAGCTGGGAAAGAAGATCAGGCAGGCAACAGGCAAAGTATTATAGCTCTAAAGAAGATGACAGGTTACTGAATCTGATTTTTCAAAGGCTATGTTTCCATATTTGTGTACATAAAAATGAGAACGATGAAGATGGACAACTCAATCTGAAGAAGATCTTGGTTCTTGTGGCCTTTAAAGATCCACTGATTATAGTATATAAGATAGAAGCAGCTCACGGAGATGTAGGCTTGAATTACTACCACTTTGACAATCAATTTGTGGACTCAATCCTTGCCCTGAAAATCATCCTTGGCTCCTATGAACAACAAATGGCTGTGAAAAGAATGTAGGACTCATTGTGATTGTGAACCTTGTACAGCAGATTGTTTGCCCATTACATAATAGTTTGGATATAACATGTGCAGACCCCTTTCATTTTTCCTTGGTTTGGTAACTTAAAGCTTAGAACAACCTAATATTTTAAAAGAACAACAAAACGTTTGCTACAACAGTGAAGGCTCAAACAAAACTAGACTCAAAGTTCCACTTACTTATCAGCCAAGAAGCATAGGAATTGTTATTTTTGAATATAGGAAATTCCAAAAGGTATGACAACAAGAGCTCAAAATAAACAAAAATTGTCATAAGAGATGGTGGGGGATTGGTAGAGCCTATGACTGAGCTGAAAGAGCACAAACAAAAGATTTGTAGCCAGGGACACAATCTATCACAGAAAGTAATTCTTTGTTGATAAATATATTCATATCAGTGCTATCCAACTGAGAAAGCTATACCAGTAATAGAGGCAGCACCATATACAAAAAGCTACTTTCATAGTGTTGGCAACAATACAAGCTAAACCAATGAAGCAACATGACCTTATAGTATAATTTCCCCCTTACCTCAAGTTTTCACCCACATTAATTTGTTAAACTGCTTGGGCTTTTCCTAAACTGCTTGGGCCTTTCCTTTCCTGCACAAACTATTGCTTTCATCCCTTACACAAACAGAAGGATCCTTTATTTATGTTCAAGAGGGGAGAGGGGAGTATGTTGTAGATGTCCACCAACCCTCTGGAGCAAGGCAAAAGAAAGAAAAAATCCCCCCGCCTCCCAGCAAGCAACTATGCCTATATAACTGCAGTTTACATACTTCCATGCCTGTATGATATACATACTACACAAGAAACAAAACTCTGAGCTTTTCAAAGCATCCACAAATTTTGCAAGAATGGGATTTCACCACTCCTGTTTAAAACACCACAATTTAACATGGCCTCGCCAATAAAATGGTGATGTGTGAAGAGTGTTCCATAATATTTCATTTCTATTTTGTCAAAAAATCCTGTCTTTTCCTATATGAATAACATACTACATAAATAGATGCTTAAAATAATCTTTTGGTCTTAAGCTAATGTTTCATACTGAAGACAGCTATTAATACTAAACAGACCAGTTCTGATAACTAGCTAGAAATGCCAAGAAAAATGGCCTTCCCAGAAATGAAGAGCAATAGCATCTTGTTGTAAACAACCTGTCTTATATAAAATAGAGATTTCATCCTTATAGTAATGATTTTCTGCAGCCTATTAAAATGGTTTGCAGGATGAAGTGAAACTATAGATAGCCCAGGCTAACTTGTCAGATTTCAGAAACTAAGCAGGGTCAGCCCTGGTTAGTACATGAATGGGAGACCACCAAGAAATTTGTATCAGTATAATTCGTAAGACTTCTTTTATGTATTATATGTTTGATAGTTGTGTGGTGTAATGTAGCCCTACTCTGACGTGTTAGTTGTGTGGTGTAATGTAGCCCTACTTTGACATGTTTGCCAGAAATACTGACCAGAAGCAGCAGTCAAAAGCAAAAGCCCATAATGCTGGTAAATTAAAAAACAACAACAACAACACAGCAGCTATGATGTTGACCATACAGGGTGTGCAAAAATATCCTCAACAGCTCTATGTTGAAGATCAGTATGATAAGAGAACTTTTCTTCTTCCTTCTCCTGTCTTGCCATCCCATAAAGAAAACTTACTTCAAAAATATTTCCCAGATAATTGTGTTACACTTTTTAAAATTCGGTTACAAAAGCAGAAGGTAACATCATTTTCACATTAATTGGCACAGCACTAGCTTCTCACAGTTCCAGAATGAGCTGAAAATACTGCATATTATATAACTCAATAGATTCGTTCTTAAGCTCTTCCACATTTCCTCCCCACCCCTAAATATTTTACTTTGAAAAATATATTGATTATGCAGATTTTTTGAAAGCAGAAGGATTAAAAAAGTGAAAGGGGGTGCAGAAATTAGCAGAGGTGGCACTACCTGAAAGCTCATCAGAAAGGGGAGTGAGAACAATATCAGGCAAGAAGGGTTTGGAAGTATGGATCAGAACAGGAGCACTTTTAGCACTGCGTATATAGGCCGATGGCAGAGCACATTCACCAATGGATCGGCTTCTCATGGCTTTAAAAAAGGAAAAGAAAGAAGTGGGGAAGGAAAAAAAGAAGAGTGACTATAATGAAAGGCTTGTGTCACAGAAAAAGCAGCAACAGAGAAAACAAAGATAAAAAGGAAGAAAATTTAAATTAAAACATTTCAGCACGGCAGATATTGGCAGAGCTGTAAGGGAAAAATAATCAATAAACATTTTTTAAAAAAACTCTTAAATGTAAGACAGCAATATTGCCTATACTTTCACAATTACAGCTGTTTGGTATTCAAAGTTTTAAAAAACTAATACGCATTAGTGTCCCCTGCATCAGGGGTTGGAAAAGGTCAGCAAATTGAAAGCCACTGCATGGACACTCAGGATGTGTGAAATTCTACTCTAATGAAGTACATGTGTAAATTTTGCACTTAAGTTTTTTCTTAAAGACCTTAAGAGTCTTGAAGCAAATATTGAGCAAGAAAAATAAATTCATGCAGAAGCTTGACAGTTTTAGTGAGTGTTCAGACATTACAGAACTTGATGTGCTTCAACTGTCCTTGATGTCACAACTGTGCTAAGATTAGAATGTGTGGTCTGGATTGTCTGCATATATACTTGCGACTTGTTGGTGTATGATCAGGGATTTATATATTTGTCAATTAGCCAGATTTATGCCAATCCAGCAAAATCTGATGATGTTGGTTCAAAATAGAGGATCCTAGATCAGAACTGGGAAGTCAGATACTAACGGACCTGATTAAATCGAGTGTATTCGGTTTAATTCGGCAAACACTGCTGCAGGGTGGCGCTTTTTTATTTTTAGGCATTGGGGGGGGCAGAAGACAAGACCATCTTCCTTAGGCCTATGCCCTCACAGCTCCCCATGCTCCTGCTGGTTCCTCGCCCAGCCTCTCTGCCTGCTGCTTCATGTCCCCCACTGGCCTTATACTGCTCTCCTGACATGAAGCTTGCCTTGGAAGGTCTTTGGCAACTTTGCAATGCTGCCCTCTCGCTTGCTTCTGCTCCATCTCTGCTGCTGCTTGCTTTTCTCCATGAGGTGAGGGCCATGGATTCCATCCCATCCCAGCTTCGTCCCCACCCAAGCTCTAAAGAGCCTTTCAAGCTGCCACCAGCTGCCTTTTAAACTCCACAACTTGTCTAGTGAGCCTCACCTCCCTTGCTTTAGTTTGGGATTCTCTGGTTTGACAGTGGTTCCCTTGCTGTAGTTTCATTCTGTTGGGCTTTGTTGATTCTGCTTGCAGTGGGACTGGTACTTACACTGGGACTGGCTTTTGGTCAGGGGCAGTTTTTGCTTAAGGTTTCTCTTTTGCTGGAAAGTCTTGGAAATGTTTGCCCCATAGGAAACAATAGAGTGTGCCTGTAGGCACTATGTGCTGGGCCCCACAGAATTGGACCCCTAGGACCAATCTTCCTAAAATTTGGGGGGAGGAATCTTCAGTGGACAAGAAGGGATAGGTTTCCCGCAAATTTGGTGGAGTTTGCTTGAAAAATGCCACTCCGCAGCTCCCCAGATAGTTTTCCCCACAGGGAATAATGGTGAGATAAATTTGAGCTTCTCTAATCCTACCGAACCAAATTAGAGAACCTGACCAGGAATTCAGGGATACTGAATTTTTATGGTATCCCTGATACCCAGATCCAGATTCAATTGATTTTTTGGGGGGTCCACACCCCTACCCACCTCACAGCATTGTTGTGAGGATAAAATGATAGAAGAGAATATATTGTTGAAGGCTTTCATGGCCAGAGAACGATGGTTGTTGTGGGTTTTCCGGGCTGTATTGCCGTGGTCTTGCCATTGTAGTTCCTGATGTTTCGCCAGCAGCTGTGACTGGCATCTTTCGGTGCCACACCTCTGAAGATGCCAGTCACAGCTGCTGAAGAAACGTCAGGAACTACAATGCCAAGACCACGGCAATACAGCCTGGAAAACCCACAACAACCATCGTTCTCTGGCTGTGAAAGCCTTCAACAATATATTCTCTTCTATCATTTTATCCTCACAACTATGCTGTGAGGTGGGTAGGGGTGTGGACCCCCCAAAGCTTGTATGTGAAAGGGGCAGTTATGGCTGCACTATTATTTCTAGTTTGGCCTTAAGTAATCCTGTAAGTAAGGAAGGGAAAGGGTAAGGAAGGGAAATGCATTTTCTAAAAATATGGAATGATTATAAGTAGCTATAATAGCTAATTCTGCATTTAACAATAGATAAATCATCCAATTTTGAAAAATTTGCAGAGAAAGTTACAGATAGGACAAAAATATAACTCTGTTAAATGCTTCAAGTTTTCTAAACGTATGTAGTTATTCTGTCAAACTAGGTGTTCAAGAGCCCAGATAAACTAGGATGGCAAAAATTCTTTCCTACACTAGGATGAATATTTGATCATCAGGATGCTTTGAAAACCAAGCAAATAATCTGTCTAAAGATTTTTATAGCAGGGCCAATTCATACAGCCAACGGGCATGTGACAGCCTTGGGAAAACTTCTTCAAAATTCAGATCATGCCACCTATTTGCCACATGCATCTATTATCAAACTCAAGATCAGCTTTTATACACACTGACAAGTGCTTGCAAAGTAACTAGTTGTTGTAGCATTCCCCAAACTGAACCTTGCTTGTACTGGGGATACTGGGGATACAATCATTTGTCCAATAGTTGGGAGGAACCATGCACAGAATTTTCAAAAGTTCTTCTCCACTACCACCCCATAAACTATCACACACACAATGTATCAAGTTTAATCTATGCTGTATGTTATTTCAGATCTTCATCTTTCTGTATAGACAATTTTGATGTATCTATTCTCCAGATAAAAGAGTTCTGCAAGATTCAAATCAGACTGGTGACAGCATCACAAAATTTAAGAGGATTTTGGGTCTTGAAACTGGTAGCAGGTTCGATCTAACATGCCAAGCAATCTCCTCTGCTGTCTGGTGTTCAAGTGACTGAACTACAATGTCTTAACATGTAAGAGCTTCTTCTTGGAATTTACTGTAACAATTATGCCTGAAGGACATGTTCAAAGAGTTTGACAGCTTACAAAATTTAAACAATCCAATCCAATTAAATACAATTATGACCTATGATTTATATCTCATTCTGTGGGACCAACACAGTTATAATATACTGATGATAGAACAATCACAGAAACATAATTCTAATTTTAACTTGGCAATGATTAATCCTCCTCCACCTGAAACTTGTTCAAAGTTACAGAAGTGAAAGTGTGGTGCTTGTTCTGAGGTTCACATAATGAAACCAGAGGGCATGAAAAATCACAGCAACAGCAATTAAGTAACAATGCATCAGAAACTGTCTTCACTCATAGGTATTATATAACAGAGAAGTTGCATGTACGTCAGTAACGCTATACAACTAAATTAGCATTCAACTTTTAACTGTATGATAAATGTAATTAAGCAGCTTTACAAGTACTACTGACTTGGAAAAAAAGTGTATGTGATAGATACACAAGGACAAAATCTCTCTTGCATTTTATTTTTCTCTGAAGGAAAATAATGGGAATTAATAGTCTATTACTCTTATTTTCTAGACCAGGTAAGCCAAATTCTCATGAAATAAGATAATACAAATACAAATACAAAATTTTCATTTTTTCTTGTAACAATTCTATACAAAATTGACAAACATGTAATGACATACCTCTGGGACTAGCATCTTTTAAATCATTTTTCAACTTTTCTGTTAATTCAACCAATGCCACAATAACTATATACTTACATAAGGGGTCAAAATTTTATTTTTGCTTACCTAGGGGAATTGCGTACCAGGTTAGGAGGCATACCAGGTTAGGAGGTAATTTAAAAACTTCACATAAAATCAGATTGATTATATAAGCTGCATGCAACAGAAGATGAGAAATGCAATTTTGAGACACACACACACACACTTTAGTGTGTAACCTGTGACTGGCTATGAGATGATGCTCATCAGGGTTCCACAAATGTTAATGAGATAGCTGTCTTTAAGCCAAATAATCAAAATAATCTCATTTATTTCTATACTCATATTCAAAAGCAACCAGAAAACAGAATATAATTGATGGCTGCAAACAACCTTGTTTATTTTTAGTTAGAAAACTAGTTTAGAAATTTTAAAAAGGAAAATCTACATTGTGTTTCATACTACATTCAGATCTGAAGGCCACACACACACACACTGGATTCTGTACAGGCCTCAAGATTTTTTTTCAGCCCCTGTCCTCTACAGCCCTTTGAGTTATCTTGATAGTCTAGAACAGCAGCTACGGGCTCTTTGCATCTAATTACATCTCTCTCTCTCTCTCTCTCTCTTTCACACACACACACACACACACACACATGCACACACACAGAGTGCAATGCAAGTATTAGCTGATTCCATTTCAATTCAAAATTTGAATCTTCTAGTGTCAATAACAAATGCTGTACAAGTACCATCATGGTCTTATTTTTATAACTAATGTCATAAGCAAACAATGCATGTCCATTGCATATGCCAACAGGAAGACAAGAAATGTCTGCAGAAACTATAAAGGCACAGATCTCTCCCTTCCTATGGTCAAGACTACAATCAGAGAAGAAAACGAAACAATAATGAATCAGGATTCTTAACATAGCTCTAGCAGTGCAGTATAATTAGCACAAGATAACACATGCTGCTCTGAAATCAGACCTTGGCCAATGTAGGTTAGAAATGGCATGAATGAATATTAAACTTGTAATAGCACTATTGATAAGTACATTACTGCAATAGCACTACTCTTAAGTATGTTAAGAGATTGTGGGAAGTAAGTAACAGCAGTACAGATTTTTTTGACAGGAAAAATTATCTCAGCGAATACGCCACCCTTCACATAGGCAAAATCAATAGCTGCCCATACAAGGGGATCCTCTGTGGTGGCCCCTGCTTTATGGAATGGCCTACCTGAGGAGGTTAAGAAAGCTCCCACTCTCCTGGCCTTCCATAAATAATGCAAAATTGAATTCTTCAAGAGGGGGTTTTGCTCAGATGGGAGGGCTGTACTGTAAGGAAGCGGTCTCAAGAGATCCATCAGTAAAGGGATAAGGAGGGAACAAAGACTTCACTACTATTTCTGTAAACAATGAGGGACTATAGAGTTCACTACTATTGCTATAAGTATGATCTTACTAGGTAGTTCCTATGTTGTTTAATGTATCAGTTATGGAATTTGTCTACCGTCTGTTTCAACACTTGATAAATTTTTAAACCTTTCTTTTCATTCTTTCTCTTTAAATATTGCAAATTTCATGTATATATTCATTACATGTATACTGAAATGTTGTGAACAGATTGTACTGAATCACACCATGTAATCCACCTTGAGTCTCAGTGAGAAAGGCAGACTATAAATGACATAAATAAAAAATATAATTGTAGGTGATGAGATCCATATCAGAAATGTGAAACACTGATGTCTTAAAATTTAGATGTTGATTGACAGGAGAGAATAATTCCATTATATGTAAAACTTCACAGTGCTATTGTATTGATACATAATTTAATTATTTTGGATGTTCATTCTGAACATGAGCTACAAATGAGCTACAAACATGAGCTACAAATATGAGACCTGGAAGATTTGAGAAAGGATTTTATCTCTGTGTCAACATTAGACTGGTGAAAAGAGAGAACAACTCCATCGATCACTTCTACAGAAGTCTTCTTTAACACTGATAGGCCAGAGCAGATCACTTGATAAGGTGGGATAGCCGTTAAAAGTTCTGGGTTGGGACTGTATCATGGTCTGAGCAGAAAGGTCATTCAGATTGCTGCTTCCTGGACACCACCCACAGGATGTGGCAAGAACCCAGTCTAACATTTTCTAGCAGTCTGTTTCTTACTAGCTTGAGCATAAACACACAAGATCAATGCCAAGCCAACCTTACAAATAATAATTGCTCCTCTTTCTTCACTCCCTCCTAATGTTATCTTTGCACTATGATATGGCTCTGCATCTCTACTCATCTTTTGAGACTAAAATAAACGAAAAGAGAAGGAGAGATACAGAAACACTCTCAACATTGCGCCTGTAGCCCTTAAAAGCTAGAAAAAATATACAATGCAGGTAGCCATTATTAATGCACTGAACATGCTATGCACAAGGCAGGTCAATTTGCCATTTTTAGTGTTCCCTAGGGACAGCATAGGTGAACAACAACTGCCAAATCTCAATAAGTGTATAGGATATTAGAACAAGTCAAGTAACTTCAATAATCATGTGAGCATATTTGAGTATTTAATGCAAACTGTATATCCTTTCAAATATTAATCAGAATACTAGCTACTGATAAACTAAAGCTATCTGGTCACGCCTTGTGAAAAAGAAAGTTTACTATCTTAATATATTTTCATTAGATGCTAGCCATAACTTTGAACAAAGATCAGCTGTGCTAAATATTGTGCATGGTAATAAAGCCTAAAAAGCCTAACAAGAAAACAGCAACTTAGTTCAAAACATGAGATATGCTGAATATCTTTTGAACGCTTTGAGAAAGGCATTAAGTACCAAGTTCTCTCTGTTAAATATTTTAGGACAGTGGCCGATTCCACACTACCTTAGCTCCCGCTTTTCTTGTGCAATGATTGCTCCATCTGTTATTGCGCATTCTTCGCTTGTTTGTCCACATCACCCTTTGAATAGCGCTTCTCCTGCGCAATCCGTTGATCACATCCCCTTTCAAAAAGACGGGTAAAGGGGCGGGCTGGGTGACCTTGGGTCAGTTACAGCTCTCTCAGCCCCACCCACCTTACAGGGTGATTCTCGTGAGGATAATAATAACATACTTTGTAAACCCCTTTGAGTGTGGCATTAAGACGTCCTATTGGGTGGTATATAAATCCAATGTTGTTGTTATCTGAAGAAGTGAGTGGTGACTCATGAAAGCTCATACCCTACCACAAAGTTTGTTAAGTCTTATAGGTGCTACTGGACTCTTGCTCTTTTCTACTATTATCATTTTTGTTGTTGTTGTTGTTGTTGTTGTTGTTGTTATCTTGGTCCCAAGAAACACTTTCCTTTTCCTTAAGGATCTTTTCTAGTTCCTTCAAGGATGCCCTTCTAAATCTTAACCTCCTAATTTCTTGGTTGCAATTTCCTTTTCAGTTGATGATTGAACCAAGGAAATAGAAATTTTTCCTATTTCTTCATTGTCAACCTATCAATTTCTTCAATTTCAAGTTCTTCATTGTCAAACTTAATTGTAATTGTGTGATTTCTCAGTATTCATTGTCTTTTGATGTTCAGCTGTAATCCTGCTTTGGCTCTTTCTCCTTTAACTTTCATCAGTAGTCAGTTCAAATCATCATGATATTCTGCCAGTAATGTGGTGCATCTGCATATCTTAAATTGTTAAATGTTCCTCCCACCAATTCTCACTCAGCCATCTAAATCAAATCCAACTTTCCTTATATATGTTCTACATATACGCTGAACAGATAGGGAGATAATACATTCTTGTCTAAGATCTTTGCCAATCGCAAACCATTTTGTTTCCCCTTATTCTGTCCTAATAGTGGCTTCTTGTCCAGAGTACAAGTTGTATATCAAAATCATCAGATGTTTTGGCATATCAATTTCATTTAAAACGGTCCATAGGTTTTCATGATCCACACAATCAAAGGCTTTACTATAATCTATAAAGCACAAGCTGATTTTATTCTGAAATTCTCCAGCATGGTCCAGTAAACGTCATACATTTGCAATATGATCACTAGTGCTGCTTCCTTTTCTGAATCCAGTTTAAATACTTAGCATTTCTTGTATCATATATGGTAACTATTTATTTATTTATCTTTGGGTTGTAGAATTTCGAGCATTGTTTTGCTTTCATGGGAAATTAATGAGATGGAATAATAGTTGTTGCAATCTTTAATTTCTCCTTTTTTCAGAATTGCAATGTAAACTGAATGTTTCCAGTCCATGTGCCATTATTTTGTTTTCCATATTTGTTGGCATATTCTTGTTAAGATTTTGATGGGCTGAGTTTCTGTAGCTTGAAATAACTCTATTGGTATCCCGTAAACTCCCGGTGATCTGTTTCTCCCAACTGCTTTGAGTGCAGCTTCCACTTCACTTTCTAAAATTGCAGATTCTTCATCAAAAGATTATTCTTTGAAGGAATCTGTCATCCTTTCATCTCTCTGTATAATTTTCCAGTGTATTGTACATCTTTTCTTTATTTTGTCCTGACCAGATAATGTATTTCCTTTCTGATCTTTCAGCATCACCATCCAAGGTCTGAATTTTCCTTTGGTTTCCTGAACCTTGTGGAACAGGTCTCTTGTTCTTCCTTTTCTGTTCTTCTCTTCTATTGCTTTTCCACTGATTATTATAATAGTTCTTTTTGTCTCTGTGTGCAAATCGCTGAAAACCTGTATTCAGAATTCTGATTCTATTTCTTTTATCTTTTACTTCTCATCTATCTTTAGCAATTTCAAGAGTTTCCTCAGTCATTCATTGAGGCTTTGCCTTTTTTGGGCTAAAGGAATAGTGTTTGTTCACACTTCCTTGATAATATCTCTGGTTTCATCCCACAGTTCTTGTAATTCATGTTCAATTGAACTTAGTACTGGAAATTTGTTCTTTACATGGTTTTTAAATTTTCCAGGAGTTTTATTTAGATTATATTTCTTGGTCTTTTGGTTAGGGGGCTAAACCTTCTCTTTACCTTTATTCTAATTTTTCATACTAACAATTTATGCTCTGGTTGTTGGGGGTTTTCCGGGCTGTATTGCCGTGGTCTTGGCATTGTAGTTCCTGACGTTTCGCCAGCAGCTGTGGCTGGCATCTTCAGAGGTGTAGCACCAAAAGACAGAGATCTCTCAGTGTCACAGTGTGGAAAAGATGTAGGTCATTTGTATCTACTCAGGAGGGGTGGGGTTGAGCTGAGTCATTCTGTAAGAGTTTCCCAGGGTGTGGAATGCTAATGGCGGGAGGCTTCACTGTAACCTGAGGAGGTTCTTTTGCATATGGATTGGTGCTTGATGTGCTAATCTTCTCTGCAGGGCTATTGTCGGGTGTGGAGTGTTTTGTTGGCCTGGTGTTTTTCAGAACTGGAGCCCATGCTCTGTTCATTCTTAAGGTTTCTTCTTTCCTGTTGAAGTTTTGCTTATGCTTGTGAATTTCAATGGCTTCCCTGTGCAGTCTGACAAAGTAGTTGGAAGTGTTGTCCAGTATTTTGGTGTCCTGGAATAAGATACTGTGCCCTGTTTGAGTTAGGCTATGTTCAGCCACTGCTGATTTTTCAGGCTGTCCAAGTCTGCAGTGTCTTTCATGTTCTTTTATTCTTGTCTGGATGCTACGCTTTGTGGTCCCGATGTAAACTTGTCCACAGCTGCAGGGTATACGGTATACTCCTGCAGAGGTGAGGGGGTGAGGGGGTCTCTGCTGTCTTTTGCTGATCGTAGCATCTGTTGTATTTTTCGGGTGGGTCTGAATACTGCTTGAAGGTTATGCTTTTCCATAAGCTTTCCCATCTGATCAGTAATTCCTTTGATATATGGCAAAAACACTTTTCCTGTAGGTGACTGTGACCAACAACCATCGTTCTCCGGCCGTGAAAGCCTTCGACAATACATCGAACACCTCTACGGGGAGGAAACATTCCAACAGACCCGAAGATTGGAAACACTTCGGAACAAGAAAGCACATCTACTCTGTTCTTTGACCTTTCTTCTACGCTGCAGGGACACAAGAACCATTCCATCTTTTCTCACAACTAAAAGAATCTTCAAAACCACACAGGCGAACCGCATTTATGACCGTCTAGAACAGGCCCTCTTACGTGAGAGAATCCACACTACCCGCAGAGAACTTGCTGCCACAGACAAGGAGCTATTTTGCTTGCATATCAACACCAGCCATAAAATGAGAAGTCAGGATTGGGACAAGGTCGATAATCTCACCTACAGGAAGATGGAACAAGTGTTTACCAACCACACATCCAGACAGAAGCAGAAGTTTAACAAACTACAGGAAAAAAGACAGACAAGCCCAATGCTCGACAATGCACGCATTGTCATCAATCTGACAGACCGTCAACTCTCACCAGAAGAAACCTCCATCTTGGCAAAGGGAGGAAACTTTGCAGTCACCCCCACCAGAATTCCTGTGGAAGACATCATTGCAAATGTAGAAGCTGCCATCCGTCATCTACCTGAAGAGGAAGCTGAGGAAATAAGAGGAGAGACAGCCAGGATTCTACGAAAGGCAAAGCTTCCCACCAGCAATATAACACGCAAGGAGAGAAATGCCATCAATACCCTCAATGCAGATCCAGACATCATCATTCTACCAGCTGATAAAGGCAATGCTACAGTGATCATGAAAACGGAGGAATACAAAAAGAAGATTAAGGAACTCCTGGACCCCTCCACCTACAAAAAACTAAAACGAGATCCCACTTGCAAAATCACCAGGCTAACAAATGCGCTGATCAAGAATTCCTCACTACATCCCGACACGCACAGAAAACTATGCAAGACTGAAGCACAGCCACCTAGACTATATGGACTCCCCAAAATACATAAAGATTCAGTCCCACTCCGACCCATTGTGAGTGCCATTGGTTCACCGACATATGAATTAGCTAGACATCTGGCAGATCTCCTGCAGGACCACATCGGGAAAACCTCGTCTTACATCAAAGATTCAGCAGATTTCATCAACAAAATCAGTTCTCTGAAACTCAATCCACAAGACATACTTGTCAGTTTTGATGTTGTATCCCTGTTTACCAAGGTTCCAGTAAAAGACACTATTGCACTGATTAATCAGATTTTCCCGGAGGATGTAACAGCCTTATTCCATCATTGTCTGACAACCAGTTACTTCCAATGGGACAACGAATTCTATGAACAGATGGATGGGGTGGCCATGGGGAGCCCACTCAGCCCAGTTATAGCAAACTTCTACATGGAACATTTTGAAAAAACAGCTCTAGAATCAGCACCCCACAAACCCAGTGTATGGTTCCGGTTTGTGGATGATACATTCATCATTTGGAGCCATGGGGAGGAAGAATTGAGGGAGTTTTTGAATCATCTCAACAACATCCACCTGAACATACAATTCACAATGGAGAAAGAAAGTGAGGGAAAACTCTCATTCCTGGATACCTTGGTCATCCGCAAAGCAAACTTTCAGTTAGGTCACAAGGTCTACAGGAAACCAACTCACACTGATCGGTACTTACACAAAAACTCCAATCACCACCCCCGACAGAAAAGAGGCATAATGAAAACATTAGTGGATCGTGCAAGACGGATATGTGAGCCGCGCTTTCTCAATGAGGAAATTAATCATCCAAACCACGCACTTCAGGCAAATGGCTACTCCAGAAATGAAATCCGAAGAGCAATCAAACCCAGGATGAATCAAACAACCAAGGAAAAACAGTCACCTACAGGAAAAGTGTTTTTGCCATATATCAAAGGAATTACTGATCAGATGGGAAAGCTTATGGAAAAGCATAACCTTCAAGCAGTATTCAGACCCACCCGAAAAATACAACAGATGCTACGATCAGCAAAAGACAGCAGAGACCCCCTCACCTCTGCAGGAGTATACCGTATACCCTGCAGCTGTGGACAAGTTTACATCGGGACCACAAAGCGTAGCATCCAGACAAGAATAAAAGAACATGAAAGACACTGCAGACTTGGACAGCCTGAAAAATCAGCAGTGGCTGAACATAGCCTAACTCAAACAGGGCACAGTATCTTATTCCAGGACACCAAAATACTGGACAACACTTCCAACTACTTTGTCAGACTGCACAGGGAAGCCATTGAAATTCACAAGCATAAGCAAAACTTCAACAGGAAAGAAGAAACCTTAAGAATGAACAGAGCATGGGCTCCAGTTCTGAAAAACACCAGGCCAACAAAACACTCCACACCCGACAATAGCCCTGCAGAGAAGATTAGCACATCAAGCACCAATCCATATGCAAAAGAACCTCCTCAGGTTACAGTGAAGCCTCCCGCCATTAGCATTCCACACCCTGGGAAACTCTTACAGAATGACTCAGCTCAACCCCACCCCTCCTGAGTAGATACAAATGACCTACATCTTTTCCACACTGTGACACTGAGAGATCTCTGTCTTTTGGTGCTACACCTCTGAAGATGCCAGCCACAGCTGCTGGCGAAACGTCAGGAACTACAATGCCAAGACCACGGCAATACAGCCCGGAAAACCCCCAACAACCATCGTTCTCCGGCCGTGAAAGCCTTCGACAATACAATTTATGCTCTGTTCCATGATCAGCCCCTGGTCTTGTTTTAGCAGAGAGAATAACAACAACAAGAAGTGTGTTAAATACTGCTCTTCTGTAAAGATCAGAATGGTGAACAAAGTCAGTGTTATTATTATTCAAACAATAGAGCTGGGGAGCTGGGCTGAGAGAAGTGGCTTACACAAGGCCACCTGCAGAGCTCATAACAGTAGTGGGAATCAAATCAGCAGAGTGCTGATTCACAGACCAACCTCTTAACTACTGTGCTACAGCAGCTTCTCCATCTTCTGCTTCCAATGATCTTATATACTAATAGCCAAATGGTTATGATCTGAGGATACTTAAATCTGGAGATTGGAACCATGAATGGATAAGAGAGATCTTCCTACAAACCTGAAAAATGCCACAGGTTTGTAAAAAAAATCTGAAATCTAAGAAAAAAAAAGTTTTTTTTTAAACCCAAAATGATAAAAGGAGTGCCTGTAGTTTCAACCAGGTGCCCTCAGTGGCTGTTGCTAGGCAACCATTAGCCAGTATTCCAGGCTTGGTTTCTCCCAGTAAAAGGCAGAAGGAATGGGCAAGGTCCTTTCCAGGGCTGTTTTGGCCTTTAAGGGTGGACTGATTGGGGCCAGGCCCAGAAGCAACCACCCAACGACTTGATAGCACATGACGTGCATGACTCACCCAGGCCTGGCTGTTCATTACTGTTCAACATCAGCCCACCCACTCCCCCACAAAAGCCAGTGTAGTGTCATGATTAAGTTTCAGAGTAGGATCTGAAAGACCCAGATTCGAAATGCCATTCTGCTGTGGAAGCTCACTGGATTACATTGATCCAGCAACACAAACTCAGTCTTTGTGAAGATAGGTCCCCAACTGTGGAGAAAGGCAGTATATAAATGAAGAAAATTAATAAATATAGATGAAGATGGGGACAGATAAAAGGTAAGTTGTTTAGTGGGTTTAAAGGAGAGAAGGGTGCAGAGAAAGGTGAGTTAATGGAGGCTGCCAAGAGGGAAACAGGAAATAGTGTGGAGAAGCTGCCATAGGAGAGAGGCTGCCTGAGGGGGAGGGGGAAAGGTGAAGGCAGGGGGCAGACAAAGGTTGGAAGGACAAAAGAAAACAGGAAAAGGGGGAGAAGCAGGTAAGAGAGGGAGGAGATGGGGGGGGTACGAGATGTGTTCCCCCACAAGTCCTTGCGGGTCCCCACTTGTGTAATTAATTTGGTCATCTCGTGATGTCTGCATATACTATTGTCTATTTGGTTACCTGAAGCAATGAACAAATTGTTGCCTTCACAAAATTCTTTGACTTACTCTCCCACTTCATTTCATGATCCTAGTCCAAATTCTCCAACAATATTTGATTCTGCTTTTCCTACATTTGCATTCCAGTCAGCTATGATTATCAGTGCATCTTGTTTAGATGTATGATCAATCCTAACTTTAAATACTTTAAATGATACTGTGACCCACCCTGAGTCTGCTTATGGGGAGGGCGGGATATAAATCCAATAAATTATATGTCAGAAAGGATACTGCAGAACTGGGAAAAGTACAGAAGATGGCAACCAAGATGATTAAACCTTTTTTATGAGGAAAAGCTGAAGAATTTTAAACATTTTTGTCTAGAAAACAATGGCTAAGGGGCGGGGGGAAACATGATAAAAGTTTATAAAATTATGTATTGAGTGTAGAAAGTGGATAGGGAGAACTTCTCCTTCCTCTTCCATAACCATAGAACTTAATGGCACCCAATGATTTTGAAAGTTTCAGGACAAACTCACGGAAATACTTTTTTACTCAATGATTAATTAAAATTGTGGAATTTACTGCTAGCGAATATAGAAATGGCCATAAGTATAGATGGCTTTAATAGGGGATTAGACAGATTCAGAAGAGAAGAGGTCCATCAATGGCTTCTAGTAATGGAGAGTAAAGGCAGCCTCCATAGTCAGAGGCAGCAAACCAGTGCTGAATACCAGTGCTGGGAGATAGAAGCAGGGGATGGCCTTGGCCTCTGTGTCCTTGTTTGGAGGGCCTGTTTGGCCCTCCAAGGCAACTGGTTAACCAATCAACTAGATGGACACTGGTCTGATCTAGCGCGGGCAGAGGGGGGGGGATACAAATTTTACACTTAACACTATCTTCCCAGACTCACTGCAGTTTCTACAGTCAAGCAAGAAGGCCTTCCTCTCTTCCTCAAATTCAGCCAACAGGGGCATACAGGCATTCTTAACAGATTATCCAGTATAATGGGCATTCAAAGGCTTGTGCAATGTGTACTAGATTTTCTTATATAAAGACAGACATTTAGTGGCTAGTTTTTAATAAAGATGAGTTAATTAAAAAAAAATTCTGCAGCAAAGTGTTGTGATCAACTCTGAATCATGAGAATAGAAATGTGAAGGCCTGGAAAAAACATACAAAAGTTTTGTTTTTCTCTGAGGACTTTATTTCAAAATTTCCAATGGAAAAATTGGGAAATTTGGGGACGCACGGAAAAGAACTCATATTAAACCTTTTTCTCTCTTTTGGAATAAAAGAAATGCTTTAGAAAATGTATATGAATCAATTTTTCCTTTGGATAAAATGGGAAATGTTGGGGTGCCCTGAAAACAACGTCTATGAAATATATGCATATATTCATACTCTTTTGGATTGTGTGAAGTGCACTGGCAGCAAAGGGAGCAGCTATCTCTTTCTTTAGTATTGGATATATTTGCAATTTTGCTTGAAGAAAACTAAGGGATCAGTAGTTTAAAATTACATAAATATGCCACCAACACAATTGTATATATTTCCAAATTATACATTTCATGTTGCTGAAGTAGCAAAATTGATTTATGTTTGGTTGAAAAACATTGCAAGTATTTCAATTTTCTGCCCAAATGTCTGTTTTTTCAAAAATAAAATTTCCAGTGGCTTCTAAATTTTCAAGGATGTAACATCTCTACACGACAACAAGGAAAAAAAACAGAATGAAATAAAACTACATACTATCAAAAAAGATATCTATTATCTGTGTCCTTTTTAGCAGATAAAGCAACAAATTATACAAAGTCCCACTCATAGAAAGACCAACAGAGCTTTGTCAGTTTCCCTTATGTGCTACAGTACATGAGTTTGCCGTGACAGCGCAGTAACTGTGGATGCTATGTTTGCAGCAGAGGTATAATTAAATCATACTGCCCTATCAAATATACCTGATAAAAGGCAATCAATTGTTTTTGGATCCTGAGGACAAATCTTTGCATGCTGTCTATGCAACAGATCACAGGATCAGATCTTGGAAGCCAGCTGTTAGGGTTTATCTGTAAAAATGATCTGCATCTTAAAGCCAAAAGACAATGTTTTTATTACTTCTCACTATATAAATTTGCCTAGAATATGCACATATATACACATTACAAGCTATATGTAGAAAATGTTGTGTGCAGGCAGGCTTCTGTTTTAGCACATCATATATGATCCTCGGTACATACCAACTGTTTTTTGTCGTACTATGCTTCTAGCCTTTTCTGTTCCTGGAGATCCAGTTGTAGTTGCACTGCGCTGCCTCATTGGGGCCTGTCCCGGTTGATCACGGCTCCAACCTCTTGAAAACGACTTATCAACAGATGTCTTTTGAAACTCATGTCCAACACCTGAAGGAGAAAAAAACAAACAACTGTGAATTAGTCCATCCCGCAGGACCATTATGTACATATCCTATGCCATTCTGAATTAATGAAGTCAGCCAATGCCAAATATAGTGGGGGTTATAGTCCACCACGCTACTCAGCAAGTTTTGAAGCTTTCCTCCAACTGAAGGAGCCTTCCTTCAGTAACGCTGGTTCTTCTCCCTGCTAGAAGATGCACTTCCATTGAAGAAGAGCTGCTTAGCTTTACTGAGTGCAATGGTAGGATACAATTATTTCAAAAACACAGTTTAATTAAAAATGGCATTTGTGGCCCATGCATTGTCCTTTATTGAGAGATCCATAACATAAGCAAGACCAAAATCATTGACAGGAAAAGGACCACTTCACTTTTACATATGCTCGTATTTATTTCTAATTTCCACAAGCAAAAACTATTTTTAGAGTAATCTATCTGATCCTGTCAGTTTAAATGTGACCACTGAAGCTACAGATTCTCATATACTAACAGGTGAGAGAGCACAGTATTTTTTCCCGTTACAGGCTACCACTACCTCTGCTGCAATTAAAAAATTCTGAAATTTACTTTGGGTCACTCAAGTCTATTAAGCAAATCTCACAGTGCTCTGACAGAATCTTCTTGTATAAACTTTTCATCCCCCCCCTAACATTACTGTTAACCATTCATTTAAATGATTAAATGCAGCACTTAATTAGGCCTGGAGGGGAAGCACAGACCACAGTTTGCTGGTGTAGATGCAACAACAAATGAATAGCAACAGGTTAAGAGCAGAGACAGCAGGGCACATAAGATGTACCCCATGTGATCTGTCCCGTTTTGATGAGGACATTGTAAGGAAGTTCCCTGGAAGAGTTCTCCAGCTACTGAGCCCAGAATTAGCATGCTAATATGTGACTTCACTAAAATATGGTATAAATGTACTTAAGGCTTCAGAAGCACGATTTACTGAAATCGTTAAACAAGGACTGCTATCAAACAAGGCTGGCTATTAAAACATGAATACCTGTTAATGTAGTTTTTCATTTAAATATTAAATACTGTTAAGGACCACTCATGGCCAAGAAAGATAAGATAAAAATGTGTTTATCCCTTCCTTAACATGCCTTGTCTAAAATTTAAAACGCCTCTCCAAAGCTACAATTCAGTCTGTATATGTAGCTTTGGAGGGGCATTTTAAATTCAGTCTGTATGTGTGTGTGGTTGGGGGGAGTACAGGCGCAAGCACTTGATCTATCTTTTCCCCCATGAAAAGCAAACCGCAGCTTTGGAAGAGCATTTTAAGGAAAGAGTTAAAACACCCTTTATAGAGATGCTAAATATGTATTCCTTACCTTTGCCTTTATGCTTCTTTTGTTTCTGCTCGCTTAATTTATCCAATGGTAAATCACTGAGATCCAAGCTGTATAAGTTTCTAGCTAATACTTTCGTTAGCGTCTCCATAGTTAGGGACCACTCAGTGGCCAACTCTTCCCAATAAGTCAACGATGACAATACTGACAACAGGTCATCCCAAAGTTCTCGGGAGATGTACACATTTAGATTTGCTTTGATCCAAGCTACTATAAGAGTCTAAAAAACAAACATGTTCTATGTTACAATAAAAAGTTACCACATAGTAACAGAACAGGGGTGCACAACTAGGCTCATTCTCAGGGCCACTATTTTTTCTTTACTAAGTCAAGAAGGCTTTGTTGCTATGTTAATGCCAGAAAAAATCTTCTATTGTAATTTTAACAATGTATTTTCTATTTAACCTTTTTTCTATTAACCCAATCTTTTCTGCTGCAAATGTCCACCCCACTCCACTCCTGATCCTAAAGGGTTTCAAATATGTGTCAACATTCTAAAATACATCTTGAATTCTACTGAATGAAGAGGTAATGCTCCACTACTTTAAGCTGTCTCCTCCCAAAGCTGCTAATTCTGAACAGAATTGGCCATTAAGGGTACGTTAAATGTAGAGATGGGCACGAACCGGGGAAAAAAAGAACCATGTGGTTCGTGGTTCGTTGCATTTCACGAACCATGAACCATGAACTTTCACGAACCTGCCCTGGTTCGTGAACTGGTTCGTTTTGGTTCATGAAATCGTCACTTCCGGGTCAGCAGAAGGTCACTTCCGGATCAGCAGAAGTTCTGCAGGAAGTCCATCCTCTGTTGCCTAGGAAACTGATTGATCAGCACAGTCTGTCTGCAGTGACAAACCAAAAAACAAACCAAACGAACCAGTCTAAAGTTCACGGCGGTTCGTCAGAAATGGGCTCTGACAAACTGCTGGTTCGCGAATCACGAACAGACCTGGTTTGCACCCAACTTTGGTTTGTATTTCAGTTTGTGCCCCTCTCTAGTTAAATGTATTTGCATAAAATGCTGCTCCAATACACATACACACACACAAATACTTTGATATGGAACTTTCCATTCTTTAACCTTTCTAGGAGCAGATTTTAAGTTCCATTATCAAAGGTACACTATCATTGTTTTGCTCCACTATCCTATTTTATCTTCACTATCCTATTCACGAACTGGCACAGCATTAACATTTTGATAGTATTCTGAGCATATATGTCAGATACATATTCTGCAAAGGTGTCAATACTAATAATAAAATTAATAATAATAATAGATATATACCCCTCAGGACAACTTAACGTCTACTCAGAGCAATTTACAGAATGTGTTGTTATTATCCTCACAACAATCACTCTGTGAGGTGGGTGGGGCTGAGAGAGCTCTGGAAGAGCTGTAACTGACCCAAGGCCACCCAGCTGGCTTCAAGTGGAGGAGTAGGGAATCAAACTCAGTTCTCAAAATTAGAGTTCCGCCACTCTTAATCACTACACCAAACTGGCTCTCATCCAGCTTGTAAAAGTAATGGGGCAAATGAACAGAACTATGCTATATGAAATCTTCCTTTTATAACAAAATGGTAATAGAGAACACATGCTGCTATGCTGGCTTTTCAGTAAAATAAGATGTCCATCTTATGGCTGAACTGCATACCCATCAGAATCAAATTGTGGACTCTTTCTGAACTGTAACACTAAATGCTCCTTTACTTTAAAACTTCAATACAATACCAACTTAATAGGGTGAGAGCGATGTTGAAGGGATCCCTTTAATTTGTTAATTTAAAGAATGCAAGAACTACCTTGATGGATCAGGCCAAGGTATTATAGGTGTTTTATCATCTAGACTAACAGCTAGCTAAACATTCACTAGCAGAAACTGATGACCACCCTCTGTTTGTTCCCTGTATCTTGAACAGAGAGCCAAGCTACAAGAGACGAATTACACAAGAAGCAGCATGTGAATGGAGTCTCAATGTTAGCCAGGAAGCTAAGTTTGTCAGTTTTCCCTCTCTCAGAGCCAGGGAGATCACTGCTCAGAGGGTTTGTTAATTTCCTCTTTGCCTCCCAACACTCTGTCAGTTTCTCCTCTCCTTCTAAGAGGCGAAGAGGAAATAAACAAACTTGAGCAGTTATCTCCCTGGATCTGTAGAGAGGGGAAATTGACAAAGCCTTCCAATTTTTTAAAACTCAGCTTCCTGGCTAACATTGAAACTCCCTTCACGTGCTCCTTCTCGTGTAATTTGTCTCTTGTACCTTGGCTCTAAGAGGCACAACATCTCTGTATATGGAGGATCCATTTAGCTAACATAGTTAAATGTGCTAGAAAAAACACAAACATATCCCTTTCAAGAACATGCCTCACATCAACACTTGAAGCCCGAATTGGCAGAACCCATAAAGGATTCTATTTATGATTTTGTTTAGGCTTTAGCTACATCAGGGTCCATCAACAATTACTTTAAAAACAATATAAAACTAAGCCAAATGCTGGACATTTACTGCTGCTATTCTTACATGCAACTGGGCTTAACATGCATCCTCAAATCTGGTGCTGAATGAAAGTCATCAAAGCTGAGTGGAGCACAACCAAACATAAAACTCTTATCACATTAATATTTATTTATTTGCCTGGAAAAGAGGACCAGCAAGCCTTCCTGCTAAAGTTGAATTCTTTCTTCCTTGATATTGTAGAAAAATGTGAGATGGTATTTTCAAAACTGATTCTGTGACCCTGAGCAACACGAGTAGCATCTGTTCCCTGTAAAGCAACATTAAACAATATTACTCAGGGACCTTTAACAGCTTCTGCAGAAAATGTTTTAGAGGCAATGGGGGCTTTGAATTGAGGCATATTACAGTGCAATCCTAAGCAGAGCTACACTCTTCTATGGTCAATGACTTCAATTAGCAGGGTGTAAACTCTGCTTAGGACTGCAATTTTTGGCTTGCTGCTATTTTCCTCTGAATAATTTTACACATAAAAATAGTAAAAGGAAAGTTGAAGAGGATTTTGAAGACCCTTTTTACCCTAACCTTCCCAATAAGGATGTTCACTGTCAAAGAGAACAGGAAAAACTTGTTACATATTATTCTCTACACCCAAAGGCTGTAAAACAAGACAAAGGTTGGAACATGGCAAGGGAAAATATCGTCGTAGCTTTAAACAAGGCCCCAAATCACTTCAAAGCTTACTTCCAGGTTACATATAAATTCTAACCTTGCCACACAATACAACAGAGAGATCCTTCATTGCATACATGCCAACAATAAGATCAATATTACTGTCCTTGGCACTTATATTAATCATGAGAGTAAATGGAATATAACAACTGATGCAGAATATTTGTAGAAGTATTTACTAATTATTTAATATATTTTTCACTGGGGGTTAATTTAGCTGAAAACCTCTTAACAACATGGAACATGTTATCTTTAAGGTCACTGGATAGTTATGAAGTGGATAGATCTACTCCCAACTTGTCTTATTTTCCACTTTGGTAAAACTTTACTCAAATAATGAACACTGCACACACCAGGAATTTAATAGTTAAATTGTTAATTGATGTTGGCATTCCATTCTTCTTGCATGGAATTCAGAATGCCAGAGATGAGAGGCAAGTCATTTGCTCAAGACCACATAACACAGTTTATGGCTGAGTAGAGATAGCCCCCTACACATCATCCTGAGTTCTTGGTGGGTAGGGTAGGACACAAATCTTAGGCATTATTAAAATATAAAACTTTACCAAGTCTTCTTGTCCATGGTTACTTGCACCACCATGTATCGGTAGATATTCAGAATGCGCTTACACATATCAGTATGTTCATCCAATAGAGTTTTAATATCATTTGCTGGTTCAAGTAGAAATATATTTGAGGAATTTATTATAAAAACCTGCAATTAAAAAAAAAAGAATTAGCCTTAGAATCTACCTACACTTTGCCATATTCATTAATATTAGTAGTACAGAATAAACAGTGTTACCAGGGTTAGTTGACCACTGTCTTATCTGGCACACTTTTATGCATTACAATAACAGTAGTATGAACAGCTGCTTTTTTGCTACAGTTGGAATTTTTAAAAGACATTCAATTTGACCCTTGTACAAACTTAATTGGGAACTCAAATTGGACTACAATACAAGAAACAAGAATTAATAAAGTATAAGTAAGTGAACATGCTCAAGTACTCCTCAAACTAGATCCTGTTCTGGAAAATTTGTATGTTTTAGAGCTGGCATACTATAAACAAAAGGAGATGCAACAATGGCCTCTTGTTAAATAAATCAGGATGGAATCAACACACTCCCTTTACCCATAGCCCCTCTCTCCATGGCAATTTGCCTGTTTCTCTTCTTCCTGCCTGCCCTATCCTGCTTTAGCCAGATTGCTGCCAAATGCAACTGCCTAGAGTTGCACTTACCTGTAACTGCTGTTCATCTAGGTCTTCATGCAGGCACACGTAGGGACTACACTTGTGCAGGCCAGCCATTCGGAACAGGATTCTTCAAGCGTAGGTTATTCAGGGAGGGACCTCCCCTGCAGGCTGCTCTGAGCTGTTTTCCCCCACCGAAATGGTCATGAGGTGAGAGGTCGCCCCCATCTTCCCTCAGTGCTCCTGTGCCACCACAAGTTTCCACCAATGTAATTTTCTGGAGAGCTTACAGCGGGCAAGAAGGGAGGGTATGTGTGCCTGCATGAAGATCTAGATGAACAGCAGTTACAGGTGCACGTAACTCTCTTTTCATCTACAGTCTTCAGTACAGTCCCACATAGGGAGAATAGCCAAGCTACTCACCAAGGAGGTGGAGTGATTGCTCTCAGGCGAAGAATGACTGTAGAACTGCCGGTGTAAGGATGCCAGGCAACTCTCAAGAGGCTTCACTTCATGAGTAAAAGTGCTTTATTGATAAGATGCCAGTATCATACACTTAAGCCATTCTTGCTAGGACTGGTGGCTACAGACCACCAGTCTATATCAAGCTGATATAGGTTCCTCAAGGCTACTCCTAATTTCCCACCCCTTTCTCCTAACAGTCCTCTAACTCTGCAGACAGGAAAACAGGCTGTGTGATTCATGGACTGCTCAAGGTCAAGCAGGATCCCAGGCTCAGGAGAGATTACAACAGGAACAAACACCTCCCGTTCCCAGTTTCCCACCCTGGGTTCAAATAACAGAATCACCCCAACAGCATCAGTTTCAGCTGCAGGGGGGTACTGAATACGACAAGTGATCCTGAGCACCTGACGGTCTGTCCCACTGCAGTTTCCCTTCATGAGTTGACATCTACTGTGTAATGTTTCACGAATGTCTCCTCTGATGACCATGTTGCTGCTTTACTATGTCTCCGAACGGAACTCCATGTAGGAATGCTGCAGATGCTGCTTGCCTTCTCGTTGAGTGAGCCTTCAGAGTAAATGGACACAGGACCTTTGCTATCTTGTAGTTAAGCCTGATTGCCGACACTACCCACCTATAAATGGTCTGTGGGGATGCTACCTTGCCTTTATTCTGACCCACATGACACACAAAGAACGTTTGAGTCTTATGGAATGTCTTTGTTCTGTCTATGTAAAATAAAACTGCCCTCTTAACATCCAGTGTATAGAGTGTTTGCTCTTGCAGAGAAGTGGGGTTGGGAAAGAACACTGGTAGCGACAACTCTGGGAGACATGAAACTTGGGAAACTACCTTAGGCAAAAACTGGAGGCTAATGCGCGTCACTATCTTGCCTGGGGAGATTTGCAAAAAGGGAGGATCTACCCTCAATGCTTGCAACTCGCTGACCCTCCTGGTAGATGTAATTGCCAGGAGACGGGAAGTGAAAAAAACAGTTTTACCATCTATGCTGGCATGAAATGCAGTGATCGCTGCCATGTGATTGGCTCTGGGGGGTCAAATCATCTGATGAACCACAACTGCAAAGTTCTCATTCTCAGATGTGCCAGAGGGACTACAGCCATAGTCAAGGCCATAAGACCTGGAAGGACTTGAATGGAGTGGGCTGACTGGAATCTATTTTTTAGAAAGTAGTGCGCTAAGGTCATCATTAGCTTATTCTTATGGTCTGCAGGGAGGAATGCCTTGTTGACTGTGGCATCCAGCATCACTCCTATAAATGTCACTACCTTGTTAGGTGTCAGGTTTGATTTCTTTTCATTCACTACCAGTCGCAAATCTTTACATGTGTTAAGAATAAGGGCTATTTGGGACTGCAGTTCCTCTGATGATTGTGCAGTGATGAGCCAGTCATCGAAGTATGGATAAAGGGCACATCCTAACTTCCTGAGATGGGCTACCACCGCTGCAGCACACTTGGTAAATATCCTTGGGGCTCTTGCTAATCCAAAGGGTAATGCTGTGTATTGGAAACTTTCACCCTGAAAGAAAGCGAAGAAACCTTCTATGTTTGTGACAGATGGCAATATGGAAGTATGCATCTTGCAAGTCAAACACAGCAAACCATGCATTCAATGAAATTATTTTAATTACCCAAGGTAGGGTCACCATTCTAAACTTTGATACTTGTAGGTAATCGTTCAAGCCCTGTAGATCCAGGATAGGCCTCTTGCCCCCATCTTTCTTATCTACTAGAAAAAAGCAAGAATAAAAACCAAAAGGGTTATCTGTAGTAGGTATTATCTGCAGGGCCCCTTTACTCAATAACAAATTAATCTCCTGTTGTAGCTCAGAGAGTGTATTCATTAGGCCCTGACCCGATAAATAAGTAGGAGGTGATATACTGAACTCCAATCTATAACCTTCTTTAATGATAGATGGAACCCAAACATCTTCAGTGATAATTTGCCAAACATCAAAAAACTGTGATGAACGACTGAAGAGCAACCCTGTGGTTGCAGCTGGGTGACTGTCTAGTCATAATTGTTTCCTACAACCTTGAAGCGGTTCCTTTTGGGATTGCACCTGGTGACTTGATTTTGCCTTTTCCATAGGCCATCTTCTAGACTGGTTCTGGGAATGGTATGGAGCCAGGTAGGGATACTGGTTCTTGTAGGGTTGGGACCTATATGAATGGTAATCTCTCCTGGGCTGATAATTTTTCCTCTCCAGACTTCAATAGAACGATATCGAAGCTGAGGACTGGGGCAGAATGCCATAAGATTTAGCTGTCTGTCGATCCTTCTTCTTCTTCGACAAGTATTTGTCTGTTGTCTCTGAAAACAATATATTCCCTTCAAAGGGCACATCCGCTATTCTATTTTTGGTCTCAACAGGTAATGCAGGGGTCCGCGGCCAAGTGTGTCCTTGTAGAGCAACTGCTGTATTCCAACCTCTGGTGGCCGTATCCAAAACGTGTCTGCTTGTGCTGATTTGCTGTTTTGAGAGGATGGTGGCGTCATCTTGAATCAACTTTGCAAGTGGCTTTTTCTCCTCAAGTGAGTCCTCTATATATGATGCCATCTTTTGCCATAAAAATATTTGATAGCCACTCATGATGGCTCAGAAGTTGGCCATCTTAATTGTGAGAACAGAGCCTGAGTAAAACTTTCTTCCTACTGTGTCTAACTTCCTTCCCTCTTTGTCTGCTGGCATAGAGAAGCTGCCCTGTCTCTGTCATGCCTGCAGCTCCTCAGCTATCATGGATGAAGCTGGTGGGTGAGTAAAGAGGTAAGGACATTTGTCTTTCTTAATCTTGTAGAGTGCTTTAACCTTCTTCATCGTAGCTGGGATAGAAGCAGGCTTTTGGCGCAGATCATCCATTATTTCATCGGGAAAGCAACCTCATCTGGTGTATCAGCATAAATGTGCTTCAAGATGTTATCCTTTTTCTTGGGCTGGGGAGCTGAAACAGTTTATCGCCAATAGTCGGAGACTTCTGTTCCGCCTCTCCCACCGTCTCCTCTGGTGATTGATCCAACATGAAGCTAGGGCTCTATCCAAATCCAAGGAGTTCCCTTTCCGAGTCCAACTCACATCTTGATGCCGATGGATGGTCTTGAGGGTACCATGTTAAATCCAACGTGTGACCTGTTCGGAACTGACTAGGAAGACCCCGGAGCTGAAAAGGGGTAGTAATCCCAGTCATGTGAATAGCCTGGAGGGATATATAGTGGCTACCAAGGAGCCCTTGGGTGGTGATATTGAGCCCTCTTATCGGAGCTCGACCGCTGCCTCCAACACTCTGCTACATCGATTCTGCTACCCGATGCAGGTGAAGCAGAGCTTGACCTCCTCACCAAAGATGGGCACAGAGGTGCTTGCCTTTTCGGTTCCAGTAAAGGGATTGGCACAGGCAACACCTTTCACTGATGAGCACTGTGCTTAGTCTTATCCTTATGCTTTCAAGGCTTGGTAACCCTTTCCTCCGCTCTGACCTGAATCAGGGACTTTGATCCTCTGCTTCAGGGGGTTTGGGGCTCGCCTTCCACCAGTAGGACGCTAGCTCTGGAGCGAACCGAAGCTGTGGTCTCTTGGGACCATGAGTGTGGTTGGTTTCGGGTGCTCGGAACTGACGGATCCAATGGCAACTCAGCAGATGCTGGATCTGAAGGCGGCATCAGTTCCACTACAGGCGCAATAGTCGGGTTGGCAGACTGCTCCGCCAGGGCAGATTTCTCAGCTGTTGAGCTTGTAGAGCTAGCATTGCTCTTTCCCAGAGCACAGCCTTGAGCCTGCTGCACAATCTCCTCACGCCTTGGAGGTAAATAGCTGGCAGCATTTGCAGTGCTCCACCACATGTACTTCCCCCAAGCAAGCCAAGCACAGGGAATGGCTGCCGGTCTTCACCATTTTTGTCCCGCACCCTTTGCACTTTTTGAAGAGCAATTTATCTGCCATAGCACTGCTTAATTATTTGAGCCATGTTTTTACTGCTTTTTGATATTATAGATTGCTCTTCTATTTATTATTGCTACATATATTTTATACAGTACATTTTAGTTGTTTTTATTTTTATAGATATTGTATTTGCATACATAGGTATCTGTAAGCCTCCTTGGAAATTACTGATTAAGAGCACAGAGTATAAACCTTTTGAATAAATAAATATGCACAGTGCCATAGCCTCTGAACATGAGGGATGCAGATGGGGGTGTACATCCATATTCAGAGTCAGTAATGCTGCCTAAGAAAGCACAAGCTGCATTTCCCTTAGATCTCTGTGCTTAAACTTATCAGCTGTTATATCTGACACGATGGATTATTATGCCAATTTCTCTGATCTAATTATTAATAAATGGGTTGGACCATCACCAACTATGAGATCTGCCTATCTTCATATGAAGGTGATTATGAACTGAACAATATATTGGACCATAACTGGTATCTTATTAAGAAGGTGCCTAGTGAGATTATTGAAATTTTACCTCTGAAAAGAAGTTCTCTGCTACCACTTCCAGGAAAACTTCCTATAACATTAAACAACATGCTGTGCATTACCATGTTAACACTAAATGATAATGACAATAATGAAAGCCCTATGCTATACTGTGCAGACAAACACTTAATTCTCTGGATTGTGATCCTGTTTAAATTTTTTAAAACATTTTGTTTCATATTATTTGGAACTTTTTTAGGCTATAGCTTTCCTTGTTCTTGCAGTTAATATTGCTAGAATTTTCTTAATAAGATATAATAGTCAGGATCCAACAAGGTTGCCTGTTTTGCTTTATATGTGGTTTCTTGCACTTCATACTCTATTAGTGTGGCTCTGGGATGACACCAGCATGCCATCCCCAACAGCCATTTAAATTCAGAATAACACAAAAAGAATGAAGCAAAGCTCAGGGTACATGAAGCAATAATTTTAATTGGAAAATATTGGCTACGAAACAGAAAAACAAAAGGGAACTATGACTCTAACCTGCAGTACTGCTTGGACTCCAGCTCGTATACCTTGTTCAACAGAATCCAAGTCAGATATTTTATGGGTAGCTTCCTGGTAGCAGTCATTTCTGGTCCAGCTTGAATTTCGAACAGGACCAGAGTTATTCATAGTTTCCTAACATACACACACAAAAAAGAGATGAATTCTATCTTTGCAATTTTTTATTTCTTTAAAGTATTTCTACCCCACCTTTCCTTTTGAGCCCCAGCTAGTTTACAAACATGGCCACAGACCAAGCAACAAAATGAAAATAGTTTAAAGACCCTCAACTTTTGTATTGGGGTTTAGTGAGCATGCAGCCTGTACAGCTACCCTACAGGTCTCTTATGGGGAGAACCATCTCAAAACATTACTGAGGTTCCTGCTCTGCTTTTACAGCAATCCATTATTTATTGTGGCAAGCATTTCCAAAAAGCTACTATGCATTCATAAGCCGTATAAACTTTCTCAAAACTTTTTGCCTAAGGATGACTGAATAATGGAAACAAAGCCTCCAACAGGATCACCAGACATGTCTTTCAGAATCACACGGAGCCCCTTGCCCAGCATTTAAGGAATGCCACTTTTCTGATGAACTGAATTTCGATATAAAGAAAGCAACATCACCTTCTGAGATATATGAGAGCAGAACATGAGGTAGGATCTAAGGACTCTTGTCCCCAAGAAAAATACACAAATAGAGATTAATTATAGGTCTCTGCTAGGGGTGCCAACCTGAAAAGATTCGGGTTTCCCACTCTGGGTTTACCCGAAGCGGGAAAAAGATCCAGAAATCCCCGAAATCCGAAGCGGCATTTCCAGGTCACTTTGGTATGCTCTGTAAAGATGAATTAAAGGCTGAGAAGGCATTTGTCAAGTAGGCCTTCAGATATCAAGCTGGCCTTTAATTCATCTCTTTGGCCAAGCCCTGGGAAAGGTGATCTCTTCTCAGGAAGCTGGAAGTGCATAACCATTTGCTCAATCTATCACCCTATGATGTGCATTATACTGTCATTCTGTGATGAAAACATGGATGTTTACATAGTTTTTTGGTCCATCATTAAACCTTGCCCTACATGCCAAGGCTTAGCCTAGCCATGGAGGCTAGGAGGACTGGTCTTAACTCCACAAAGAATGGAGGGGATTCCCCCCCCCCCCCGAGCAGAGTGTTCAAAAGGCTCTGCAATCTTTTGTGTTGTATGGCTCATCTACGATGAAGAAAAGGGGGGGGGTAAGAAACTTTCCTTACACCCAGAGTGTCTAATGAGATGTGCACGCATCCTGAAGGGATGTCCAGGTATCTTTTGTAACTCTCAAGTGCTGCAGTTAGACACTAGACCTCTTCTTTTCCTTAGCTAATAGCCTATCTTCCTATATCTTGTGTGCTCTTTTGTATCTCATAGTCTATTGTAATCCAATTAAGATCTTTCTTTGGTTAAGCACAAGCTGCATCCAGAAGGGTCTTCATCAACCTGGCTATGTGCAGTCATTTGCTAGGTTAACCAGTATCCAAACGTCTGGAGAGGGGCTGAGCCTATATATTTGATGGTGGCAAGGAAACAAAGAGGAATCATAGCTAGGAGAGAATGAGAAGCCCCTCTGCCCTGAAGGTTTTGAGCCTAGGAATGTTTAGCAGTGGCAATGTAAATGATGGGACTACAACTAGGGGGAGAGTGAGAAGCCCCCTTGGTCATAATATGGTGGACAGTGACAAGACTTGGCACATCTTGGGAAATAATCTGAGCACGATTATTAGGAAGGATATAAAAGTCCAAGTGTGAAGGAAGTCTTTCGTTTGTTAGGGAATTTTTTGGCTAGAGCAGTACCACTCTGACCTGGATACTCAGGCAAGCTGATCTTGTCAGATCTCAGAAACTAAGAGAGTTGGCCTTGGTTCATAATTGGATGGGAAGACCAGGATGGCAGAGGGAGTCAATGGCAAACCACCTGTGCCATGAAAACCCCATCAAGGGTCGCCATAAGTCAGTTTTGACTTAACGGCACTCTCCACCATTACATGGTCAGGATCAGACTTCAGAACATCTGGCTAGCAGGGAGGTGAGGTGCAGCAATAAGCCAAGGATCTGGAATAGTACCAGCAGCCCCTGGACAGGCAGGAGGTGAAGCAGTGCTCTAGAAAATGAAGGAAATGGAGCTGCAGGGACTCAGACTACAGATGCAGGAGAGTTCAAGAAATGGCTTTGCAAGACAAGCAGGAAAGTGGGGGAGCCGTGCAGAACACCTGACCCCTTCTAGCACTGCTAAGGAGGACTTCAAGTGGCTGCCTCAGTTTTGGCAACAGGTTTCCTTGTGAGCTTTGAACAGTCACATGCAGAGCAGAAGATTCCCAAAACTGACTTTTTAAAGTTCTGAGATCCCAGGCATCTGGAAAATTAATGGAGTTGTTAGTAGAAGAAGATACTTCTTAGCTAGACAACCATGACCAGTTCTGAACAAAAGCCTCAGTGAGATTTGGGCAGTTCCCTGAATTATGCAGGCAAATGGTGCGTCAGATGAGAAGAGAGCTGGAGGAAGCATGGGGCCACTGTGCAATATGCACCAGATGTCTACTCAAGAGGCAACTTGTTGGCAAAAACACTCAGAATCTGGATTTAATTGTGAATTTCCTTATCTGTAGGACACTCTACCAGGATCTTGGCAGGAGCATATGGAAGCGAAGAACCCAGTGGACGCAGAGCAAGATGACCAGTCAGAATTGAGAGGGAAACTGGAGTACCAGGAGAGGAGGTTGGATGCAGGCAGGAGAATGCAAAGGCCTCAGCCATCCCCAACCCACTCCACAGAGGCAAGCTCCAAAGCAGTCAGCTCTGCAGAGAAGAGTGAGCCCAAAACTTGTTTGGGCTGTGGGAAGGAGGAACATGTAAAGACAGATTGAATTTTGTGAGCTCTGCAGCTAACACAGTCAGTACAGTCCTGGTGGGAAAAAAAAATCTCTGTCCTCAGTGTGCCAAAGTGGAGAAGGGGAGTGGCTCACAGCTGCTGGAGGAACAAGTGATGATTGATGGGAAGAGGTTCTGGGGGTGGAGAGATATAGTCTGGTCAGCCCAGAGCAGTCTCTATCCCGCTGGTATGTTTTTATCGAACACTCTGAAGGCACAGGTCTATAGTGGGTATCAAACAAGGATTCTGGGGATTTGGGAGGTGGCTGTACATCAGAAACATCCAGCTCTGTTCCTGTTGGGAATGACTTAACAGAGAAGAGGGTCCCTGTGAATGCCATTTCTTGCAGCCAGCCCAGAACAGAGCATGTGTACACACTCTTCCCTGCAGCCTACTTCCGAGCAACCATCAAAAGACCAACCAGAACCCCTCGGCCAGCAGAAGGAGGGGAGAAGAGAGGTTTGTGTCTTTTTAACAGCCACAGAGCAGAAGTCTGCTCCCAGCTCCAAACTGCTGTCAGAGGAGACAATGGTAAAGCAGCTGGGGGAGGTTTAGGGGGCAGATACAGAATCCTTTTCAAGGGCAGGAGACTGTGATGGACTGGATGAGATGAAGAGAGAATGGCCCCTTGACCTGTGTACTGACAGTAAAGGGGAGGGAGGGCTACAGGAATTATCCTTTTTTCCTGGCCTGACTGTTGTTCAGAAAGCCCAGATGCTGTTCATATCAAGTTGATTAAGACCCAATTTAATTTCCACTTAAGAAAACAAAGAACAATCGGTAGACTAAGAAAGGCTACTGCCAACAGGAATCTAAGAATCTGGATGAAATATGCATTTATTTCCTTTGCTTTCAGAAGTGCAATTGATCTTTAAACAATTTCTCTCTACTAGCTTTCTGGTCCAACAACTTGGTAGAATCCCTTTTCTTCTTAGCACTGATAACTGTGGTTCTGACTACACGTCTTTTGTTTGGTTTAAGAAGCAATCAAGCAGCCAGTTAGCAGGATGGCTGCCTGTGACCTTAAGGACTGATCACCTTCACCAATTACCTTAAATTCTCACCAGCTGGAAGAGTTCCGGTTCAGGGGGAGAAACCACCCTTCCCTATGCTGTTAAGCAGAGGAGGATGTACAGCTAATCTCCACAAGCCTTGTGAAATTGTCTCCTATACTGAAATGGCTCCAGGCATTTGAAATGCTGCTTCTCAGGCACTAGGCAGGGCCATTTGAAGAACCTGTTCCCTTCAGGGAGACAGCAGAGCTACTGGCCTTTCCTCATGAAGATCATGAATAGTGCTTAAACAGGCAGCACTGGTATGATGTCATTGTAATCCAAAAGAAGGTGGTGGACATAATTCAGACAAACATTAAAAACAGCATTTACTTTGAAAGACTTGTATAAGAAGTATTCAAGTGTTTTGCTGGACTACCACTTGATGTATGCCTATAGACAGAAGTGCATCAAGTACAGATTATAGCAGGTAGTTGTAATCCTAGTATTCCTGATCTCCCTCACCAACATCTACATTAAAAGTAAATGCTACTATATTGAAATAACAGAAATACATTTACTACTTTGGAAGACTAGCAACCAAGTTCATTAAGTTCAAAGAATGTTACTGTTTTTACCTCCTCCCTTTCTTTTCCCTTCTCCAATGAATTATGTTCCACCAAGTTTTCATCACAATCTATGATTGCAGAGGACACTATTTCTTCTGGGTCTTTCATGAATAAGGGTTTCTCCTCTTGCTGGATCCACTCCTGATACACTTTCACCACTTTCCTCATTGCTGCTGCTTCACATATTGGCAGTAAAAATGCCTAATAGGAAAAAATATAGCTTTTAGTACAGAATAGATGACCTCTACTATAATGATAAATTTGTGCACTTCATCTTAATGGATGAATTTAAAAAACTACTCAACTGATTACATTTTCATTTTAAAGGAAACAGTAATTTTTGGTTGGAGAAAATCAGGGTAATCCAATTTTTGAAGGACCACTGAGGGACAAGAGCAACAGAGATACAAAAATGATGGCTTCAAGAATACAGGACACAGAGAGTTAAACTTGTGTTTCTACTCAGTCTGCCAAGCAGTTTCTTTCTGCTTCCTTTTATAAGGACTCCTAGGAATCTGGGAGCAATGAAACCAGGCCAGTCAAGTTATTCAGGTGAGCTTAACTGAAAACTAACAGAACTAAGCTGATGTCCTGATACTTTCCCATAAATCTTCACCACATCACTAACAAATACTCACCTGTGATATCTGAAGTCATGCAAAAGATGATGTACACACATGGGTATGTTAGGGAGAAGAAGAATTTTTGAAGTTATAGGTAGACTTTTAAATAGTTTCTCAACTATTTGGTTCATGTCCAGCAGCAATAGGCAGCACAGTGGGTCATTTCTCAGGGCCTATAGACTGGCCAAGGACAGACTACCATCTCGATTCTGCTAATGCACAAGTGGTTTTTATTCATGTACTAGGGTGGGAGCTGAAACTCCAACATTCCTCTGACTTTGCTAGTTAGTACATTTAATGTTAGACACGGAGCAGAGTGGGAGTTGGGCATAAGGGACCTGGCTTTTTAAAATTAAACAAATGCAGGCATCAGCATTAATCACTGGGGATGTGAGAACAAAGGAGGAGTATTTCCTTTATTTGCAAAATCATACTAGTGTTTCTTTCCCTTGGTTATAGGGCTTAGTTAAAAGGATGTGTGTTTTTCTTTCTGATTTGTATTAAACAAACTTGGGAGTTTCTAGCATTTGTGCATGCATGTCTAAAGCAAAATAAAGTCAGGAAAGAATTACAGTAACTTGCTTTCTAAGGGAGTAACTGTATTAGTTTATTGTACCAAAAAGCAACAAAGAAACTTGTGGCAGTTTAAATATTAAAACTTGGATTTGAATGCCAGATCCTACTTCTTCAGAAGCATGATGTACACAGTACAGTTGTTGGTTAAACGCACACACACATCCATGGAGAAGGAGGATCGATTTTTCAGATGTCATATTCTGAAAGCAGTGGCCCGCTACATGAACTAATCAACTGAAGTGAAAATGATTTGATTCTTGCAACTCTCAGCAAATGTAAATTATGTCTGACTAACACCAGGGCACTTTACTCCGAAAATGAATGGGAGTGGATCAAAGAGACTTCACAAAAAAAATTAGCACAACTGATATGTAGCTAAAAGCTTACTGGAAGCCTTATGCCCAGTAAGACTTCCAGAAACCTAGAGTTGGTCCTGGGGAGATATTTCTCAATTGCATGAGCCTATGTTATCTTTCTTTTCCCAAGCTGTTAATATGCCCAAAATCAGTTTCACAGGTATTCACGGGCACGCAGAATTTTAAAAAGAAACACTTTTGTGGGCTAATACCTTTGGGTAAAAACTTTCACCTATCAAATATCAAATGCCATAGGAATAACTCCAGTAAGAAAAAAAGCTCTGAGTCAGCCCCCCCCCCCTACTTTAGTAATCCAGTCTCTTGGCTCTCACCCGTTTCCATTTCAATTTCAGAAGTTTCTCTGAAAGGCTGTGACTATAACAACCCATCACACAGTTTGTCTCCTCCCACCCACAGTAATGCTAAAAAAGTGTGAAAGTTTCCACCCCCTTTCTGCCCACCTAGCTCTTGACTCCCTGACCCTAAGTGAAAATCTGTACATTATAGCTGCATAGAATGCTGCTCTAACATCCAATTCACCTTTTAGAGCTGACTGAATGTTGAGGGAAGTGCAGCAGTTTCTGGTCTGCCTCAGCAAGAGGGCAGATGCAGAGAGCGTAGCTCTGCCTCAGAAAGAATGCACAGGGAGGTCAGCTCTACCACTGGAAGAGGACAGAGTGATCATTTCAGGCCCGTCTTTGCTGATGAGGAGACTTGTAATGGTTTAGTCTGAATCTTGGGGAGAGGGCAGACTGGCAGATCTAACTTGGTACTTAAGCTGTAGAAGCCTGTCAGAAACAACCTGGTTCAAGGAAAAGGTCCTGAATGATAAAAGGCTGAACCACAGTCATTCAATGGTGGTTTAAGGATTAAAGTCTGCAATTGCATACATTAGAGTGAAGTTAAATTCCAGCCTGAAGCTGTAACTACTGAACAACTGCCTCAAACAGGTTATTCCTCCACCGAGTTTGGAAGCTTGTGCTTGTTGAACTGTGCTTTTAAACCTCTGAAACACAAATAAGCCATCTTTGTTCTTTGTAGCTCTTGCCTCAGAGATCTTAGCGGTATGAGGAAGATTTTATTTTATACTTGTCTGATCCACCAAAATCTTAGGAGGCATGTACCCTGCCCCCTGGGTTTTAGTCACAGGATTCCTGACCCTTCAGGATATTTAGATTCTTGGCCACCTTGGGAACGTTCCTGGAAAAGCAGCATAACAAATGTTCCAAATAAACAGACTGACAACTGACTTCAGCACTTCCATCAATTCGACCAACAGATGCTAGAGACTTTACTGCTACCACCAAAGGCAACCATCATTGGCTACGACCACAAAATATTTTACTTATTTATTAATATATTTATAGCCCACCTTCCCCCATGGCCCTTCACGTATTACATAGATGATTAAAGTCTGCTGTTTTGCCTCCGACTTAAATAGCAATCGAATATGAGATAATGCCATACTGCTGTAAGAATTACGGAGATAGTGCAAATGAGGCACTTTTAACATTCTGAAGCAAATGCTAAGATTACAAAAACATTGAGAAAAACATTAAACTGACCAAAACAAACGCTTTTCAGAAACATAATGTATTTACCTGACGAAAGATTTCTGTAAGAAAGTTAACGTTACTTCTCTTAGAAGAAAAAACTTTGCGGACTATTTCAATGTCTGTGAGATGCTCTTCATCAATACTGCAAAGGCTAGAGGAACTAGGTTCTCTCTCTGTTAGAGTGCTTGTGTTAGAATGAGATTGTTCAGGCTCTGCATTTCTGTCAGGTCTATCAGTACTGTCATTTTTGCTGTCTTCTCGAGAAACTAGGCTAGCGGCTGCTCTCTGAAACCAGAAAGGACACAACAAATAATTATCCAGGTTGGCTTTTACTGTGATGGTGCAAGACTACAAAGCACAGAGTTGGAGCATAATACAAGTGTTAAGTCCCTCGAGCATCGACTGTACTGTAGTGGCTAAAAGTATGATCTCTGAGCCAGGAATTCCCCAGTTCAAATTTCACCCCAGAAGTGAATTCATTTGTTGGCCTGAGGCAAGCTACTGTTTCTTCGGCCTCAGCCTGCCTACCCCACATCTCACACCTTAATTTGCAACAGGGGGAAAATACACACTTGGACTTCCTTTCAGGGCTGTTTTAAGAATTGATGAGATAGTGAAAATGAGGCACTACAAACAACGTAAGGTTATTATACCACTTAAGCTAAAGCGCTCTGTGTTTCCAGAATCAGGTGGCTTAATCTTCTGGCAATGGCACTCTTAAGAGATTTCTGTATATATGGCTTTATTATGCAGTGCAGTGGTCTACAAATGTTGGCTGACCTTGGAAGTCAGCCAAAGTATATCCACCATAACCTGCTTCCTACTCAGCCTCAGAGATATTTCTTGTGAGACATGACACTGAATTCAAACATACTGGGAGTGTTTCTGACAGACAAAAGAAGGTCAGTTAATTGCCATGCCTCCCTGTCCAGCACCATGTTCAGAAAGATGGCAGAGGTTTCTCCCTATATTTGCACTGTGCCTCAGAGGCACTTCCAAGTTGCAGCTTGAGTGTCAGGGACACTCCATCCTCCTTCCTTCAAGTAAGGGCTCATCATAGTCACTAAAGAAGTGAGGGACACTTGCCACAACAAGCAAACCAGTGGGTTTCTGTCATACTGGTCAGAAGTCTGTTAAATAGTTAAGTATAGCGAACAAAGTACTGGAATACCTGGGTTCAAATCCTCACTCAGTCAAAAAGTTCACTGGGGAACCTTGGGCCGTAACTCTCAATCTAACCTACCTCACAGGGTTCTCATTAGGATAAAGGAGAGGAGAAGAATCATGCATGTTGCCTGGAGCTCTTTTCAGGAAAGGTATAAAACTTTAAAGCGAGAGCAAAGTTTGCTTCTTCCTTACTTACTCCCACCCCTTATCTCCTTCTTGGCTCTACCTGAATATTCTTTGGCACAATTTCACCCTCCATTCCAGGAATCTGAGGTCCTGCATGTGGTTTTGGCTCAAGCCAGAAAGACACCAACCACCGGATAACAATTACACGAGCCTTAAGGAAAGATTCCTTTGTGCAATATATTGTTTCATTGGTTTCAGCATCTTTCTTTATCATTATATAGTGTGGCTTTGGTCTCATTTGTGGCATCTCTGTAGGGAAAAAAATTGGACAGGGTTTTTAAAAAAGAACAACATTCAAACATATATTTGAGATAGCTGAATACTTGAAGCTATTAAAATTTCATATTCTTCATTTTTTCTGATTTGGTATGGGGAGACAGTTTCTCAGTAATAGTAAAATGCTATTACCTAACAAAACAAAATTATGATGGCCTGCTTCCAGTTCTGCCCTCCAGTTGTCACAGCTAATCCCTGATCCCCTGGGGTATATGTAAATTCCTAGTGTTTCCAGCCAATAAGAGGCTGTGGAGCCTCGGTGGGAGAAAGGGGGGAGGTTGTAAGAGTGGATTAGAAAAGGAAGAACAGAGTAAAATTGACATTTAGGGCTTAACCAGATATATACAGAAGTAGGCTTCAGATAGGACTAGGCCTTCTATCTTAGGCAGGTTAGTCTAACAAAGGTTATGAAAACAAGACAGGACCAAGGAAGAATTCTGAGACACCAGCTAATGTTACTTTCACGGTCTGAGTCAAGGGGTGACCAGCCTGGGGAAGTGCTGAGACTAAACAGGTAAGATCCACACTTCAAGTATCATTACTGGATGAAGGTAGTGGTGAAAGGCAGTCGTGAGAGGATCAGAGATCACCGTGTTAAGGGAGCCTTTCCCAGGTAAAATCCCTCCGTCATTCTCACCAGGAGAAACAGCCTGTCAGTTCTGTAATCCTGAGTGTGAAGATAGCTGTGGTCCATCTTAACTGTGAAAACCACTACAGTTTGACAATCTTTTATCTGCCAACCGAAATAAGCTGTTTAACTCTTCTATGGAAGAGACAATAAATGTATTGTTCTATTGCTAAAATCAGGGGACTGTGACAATCAAAAAAGGGGGGGAGGGGAAAGTATAAATTACCCCCCAGAAACCTAGGCTGCCATCCACAGGTTCACCCAGTAACTTCAGTAAGTTATTCAGCTCTCTTAATATCTGCATTTAGCTTTATTGACCACTTAACAACACATATTTATTACATGCAACCCTCCACTAGCCAGCCATTGAGGGCAGTGATGGGTGGAAAGGTTGATGAAATAATAACAGTTAATTTACAATTCTTTAGCATTGAAAAGCTTGTTTATTAGTCTTATCTGAAATGTATAGGATAATAAAATTATATCACATAAAACTTATTCTCTACTGAACTCTATTATAACTATTTATTCAAAGAGTAAAATGTAACAGAAAAATATGCTACACATGGGATATTAATGAAATGCACTCTTTTGGAATGAAACAGAGCCACACTATTAACTAGCAACAATAGAGAGTTAATGTGCAACTGAAGTTGTTTCAAAAGTTTATCTATGCAAAAGTAGTTACAAAAGAGAAATTTAGTTTAATATGAGCAAATAAATATTTCTTTTTATGCTTACATTTCAAAATAGGAAATTGCAGATACTAATGTTTCATTAAAAAGTGAGGAAGGGAAAAAAGATATTCTACTAATGTTAATTTAAGGCTGTCCCATACTAATATACTGAAAGGCCTTTATGGACTACAGGGAAAGTGTAGCAAATCAAACTAAGATTGTCATCCTATCCATACTTACTCAGAAGTCAGTTCAATTCAACAGGATTTATTCTTAAGTAAATATGCTGAAGTTCAGGGTGTAAGACTGCACCCTTAAATTTACGCATTATTAAACTCAATCTATTTTAATATAAAGTACTCATAATTACATTTAAAATTATGGATGTGCTCTGACTGCTCTATAATTAATTCTAGCCCTGTATATAACATAAGGACAGGGACAGATTTGCACATGAGTAAATGTAATATAATACTACCAGCAGTGTTAGAACCGCAGGAGAAGATCTAAAATATAGAAGCAGTCAAGAGATCAAAATATTATATCCCTACCCTAGCCATAAATTATATTACAAAATGATAAATTCTTCTTGGAGACTGAAATAACGCTTACCAAGTACAGGGTTGTACAAGCTGTTTTCCTTACACATGTTTGGGAAAATATAAGGCAAATAATATTTCTTAAAATGTGAAAATAAGAATGAAAATCCCTTTTCTTGGTTTTCTTTGTTCTTCCATTCCAGACTCTTTACCTGCAATAAGAATTATGGATTACTCACATTCATTTGGAGATAAAAATATTGCAGCAATATATTCTCACTTAATAGCCCAAACTAGCCTGAGCTTGTCAGAGCTTGGAAACTAAGCAGAGCTGGTCAGTACTTGAATGGGAGACCACAAAGTGAGATAGGGGTTGCTATGCAAAGGAAGGTAATGGCAAACTGCCTCTGCTCATCTCTTGCCATGAAGACCCCATGAGAAGTTGCCATAAGTTGGTTGCAACTTGACAGCACTTTATTATTACTAATTATAAGGACTTTGAAATACTATTAATACATCTATTTTCATTCATTTAAAGTTTTCCTTTTATTTTTTTCTGCATCATTAATGTATACTTATTTTAAATGTAGCAAAACCAGTGCAGAAACTGTAATCATACTTCTGTCCAACATGTACATACAATATTCAGCATAAAGCTAAGAGCCATGTACTGAGTCTTGTATGTAAGACAAGTCACAGAAATTTGGGCTGTGCTGCCACCCCATTTTCCCAGAAGAGAAAAGAGAAGAACTGTGTGTGACAATTAGCAGGTTCTGTGCTTCAAAGTCATCTCTTGCTAATGCCAGAAAAATATGGCTGCAATTCTCAGAGCGATTTCCTAGGATTAAGCCCCACTGAATAACACGAGAATTACTTTTGAGTAGGCCTGTTTAGGCTTCCTCCATGAAAGTGACATGAACCAAGAAGGAAGAGAAAATTACACCTTACTGTTATTTTTTTCCTTGGATACTAGAGTGGAAGGATAAAATAAGACATGAGAGCAAGTTCTATGCCCAATATACCCATCACAGAAGGTAACAGCCACTCTATACTTATTTGTAAACCTATGCTAATTTATGACAAAGATATAAGATACTGCGCACATTCTATCTGTGAGATCAGCTAGGAAACTTTATAGCTAATTTATGGGAAAACAGGCAGATGTATATAGGTCACTCCTCCTAGTTAAGGAACACTATCAGTTTCTTTCTAAATCAAATAGTTTTTTAAGGGGGTTGTTTGTAATTAAGTGAACCTGTCTGTTCCTATAAAGTTTCTTAATTAGCACTTGGAAGTTTTCAAAGTTCTGATTTATTGCAATAAACTTGAACCAAAATAATAAATATATCCATTTCAGTGTGGCTGAAATTGCATGAATATATTTGGATAAGAGGAAAAAAACTATACTGGGGTAGAAACTATAGTCAACAAAAGCAGCACAATGGTGTTAGATAGAAAATACAAATAACTCAATTTACCTGAATCACCATATATTTCAGAAGTGCTTCTAAAAAATAGCTTGTTAGATCATCCTGTCCTTTATCTCCTGATTGTGGAGGGACAAGTGGAGTAATTTCTTCTACTGTCACTTGCGCTGTTCGATAAAAGAAATGTGGAGACTGTCAATTTTGGTAAGCTTCATTAAGAAAGATAATGTACTATACTTAGGGATATTACTTAGGGATTTTTTTTTCAAACCAGTAAGCCCAAAACTACACAAAAGGATAATTAAAGAAAACATTACTATCAACTAAATACATGCATTATGATGCTGTACTCAGTCACATAGCAGTCTGACATTAAAATATTCAGGGCCCAATACTACAACTGTACAGGACAGATCATCATACTATTCAGTAGTCCTTCATCGTCACTTTCTGCTGTCTTCTTGGATGTGCATGGATTACACCTTGACAGCTGTTACTGCAAAAAAAAAAATGTATGTGCCCTCCCCTCTTTCTTCAAGACTTTAGGTTAGAACTAGGGTCCTAGGAAGGAAAGGCAGAACTCTCAAACTGCTTTTTCCTTCTAGATAATATCAAGAATACTGTAATATGCGAGTACCCAAAAGGGTAGCAGCTCAGCAAGGACTCATTGGATCCCCTTCAGAGAGACAGAAGCACCTCCAAAAGACTATACTGTGTTCACAGTGATTACTCTCAAGCCTGGACACTTGAAAATGTTTCTAACAACTTCAACTTAACTTCCTATGAAATGAACATGCTTAGGATCATACACTTAGATCCAGAATGTTAGATCTGCACATCTCAGGTATTCTATATCAGGAAGTCTTCAGCCTCAGCATGGCACATGAGAGGATGAAGGAGCATGCAAGCCTTTTTAGTTGGGTTTTTAAATGCTTGTTGCTTTATTGTTTTAATTACTGTATACTATTCTGTGGATTTATATTTGTGAACAGAAAAACAGTTGAAAATTTTATAAATTAATTATGTAAACAGGAACAAAACATATTTCCACATAAATACTATGATCCGAAACCTTCTGGGTTCCACTGAAAACAGAACATCCTACTGCAGAATAAAGGAGTTTTGAATCAGGTTGTTACAGCTTCCTTCTTGCCTAGGAATGAAGCCTACTGAGTTTCAGAAAGTGACTGACACATTTGCAAAATATAGGAATTTTCTATTTATGAAGATACCAACACATCAAGAGCCATTTCTGCATAAACTCCACTGGAATTATTACTTACTGCTATGTTCATACTTGTTTGGCTCAGTGTACAAGCTTTACTTGCTTGCAATGGGAGGCTTCTTGCAATGGGAGGCAAACATTATAGCCCCAAGAATTCTTATTCCCTTCAGATTGTAATTGGAACAGAAGAACCCCTCCCTGGTATTTACTGGAACATAGCAACAGCAGCACCCCAGACTACAAGGGTCATGGGTAATGTAGATTTTCTAGAGCTTGAATCCTTAGAATGGACAACATGCAGGATTCTTTGTGCCAAGAGCCCTGGGACAAGTCCAGGAATTGGTTGACTCGGTGCTGGAGTCCCTCTCAGCCCCGGCGTTTGGAGTGGTCGAGGTGTGGTGCCTCTTCCGATAGCGCTCGTCACCGGGGTAAGACGCGGTGCAGGTTGTAAGAGCACAGGTTGAACCGGCGGTGTCCCTCGAGGCGCCGGCAACCTGGGTGCTGGTAGCAACGGAGCTGGAGTCGATCTGGGGGGTGCCGGGTGTAACGGGGTTGGGTGTGGAGATGTAGGCTGAAGAGGCAGAGGGGTTCCTCCGGGAATTGGTTGACTCGGTGCTGGAGTCCCTCTCGGCCCCGGCGTTTGGAGTGGTCGAGGTGTGGTGCCTCTTCCGATAGCGCTCGTCAATGGGGTAAGACGCGGAGTACCCCCCCTCGGTAGAGACGGTATCTCGCTCCCTTGGGTCGTCACTGGGGGTACAACCGGGGAAGCGGGCCCCGTAGGACGTTCCGGTTCTTCTCCGTCTCCATCGTTTCCCTTGTCATCTGGTTCCCTGGGATAGGGTTCGACCGGCCCTTCTGGACAGGGGTCTTCTGGACAGGGTCTTTCCTCGGTATCAGGCTCAGGATCCCCGGGTTCCTCTGGTTGCTGGGGCCACGGTTGGATCGGGCCCTCAGGCCGTGGAATATAGTTTTGTAACATAGACAAACTTTGACTGATGTCAGGCAGACCAACTGGCGGTTCTCGTCCACCATCCCCCACCACAAGTACAGACAGCAGGTGGACAGCGTGGGCTAGGCTTTCTTCCATGCTTGCCAGTCTGGTCTCCAAAACTTGAACTCTATCTGGGTTTCCTTCCCCGAGCTCAGCATACTCAGTAGCCTGCGAGGTCGGCACATATTCGGCATGTGATTCTGTCGCAGCTGTCCGGGGCCAAGGCTTTATTTCTCCCATGCCTTGTTCTTCTTGGGATCTTCCAGCTAAAATCCCTTTCGCTAAACCAGTGACCGCTGAAATACCAGCGTCAATCACAACAGTTCTGCTTTGAAGTTGCATCCAATGGTGCTCACTTACATCCTGTTGCCCCGACCACGGGGTAACTTCGGAGTAATCCCAACTTAGGACACCGCGGCGGGACGTCTCCCACTCCGTTTGCTCGTTGTCCTGTTCCAGTAGAGCCACGGTTGGCTGCTGGTGTGCTCAGGAATCACCTCTAAACTCCGTCGGCTGTCCATCGGTGGTTGCGTAAACATCGTACTAGCCCTTCGCTCTCTCGCCTCCCTTGGTCTCGCACCCCACTGCGTCGGGGTGGGTACGGAAAACAGTGGTTCGGCTGCAGCTGTAGGCTGGGAATCTGCACTGCTGGGAGCGAGAGTGTAGATCGTGGTAACCGAGGAGCCGTTACCTCTTGGGATGGGTCCTTGGGGTTCCAATCCTTGAGAGCCGGGGGAGGCATACGGGTCAAACAAAGGGTCCCTGACTGGGACAGCTTTGGCATCCGTTTGATCCGGCCTAGGCATTGGAAAATGGTGATTCGTAACCCCTACATAGACTGGGCAGCTGGGAGTATTACGTTCACCCATGACGCTTGTAAAACTCACCGTTGGAATCAAAACTGGGGTATCAATCCTACCCTCACTGAACACGCTCTTCTCTCTCAAGAAGAAATCAACCAAATACCCAAACCATACCGAGCTTACAGTCAAGCTTTCACTGAAGAAGAAGCCGATTCCTTACCTCCCCATAGGAGGACGGACTGTGCGGTGGAGATTTTGCCAGGCGCCTCTTTGCCCAAAGGCAGACTATATCCCATGAGCCCGAACCAGAGGGAAGAACTTCGTAAATTCATTGACACCAATCTTCAAAGAGGATTTATTAGACCTGCTAACAGTCCGCATGCGGCTCCAGTACTTTTCGTTAAAAAGAAGGATGGGGGATTAAGACTTTGTACGGATTTTCGAGGACTTAACGCAGTATCCTCCAGCAACGCTTACCCCATCCCACTCATCAGAGATTTACTCAACGTCGTGGCACAAGGTAAGATCTTTACAAAATTGGATTTAAAAGATGCTTACTTCCACGTTCGTATCAAAGCAGGGGATGAATGGAAAACCATTTTTACCCGCCCCTCGGCCAGTTTGAATATTTAGTTATGCCTTTTGGCCTGGCTGGGGCTCCTTCGGTTTTCATGTCCATGATCAATGAAGTACTGCATGAATTCTTATACCAAGGAGTAGTAGTGTACTTGGATGATGTGTTAATTTATTCAGAAACGGAAGAAGAACATGTAGAACTGGTGAAAAAGGTTCTGACCACTCTAATGTGTAACAAATTGCCCATCAAATTATCTAAATGTGAGTTTCATAAAACAGAACTCACTTATCTAGGCTATTGCATCTCCAAAGATGGTTTGAAAATGGACCCGGGCAAAGTACAAGCAGTCCAAAACTGGCAAACACCCTCTACCCGCAAGGAATTACAATCCTTTTTGGGCTTTGCCAACTTTTACAGAGAATTCATAGCGAACTTTGCCCAAATCTCGCTTCCCCTAACCGAACTATTGAAAACTAAAGACAAGGGAGAGCAAGCCAAAAAACCTGGTGCCAAGTTACGTTGGACGCCAGAGTGCCAGACGGCGTTCAACCACCTAAAAACGCAGTTCGTTTCTGAACCCGTCCTACAACACCCCGATGAAAATCGCCCCTTCGTGGTACAGGTCGATGCCAGCGACACCGCGATTGGGGGCGTACTTTTGCAGAGGGGGGAGGATGGAAGACTTAAGCCATGTGCCTTCCTGTCCCAGAAATTTTCTGAACCCGAAAGAAATTGGAATGTGTGGGAGAAGGAGGCTTTCGCTGTAAAAGCAGCACTTACTGCCTGGAGACACTGGTTAGAGGGAGCCCGTCATCCCTGTGAGGTATGGACAGACCACAAGAATTTAGAAGCCTTACGCAGCCCCCGGAGACTAAATGCCAAACAGCTGCGGTGGGCGGAATACTTTTCTAAATTCAATTTCACTTTAAACTTTTTACCGGGCAAGACTAACTTTCTCGCCGATGCTCTATCACGCATGCCCCAACACAAAAGCAAAAGGGAGGAGACAGTAGACACAGTCTTTTCGCCTACGCAATTAGGGGGTGTGGTAACCACGCGCAGTTGCACAACCTAACCCCCTCAACCCGATCAGGGGTGGAGACTAAAACTGAAAGCTGAAGTGGAAAAGGAGGGGGGAAACGTGCCCAAAGACAAACTGCAACAGTCTGAACAAGGAGAATGGCTTTGGGGAGACGGCTTCTACGTACCCAAAAGTTTAAGAAAGGAAGTTTTGCAACGCTGTCACGATGCCCCTACGGCAGGACACTATGGGTACTTAAAAACACTTCATTTAGTACAACGTCAATTTTGGTGGCCAGGCATGCGCAAAGACATTTTTCAATATGTAGCGTCCTGCCCCATTTGCCTCAGTGCCAAATCCCGCAAAGGCAAACCACCAGGACTATTGCAACCTCTAGAGACGCCAAGCAGACCGTGGGAAATAATATCCATGGACTTTATTACTGACTTGCCCCCCTCCAAAGGTCACAACTGTATTTTGGTTGTAGTGGATTTATTCTCCAAGCAAGCTCATTTTATACCTTGCACCACTATACCTTCAGCTAGAAAACTAGCAGATATCTTTCTAAAACACATTGTAAAACTACATTCTTTTCCATCGAAGGTGATTTCGGATCGCGGCGGACAATTCGTTGCCAACTTCTGGTGGGAGCTTTTACAAATTCTGGGCATTGAGCAAGGTTTAAGTTCAAGCCATCACCCACAAACCGACGGGCAGTCGGAAAAAACTAACCAAATACTAGAACAATTCCTCCGCTGTTATATTAACTTTCAACAAGACAACTGGATCGATTTGCTCCCCCTCGCAGAATTTTTGTATAACAACAGTGTACATGCATCTACGGGAGAGACTCCCTTTAAGGTCGTGTATGGTTTTCACTTCAAGCCATTCCCGTTTGAAGCGCTCCCCCCTCCTACTTCTGCAACCAAAGACGTCTCGGATTGGTGGGGGGGAAGCTGCTCAACAATGGACTTTAATTAAACAGCATCTAGACAAAGCCAAACAGGATTACAAAAAATACGCAGACCACCATCGTGCGGCCGAATGGGATTTGCAACCAGGAGATCTGGTTTACCTGTCCACCAAAAACTTGAAAGCAACGCAAACCAGCCGCAAGCTCGCTTTGAAATTCTTGGGACCCTTTCCAGTTAGAAAAGTAATCAACAAAGTGACTGTTGCCTTAGATTTACCAAAGAATTTGCGCCACATTCATGATACCTTCCACGTCAGTCTTTTGAAAAGGGCACCAGCAGCAGACCACTGGCATGCTCGAGCCCCTCCCATACCAACCTTAATTGATGATCAAACCCATTATGAAGTACAACAAATTTTGGACTCTAAACTTAAATGAAACCAGTTATTTTACCTTATCAGGTGGAAGGACTTTGACTCTGGGTTTGATGAATGGGTGCACTCTTCACATGTACATGCACCCAGACTTGTCAGAATGTTTCACACTCGATATCCGCTCAAACCGGGGGGGAGGGGCATCTTAGGGGAGGCAGAATGTCAGGGTTGAAGTATATGTATGTAACAGAAGAGACTCCATATTAATTCTTTCAGTATTCTAAGTGCTTGGTTCACAGGTGCCAAAATGTTCCCAGCAGCTATCTCACGGAAGAGGATTGTTTTGGCTAGCGCTTCCCCAGCCTTGGGAAACTTTCGCTTTCTCCACTTCAAAGGGATTGTTTTGAGAACTATGGGGGGAGGTTGGGCCTGCTGAGTTCTGATACTTTGTAACTCATGCTTTGCCTGTCATTCGTAACAATACACGTGTACCAGCCTGGATATTGTATCTAGGCCTGTGGACTATAATGAACTCTTTCTTCAGTAAACTTTTGAAAACAACAGGCTTTTTGTCTGATTGCAGAAGGTAGTCTGGAGTAAGGACATTATCTAGCCACAGCTCTGACATTAGAATTATTATGGAGTCTCTTCTGTTACATACATATACTTCAACCCTGACACTGTGCAATGCACAGAGACCACAAAGAAATAACAAGCTATTTTTCAATATGCTTTGGAAAGCAGCATAGTTTGCCATGATCAATTCTAAAATGCACCAGGGATATAACCAATCACTGACTGATATTAACTAAATTTGTGAGCAAGAGTTCTTACTGGATACTTTAGAAGCATTGTGGCCCAACACATTCAAATAGGCAAGATATTCTTCATTGACTTTACCCAAGATAATTTGATAATAAAGTCAATAGCTGAAATATACTGCATATACAAAACTCTTACATACTTACTTTCTTGAACATTTAGAACAGGATTTATAAGATTATCTAACGTTCGAGGTCCATATTCAGACTGTGGTGCTGGAAATCCAGGAATTAAACAAGAAAACATGCACAGCTGCTCTTTACTACAATTATTTTGAAGGGCTTGCAACCATAAGAGGAAGAGACGTACACCTTCACGACGAATCTGTAAAAGAGCAACAAATTTTAATTTAACTTTTATTTGCAAATACGAATATTTCAACATCTGTATGAGCCCAGTAGTAAAACAATTTTTTCTGTTAATTTTTATATAATTTAACAAAACGCAAAGTGCAGAGTGCAAATATCATGCACAATATTTGACTCTGCACTTTGCATTTTGATAGATTATATAAAAAATAACAGAAAAATTGTTTTGATATTGTAGTATCTCTCCCCGGTTCTCTTGTGTTTTTGGCTTCTGGTTTTCTGGGGTTGCCCCATTTGTTGTTGTTGTTGTGAGTCCAGTAGTAAAACAACTCCTGATAAAATGTGACATCTTGAACAAGCTTTGTAAATATTTGACCCAGTATTAAAAATACTGTGACACTTGTTCCTCAAACAGTGAATGCTTTAAGACCATCAACCATACCTTTAAAGAATTCCCTGTGTGAAGTAATTTCTTTAAAATCAAACCTGGAAAAGAAAACATACATTCACTATTTGTTGATTTATGGTCAACATAAGGTGTGAGAGCTCTCGGTCAGACTTGCTAAAATCTCCTAGCAAGCCCTTGGCAATCTCTAGATTACTCTTGGTGAACTTTATGTCCTCTAGCATTAAACTCAGAGCCAGAAGTGAGAAAAGATCACCTTCTTGATACTTTTGAATCAGATTAATGCTGATTTTTTTTTTACATAGAAACATAAACATGAATTAAATCATGCAGTTCTGAAGACATGATACTTACATCTTCAGAAGAGGGGGCAGTAATATCTGCTAATCATCTGCTCCAACGACATATCCCTCCACCTTGGCCTAGTGTCATTTCTGAGGGCCCTTTATAACTGAAACTTTGATCAACTGGTTTTACCATAATTGGATTAAAATGTTGTAGGTCAGATACAATTACTCTGAAACTAGGATCCACAATGTGCTGACAATCTCTGCTTTAACCCATGACATCTGGAGCCTCCCATCCAGAACATCTGATATGAGACTTGTTAATACTTTATAAAGTTGCTTTCCAGTTTACAATTTTGCTGCTGGTTAAAACTGCCATCTACATTCATAAAAATACTATTTCAACACATACCAATACTGTGAAACTGCCATCTTTGATGAATTCTTTCTGGAAGAAGCTGTAAAATTTTCTACAAAATCAGAAGTCAACAAACACACAATGCAGTTATTAGTCAAAAATATCCATTCTTGAACTCCTGCTTATCTTAAAAATAATTCAAGGTAAACTTGTTTTGATTATAAGACCCTGCTTTTCAGGCTGTCACAAGTCTGCCAGTCACTTTTGGTTACTTGGGTGAAATTTTCTAAGTCAGCATTCTGTATTAGGTGAATTGCTTGCAAATTTAAGAAAAAAACCAAGTTAAGAAACATGTACCAACAGCTGTGAATACAATGCCCTACCGTGGTTGTGAGCATTTGCAACAGGATATTGGAGTTTGCTTCAGAACTGGAAGTGAATATGCATTTCAGAGCATTACCCATTCAACCTTTCTTTTGATACTTCAGTTGCTGAAGTTAAAGATGCCCATTAAATTTTTTGCCTGATGTTAAGAGAACATTATTTGAAAATTTTAGCTACGCAGATCAAGATACAAGTGAAGGAGATAGTTTCAAAACTATTTATGTAAAAAATTAGGGATCAAAAACTTCAGACTAAGACCATGAACACAAGTCAGTTTGGTGTAGTGGTTAAGAGTGCGGGACTCTAATCTGGAGAGCTGGATTTGATTCCCCACTCCTCCACTTGAAGCCAGCTGGGTGACCTTGGGCTAGTCACAGCTCTCTGAAGCTCTTTCAGTCCCACCCACCTTACAGGATGTTTTGTTGTAGGGATAATAATAACATACTTTATAAACCACTCTGAGTGGGCATTAAGTTGTCCTGAAGGGCAATATATAAATCGAATGTTGTTGTTGTTGTTATTATTATTATTATGTCAACAAATATATGACTAACTCTGCATGCCCAGTATTGTTCAACTCCTCCAATTCTCTAACAGCCATCTCTATATACCTCACTTCTCAAATACAAGAGTAAAATAAAATGGGAGTCCAGAAGCACTAGCACAGTGGTTAAGTGGTTCGGCTGCGAATCAGCACTCTGCTGGTTCGAATCCCACTCCTCCTCTCTGCCCCAACTCCCCAGCTGCATTGTGGTGATAATAATAACACTAACTTGTTCACTGCTCTGGGTGAGGCACTAATCTGTCTAGAAGAGCGGTATACAAGCGCAGTTATTGTTATTATTTATTCCATGAAGGTTCCTGAATCAGAGCTGACTACACCAGATGTGTCTGAAGTGGCCTCCACACTATGGAATGACTTGTCAGTGGTCAGGACAGCCCTCACACTTTTGACATTCTGCAAATTATGTAAAAGAGGACTGTCCAGGAGAGCACTTTTATGTAAGAATATGGCTGCATTATAACAGAATAATTTGGGAAGACATTTTAACAGAGGGAATGGGATTGTAGGCTATACTACTAATATATATTACCTGTTGCTGTTATACTTCTATCTTGTTCACACTACTTACTGCCATACAACTTCTTGCATATGTCATGTCTAAATCTTACACCTTGTTTCAGATTTCTGCAATCCTAGTCCTATTACATTGTTTATTAATTGTCTCCTCATCCTATTGATTGAACTGACTTACATAATATAAGAACACAAGAAAAGCCCTGCTGGATCAGACCAGTGGTCCATCTAGTTCAGCATCCTGTCTCAAACAGTGGCCAACCAGTGACTGCTTGCCTTCATACAAATGAAGGAGCTTCAGACCTGGATGCTGCCCAGTGTTCACTGGAGAAGGCAGTTGTTGGGCATTAGTATCTTGATAAGCTCTGAGGCAGAGGGGAGAGGAAGCCAGGGCAGGGGAGAGGGAGGCAGGAGCCTGGGTACAGGAGGAAGAAGCCAAGCTTTCTCTCAGAGCTGGGTCACGGGGTAAACCAGAGAAGTGCTGGACTTCCATGTGCTGCACCCGGCAGCTGAAGAAAAGAAAGACATGCCAAGGCCAGGAGTGAAGTGCAGTGTTTTACTCCCTTCCCCAGCATCTCTCCCCTCAGCAGTCACCTGGGTGCAACACAACCAAATCAAGCGCTTCTCTGCTCTACTCCCTGTCCCAGATTTGAGGATAAGTGCCTGACTTCATTGTGCTTCACCTGAGTGGCTGCTGGAGAAGGAAAGAGAAACAAAGATGCTGGGACCAAAAGTAAAACATTATTTTATCTCCCTACTCCCAGGTGGCTTCTAGTTGTGTTATTCCCACTTCCCTGTGTTATTCTCCCTAGTTGTCTTGTGTGTGTGTGTTATTGCCCATCTCCCTAACCTTCTGTAGGTGCACAGGCTTGGCTCTACCACCGGTGAAAGCCATTTTGTAGTGGTGCCCACCATCCTCTTTCAAACTACTAAAGATCAGGGCTTTTTTTCAGCTGGAACGCGGTGGAACGGAGTTCCGGAACCTCTTGAAAATGGTCACATGGCCGGTGGCCCCTGCCCTCTGATCTCCAGACAGAGGGGAGTTTAGATTGCCCTCCGCGCCGCTGAGTGGCATGGAGGGCAATCTAAACTCCCCTCTGACTGGAGATTAGGGGGCGGGGCCACCGGCCATGTGACCATTTTCTCCGAGGGCAACCCACGGAGTTCAATCACCTATTTTCCCAGAAAAAAAGCCCTGCTAACGATGCCTGTAGTTCAACAAGGATAGGGATCCCTGCTATACATGAACACACATACCCATCTGGAATTATCAAATTTCAGAGGCATTTCAGTAATATTAGTTTCAATGTGATCATCAGTCAAAACCTAGAGTAGTATCTAGTACACCTAGAGTAGCTCTGTGTACTGTGAAAAATCCTTCATCTTTTGTAGTTTGACTCCTAGCAATTAAAAAAAATCCCAAATAGAATGACTTAACTGAAATATGATGATAAAATCACTGAATCACTGGCCTCTAACCCTAGTCTTTTCAATCTCCTTTTCAAAACTGTTTCCTGACCAACAAAAATGTATATGAGGTACTTTGAATACACACTAAATCTGAATATAAAGGTCTACATTTAGAAAACTCTTACCTCAAAAATAAAAAGTATAGCATCTAGTTCTTCTCTCTGTGACTTGTGTCCTACAATTGAAAAGGGGATACTTTCAACAATAATATTAGAGGCCAAACATACATTCAAAAGTTATCCTACTGCCACGAACAAAGCAAGTTAGCAAAATCAATCTTTGCCACCATCCTCTTCACAATGGAGCTCTATGTGCCTCTGAAAAGCTGCTCCCAAGGCTTCTGGAATACAGCAAGGCGGGGAACTTGGCAGAAATTGCCCTTCCATGCTCTTGAACCAACGCATCAAGAGCTCATGCAAGAGTCTTTCTGCTGATTCCTCTTTTCCACTACAGGTCTCATGCAACATCTCATGTTGCTCCTGCACCCTCAGGAGTGGTTTTTTGGCACAGACAGTGCGGTGGAGAGGTGCAAAGATGCTTTCCACAAGTTCCCACCATTAGAGATTGTTTGTCTCCCATCATTTAACCCTCCATTACTAATTCTCTGTCAGACATTAAATATGCTTTGAAATACTAAACTGTAAATCAATCCAGCTTTTAAAAAAATGTACGGTTCAACACAAGCAACCACTGAAAAAACAAAAACTGAGCTTCACACGGAATTACAGAGCACTGCTTTACATTTCATATTCTCAAAATGTGAAGGCATTTTTAAAAAATGTTTTGCCATCTTGTCCCTTGTCCCACAGCTAGAGGGTTACACCTTACCACTATAAATAGTGGCAGAACTAATGGGACTAATCACAACAGCAGAGTTATCTATAGGTAAAATAACATTTTTGCATAAGAGCTTTTGTTAGCTATTTAATAAACATTATATATGTTTAAAATATTTGTTCAAAATTAGGACAATGCAGAAAAAATCAAAGAACTGGGTAATAATTTTAATAAACTTTATGCACAAGAATTAAACTGCAAACAATGCATTTTGTTTTGTTTCTTACCTTTCTGCTTGAGACTTATTTCAATAGTCACAAAATTTTCAAAGAAGACATAATATATGTGTGAAAAATGTAGGTCAAAAAACTGCTTAAGATCTATAGACTCCGCATTTTCTGCAAAATAAAAATATCATTTCAGTATTACATAGCATTGCAAATTGTTTAACACACTGAATGAAAAACACAAAGGTCAGTATAGTAAAATAAACAAGCATTCTATATGACATGATTTCTATTTTAGAAGTGTGATTCTATTTATATTTATAATTTTAAAGAGACAGATTCGGGGATTTACAGCTCATCAGTAGCAATGCCAACTTTATAGAGAAAAAGCTTAAATAGGGAATATATTCTATTTTTATGTTTAAAAAACAACCCCTTTATGAGTTAATATATAACTTCTTACCACATCTTAAAAGTATTTTTACCAAGTATAAGTCCCTTAGCATTATCAACCCATATTGTTATCTGCCCATAATCTTTTAAATTATGTTTTATCCCACCTACTCTGTCTTATACAGAAGACATACAAACAACTCTTCATTAGCATGAATAACAAGACACAGAAGCAGTATGTTTTTGAAGATGCAGTAAATATGTAAGAAAATATCCAAGTATTTTACGCATGCCCATATAAAAGAGCATTGAATTCCTAAAGAAATCTCTTAAATTTGATATCTGTGTTTACCCGTGTAATGCAATGGATTTGTCTAGCAGAACTGTGATTTATGTCACTCTTAACAGGAGTAAATCAAAGAACATTACCAGGAAAAAAGACAGCTTTTTCATACAATATAAGGGCCTAGGGCAGATGCTACATAAGAGATTTTTGCAGTAGTGAGGACAAATAATGTTAGAAAATTAAAGACAGAAAAATACTCTTAAAAAGGGGTTTCTAGGAAACCATACTTGGCCTGAAGCCAACAAAAAAAGAATACTTTTAAAATCAGATGACAATAGTCACTTCATAAATTACTAAAAATGTTTATTTACCAGATTATGTTGACCTAAGTAAAAGAATTTGCAAAGACTATTATAAAAAGACAGGATCTATCAACAGCAGATTGTTTAATTTAAAATAATACTGGTAAAATGGTAAAATAATTGTGATACAGTTAATAACCTGAACTATACAAAGTACACATATTTAGTTTACTTTTTAACAGTTACTTTCTTATAAAAAAATAGAGGAAGCTTGTCTCTGGAACTGCATGCAAGGCCAGGGTTTACTATCATATGTAAAGCTCTATTGTTATTATCTATTTCTGTAACAGATGGAGAGAGGGGGGACAGAAGTGCTGAACTATTTGACTTCTGGGTAGCAGCAAAATTTTAATTCGAAGGAGTGCAAGCAGTGCTGAGTAAATATTTATTAAGAATGCTACACTGATTTCTGATGGAATTTAAGAGTACGTTGACTTTGAAATATGTTAAACCTGCAAAACCATTACAATTTTTATTAACATTTACCTACACTAACAGAAGAATGCCTTGGCAATAAAGTAGTAAAAAGTCCAGTAGCACCTTTAAGACCAATCAACTTTACTGTAATAAAGCTGCATCTGTCGAAGGGAGCTGTGGCTCTCGAAAGCTTATGCTTTTCAAGTTGGTTAGTCTTAAAGGTGCTACTGGACTCTTTACTATTTTGTTACTACATACTAACATGGCTAACTCCTCTGGATCTTTGGCAATAAAGAGTATCTCTTCTGAATATAAAAAACATATCCAATAATTAGCTGGTGAATAACAGAAGGTCTCAAAGCAGTGGTGCAAGATCAAAACTGAAGTTAAAACTGAAAAATAACACTCTTCAAATAATACTCTTCAGAACTGCAGCATTCAGGTGGCATTCCAAAAAAGTTATGATTGCCTGTAAAAGTAGGCTGCTTCAAATTTTCCAGATTGAACACAGTACCACAGAATGCCTCCTTTAGCCTGCACACAGGAACGGAACGTTACAGAAAACATGCACATACTATAGACCGAAACTGAAGCCCATTTCTCCCCTCCCACCCCCAAAAGCTAAGCAGCACTGGGTTTGCCTTAGTAAGGAAGCATACAAGATTTGCCCAGCTATCTCAACTAGAAAGATATGGTGAACAATGAGGCAGTAATTTAAAAATTGATCCTTTCCACATGAAAAACATTGCGATTCAATCCAGATTTTAAAACTAGTAGTATATCATTTATTGGGGGAAGGGCAGAGAAAATTTGCATTGGATAAATGAATAATCCACATTATAGTATTCCCTATTACTCTTATGAATGTGAAAGATGGACAGTGAAGAAAGGAAGAAAATGGATGGATTCATTTGAAATGTGGTGCTGGAAGACAGTTTTACAGATACCATGGATGGTTAAAAAAACAAGTAAGTAGATTCTAGAACAAATCAGGCCTGAATTCTCCCTAGAAGCAAAAATCACTAAACTGAGACTATCGTACTTTGGTTACATCATGAGAAGACAAGGCTCCCTGGAAAATATGATAATGCTAGGAAAAGCTGAAGGCGGTAGGAATAGAGGAAGACCCAACCTGAGAGGGACTGATTCAATAAAGGAAGCCATGGCCTTCAGTTTGAAAAATCTGAGCAAGGCTGATAATGATAGGATGTTTTGGAGATTGTTAATTAACAGGATCATCATAAGTTAGAAGTGACTTGACAGCATATAACACACACAAATTTACGGACCACATGACAATTTCTTACAGAGTACATATACATTTTCTAAGCTGATGGAATAGCAGTACATGCAATTGCAGATATATTAAAATCTGAATTCGGCTCAGCAACATACGGGGCCACATAATGTCCCAAAATACTGGAAGATATAATTTCACTACCTAAGATGTTTAGGTTTAACATTTTCTTGTATTAAAGATGTATGGAATATGCCAAAGTTGATTTGGAATATTTGCATGAGTACTGGAATAAGTAACAGTAACAACATTCAATTTATATACCGTCTTTCAGGACAACTTAATGCCACACTCAGAGGGGATTATAAAGTGTGTTATTATTAGCCTCACAACAATCACCCTATGAGGTGGGTGGGGCTGAGAGAGCTCTGAGAGAGCGGCGACTTCAAGAGGAGTGAGGAATCAAACCCAGTTCTCCAGATTAGAGTCTGGCTGCTCTTAACTAGAGGTGGGCAAGAACAGCAATACGAACGTTCATGAGGAACCATTGTAAATGAACAAGTGGTCGTCGCAAGCCTCGTTCGTCGCGTTCGTCCGCTGTTTGTGAAGCCAAACATTCAGGTGCCTTCAATCAATTCTCTTGGCAACGGAGGCAGGGACTGCCTGAACTGCGTCTGCACTCCTTCTGTTGCCCTGGAAACCCCAATCAAAGCCCAAATTAGCTTGATAGGCAGGTCTTCCTTCCAAGTGTGGAGCTCCAAATTGGTTACATGGGGAGCAGAGACCAGGTGGGATGGAGGGGGGAGGGGGTGTTATGTGGCCATAGGAACTCCAATCTCATCCCTGCAAACCCTGTTAGGCAGTTCTGACTGCCAACCACAGACCTCCTGTGTTGCTCTATGGGACCTTGGTTATAAAAGGAAGCATGTTCCAAGCTCTAGCTTTCAGTTTCAGCAGGCAGAGGAGTGGGAAAGAGCTGTTGCTAGAATTTTGGGAGAGAGACAGAGAGAGTGCACTGGAGCTTGATTTTTTTGTGCGTGTGGTGGGCTAGGGATCTATCTCCTCTGGTTCCAGGTCTGCTGCCAGGCCCTGGGGCCAAGCTCAGTGGGCACCTCGGCTGAGGGCTCACACTGATTACTATCAGTGCCTGATCTGGTCAGGTTTCTGGGAGTGCTGGGCTAGGGCTCTATCCGCCCCCCTCTGGTTCCAGGGCTGCTGCCTGGCACTGGGGCCAAGCTCAGTGGGCACCTCGGCTGAGGGCTCACACTTATTACTATCAGTGCCTGATCTGGTCAGGCTTCTGGGAGTGCTGGGCTAGGGCTAGGACTTGGAGGGCGGGCACATGGGGGGCTGTCGCCAGTGAGCGGCCAACCCCCTTGCCCCCTAGAGGGGAGGCAGCACAACACCACCACCTCCCTGAGCCCGCCAAGCCCGGTGGTCACCGACGTGACCCACCATACTTCCATCCAGAAAGTAGCCTCTGGAAGGTCTGGCGGGCGGGCACATGGGGGTGCTGCCAGTGAGCAGCCACATACCCTGCCCCCTAGAGGGGAGATGGCCCGCCACCACCTCCTCGAGCCCACCAAGCCCGGTGGCCACCGACATGACTCACCTTACTTGCATCCGGAAAGTAGCCTCTGGAAGGTCTAGCGAGTGGGCACATGGGGAGTGCTGCCAGTAAGCAGCCAAACACCCACCCCCTTGAAGGGAGGTGGCCCACCACTGCCTCCCCAAGCCCGCTAGGCCTGGCAGCCGCCGGCATAAGTCACCTTACTTCCACCTGGAAAGTAGCCTCTGGGAGGCCTGGTGGGTGGGCACATGGGGGTGCCGCCAGCAAGCAGCCACACATCCTGGCCCCTAGAGGGGAGGCGGCCTGCCACCACCTACCCTAACCCGCCAGGCCCGGCTGCTGCCAACATGACCCACCTTACTTCCATTCATCTGGAAAGTAGCCTCTGGGAGGCCTGGCAGGCAGGCACATGGGGGTGCCACTGGTGAGCGGCCAAACCCCTCCACCCCCTATAGGGGAGGCTGCCCGCCTTTGAGTCCACCACTTGTACATGGGGCCAAAGTCAACTGGTGGCTCCAGTTGTATCGAATGGGAGTTTCCTGGGGGCGTCAGATTTGGAAATGTACAACTCCAAGATCCGTATTGCAATCTTGACCAAACTTGGGTGATGGCTGAAGGAGAGCCTGCTGAACACTCCCTGTGAATATGGGCTCTCTAAGTCCTAAGGGGGCCATTCTGGCCCTCACGAACAACGAACACCAAACATGTTCATTAATGGGTCATGTTTGTTACTGTTCATTTGTTCGTGTTTGTTGACGGCAACAAACAACGAATAGTGTGTTCATTTGTTTCCCCGTTCGTGCCCATGTCTACTCTTAACCACTACACCAAACTACACCAGAACTAGAGAGAACCATACTGAAGTATCAGTGCAAGGCAGTAGTAGAATCCATTTAAAATCTTCTATAAATCTAAAATTAAAGCAACAACAAAAGTTAAAACCAAATCAGACCTTTTAAAATATGAATGGTACCACAGGCTATTATAGAAGTGGAAATAGCATGGTTTCACTGGTGTATGCATTATGGAATTGTCCAGTCATCAATAAACTTAGTAGAAATGGCTCTAAAATATTCAGATGTAAATGTCACAACTATATGGAATGTTACAACTGGACATAGATATTTGATCTTGTGAGCTCCACTTGAGACCGAGTATAATACTGCATTCTTGGAAAAGCATGTATTCTCTGTCAGTGCACTAGGGGACAGAAGATCCATATCTATGTTTTAATAAGGGGTGCTTATACAGACATGTCTGCAGAGTCAGTTAACAATATCAAAAATACAAACCTAATAAATTCCCCAAAGGTATGTAATCCCTTCCTTCTATCATATTTTATTCTATTTTTTTACTGTATAAAAAAGTTCAAAAAATAGATACTGTACTCTAATGGTCTTGCAGCTGTGAAACAGGATACAACAACAGCTTCTCCCATTCTTAGCGGCAGTGCTTGCCTGGCATAAACAGTACACATACACCATCTTGTTGGAACTGGGGAAAAAATAAGGCAGGAATAGCCACAGCTCTGGCAGACTACAGAGATTCTTCAGTCTATGACTCAGCAACTTTAAGTAGGGTATTTATAACTTTATTTACTTGGGCTTAACACAAGTTCTAACAACATTACTCTAATGTTGTTGATTTCTTTTCGTTTATTCCTAGAGGCTAGAGTAGCAATTACTCAACAGTTTTCCAAAGAGGCCCTATATCCTGAGCCAACCCTCAAGATCAGAAAAAACAAAACCCAGCCTCCTACCAGACTCTGATAGCAGCTACTTCTCCTTTCTGTTGCACATAAATTACCTATCTATGGAGGAGATGTTTGGAAACTAAACGGCACTAGTCAGTTATGAACACAGCCTTGACACATTTCTTAGAAAGCAGAGAATCTGAACTTTTCTTGGACGATTCCTGTGGTTAACTAGGGAGGATATATTTCAACTACTGTTACTGGCAATCAATTAGGGCTGGTGAATACAGAATCAACAGGTGATCTCTTGAACAAAAAATATTTTTATTACTATTACATAATTAAACCTCACCTTTCTTTTCACAAAACTTTCAAACTGCCCTACTTTAAAAGATATTAAAAAATTGAAAATATGAGTCCAGCATGAGTTCAAAGTATACAGAAATCGTAAGACAAATCCTCACAACTGTTATCCCATCAGTCACTGACAGCTGTAACTCTGCCTCCTCCCCCACCCCGCCCCATCCACTCAGCCCCATATTTGCTTCTCCACTGCAGCTAGAGTTTGGTATTAATTTGTGTGTCAGAAATACTCGTTTGTAACACTGCACCATTTCAAATTTTCACTTCTAAAAGACTTAAATCAAACATGTGTGTTGAACATTTTAAACAGTCTGTACAAGAACAGGGATGCAGGAGGAGACATGATGACAAAAAAAGAAAAGAATGTCAAGCAGCATAAAAAACAGAATGGCTAGATCTTGTCTTCAGTGTTGGAGAAACTACTGCATTAGAGCACTGTTAACAATATCATACACAATGTACTTGGCAAGAGCTTTCATTTATGATAGCATTCAGAGAAATGCATGGATATTTATAACTGTTTCTGAAACTCAGAAGTATTTCCATGCAGCCAACGGATGAAAAGGCAGGCTTACTCAATACAGACTCTAAGTTCATGTGCCCATTTTATAAAACAAATACTGCTGGCCACAAAAACAAACAAGTACCTCAAATAAACTAAAACTTTGGCTAAGTATATTAATCTTTCATTTGTGTAAGAGAATCATTATGGTACAGTGGTTAGAGTGTCTGACTAGGATCTGGGAGATCAGGTTCAAATCCCTGGTCTGCCATGAAAGGCTGTTGAATGACCTTGGGCCAGTCACACACTCTCAGCCTAATCTACCTCACAGAGTTGTTGTGAGGATAAAATGGAGAAGAGAATTATGTAAGTCACTCTGGGTGCCCTTGGGGAGAAAGGCAGGGTATAAATGAAGTTAAAAATAATGTGTTGAGACATTAGATCAGTATGAGCCTTCTAAATACTCCCCTCTTCCACAGAGTGTAATGCTTAGTTCACAGGCATTTTCCTTTGTTGCAGTTTTGTATACAGCATGCAAATTTTTCAAGAGACTCATTTTACTAAAATGGCAGAGCAGCTGAAGATTGATTTCATAGTATTTTGTAATGTGATATGGCTTTATTGTGAATATGGTTTTTAAGTCCCTCTTCCTCTTGGTTCTCATCTCCATTACATTTCTGTATGAATATTCACACAGCAATAGATTTTTTTTACATAGTAGCATCTATATACATGGTCATTTACATTATAAAAGCAAAAGTACATTTCTTTATTCCACATCAGTTTAAGGACTGCTTGACAAAGCAATGCAGCTTTAACCAGTGTGCGTTGGGTGGAGGAGGGATCACACATTAAATATCTATACAACAAAAGCACTCTTGTTGAGTACTAAAAACAGTGTATAAAATCAGAAATCATCTATAACATTTTTATCCCTCTATCCACTCAGGGTATACATTGTTCTCCCTTCTTCCAGTTCATTAGGTGAGGCAGATTAGCTGAGATGCAGTGGCTTCACACAACTGTGGAGGTAGATTAGCAGAGAAACAGTGTATGGCTTAAGACTACCCAATGAGTTCTCTGTCTGGGAATCTGAAACTGGGTTTCCCTATCCCTATCCCAGCACTCTTGTTGCTATACCATACTAGCTCTCCAAAAGAGAATGTTGCAATTGTACCTGCTACATTAACCTGGGAAAGTGTTTTGTGTATTACATATATAAGTTTCTTTAAATATATATGGCTTTGTTCATAAAGGGCTCCTTCATTCATAAATGATGGAACAGAGCTCAGAGTATTTGCAGACTGTTCCAGGTTCAATCCCTGGAAACGCCAATTAAAACTAACTAACAACAAAAATCGTAAGGACCGAGAAAGATTTCTGCTTGATTCCTTCTTTGGAAAGCTGGCGCTAGTCAAAGTAGATAGGCTAGTAGTCTGAATGAAGTCTGCATGTTCATTCCTCAATTTATTTTTTTTGTTAAGTGAGTATTAAACAATTTAGGGCAAACAATGAAGAAACTAGCTGTTCTCCTTGAAAGTATATGTAAATGTCAAAGCTTGTTTGTGCTCACAGGCCACTACTAACAGTATTCAATTTTCCATTTAAGTGCTGCCCTGAAATAGTTTGGTACACACTGGCATGAAAGCAATGCCACTCCTTTGGCACAACGGTCTACTGCACCAGTCTACTGCACCGTGCCATCCAAGAAACTCAAACTTTCACACAAATCAGTTCCAAATCTCCTATCTGAAAATAAAATTCCCCTTATGCTTAGTAATCAGCCAAACCACAAAGTCACCTTTAATGTTCACAAACCTAACTTGTTATCGACAACAATGAAGTTGTTCAGGGCATATGACTGTACCCAGTTACCCAATAGTAAGTGAGACAGCAGAAATGTCTTTCTAGATGTGTATTTGCACTTCTCTTGAAATGATTTAAAAGGTATGAAAAACAACAGTATACTCCTATTTTCACTCCTGTATGAGGATCATCCAACTGACTGCCCCCATTAGCTGTAATTTCTGGCCTGCAAGAACTGAATTATACGATAGTTATAAAAAGTCTTGTTGTATAATGAGGTAAAGAAACCATGAAACGAGATTGGGAAAATGCTTTTCCCAGAGACTGTTGGTCATGTGGTTGACTTCTTTTCCCTGGAGTATATGGCACTGTGCCCATGATTATACTCTGATTAAATAGTTCCAGAATTTGAAAAACAGGAAGATGTAACACTTTAATCTAGACTGAGGAGCAGTTCTAGGCATTTATGGCATCTGTTAACTGCCTTAAGAGATTTCATATTATGAAACATTATGAATACCTCCCTAGACCATACTTAAAAAATACCACTTTGAAGAATAGGAAGCACGCTCTCAGCTTAGCTGTATACATTTTCTAAAATAAGCATGCGTGTGTGTACACATGATACCTTCTAACTGAGCAAACAAGGCATAGGAATCTTCAGAAGAATATTCAAACTGGGTACTTTTTTTTTAAGAACACAGGGATAGCTAGAAGAGCACAGCTGCATGGTTACAGCTTGCATCTAAATCAAAGCAAAAAATATCATTCAACAGAACTTCTCCCTTATAATCCAGAACAGTAATTTGCCTGCAGGGACTAGCACCTGGGCGTCACACTGCTTCTGCAGCAGCAAGAGTCAAGAGTGAAGCTACCATAGCACTGTGTCTTGTTTTCTGTGGAAATGAACACAACTTCCCCATGACCACCACCATCTGGAATTCACATTAAGGCTAGTGAGAATATAAATATCTGCAGTCACCTTTGTATTTGCTAAGACAACATTCAGTCATGGAAACTACACACAGCAGACTTTGATGCTCCCTTATTCCCCTCTAATGGAAAGTAATTAAAATGCATTCCTGGGAGAAGAAGGGAAAGAGTAACAAATACGCTCAGCATATAGATTGTGTGGAGACATGGTGGACAACTAGCCCCTTCTTATTATTTATGTGATGGAAATAACCAAAAAGTCAAGGGCATGGAGTGCAGGAGAGCTGGATTCAAGTCTATGTCAGCTTGAGAATCACTGAATGACTCTCAAAAGCATTTGTTCCTCAACCAAGTAGAAATAATGCCTACTGACTTGTACAATGGATCCATGCATTCATTTGACAGAAGGGATTTATCTTGCACTATTTGAACATTTAACAGCAGTGTTCTATCTGGTATTAGAAATTTGTGATGGCTCAAGCACACATAAACAAGGTACCACTTGAAACTGGTATTATCAAATAATGAAGCATAGGTTCATGTTCAAACATATTCTCAGAAAGATCTGCTTGTTTTCAGCAAACAATTCTGCATCAGGAAAGACACAGCACATAGCAAGTATTAGCAGAGACATAAAAGGAATAAACAGCATATATATTAGAAACATTTCAACAAACTGGTCCTTTCCAGAATTTTAACTTCCAATTTACTGAAAATAAGACAGATATGAATACAGGAAAGTGTTTCCAATAACCACTCCACAATAAAGGAACTCTCCCCTTCCAGAGACTTGTTGAAGTAGAACCCTCTGTTGCTTCTGAAAATGGTTTTAACTCTTCTCTTCCTTAGTTTTTGGTGGTCAATGTTAAATTTCACTCCCAGATAAAGGCTTAAGAATATACTTCATTTATCAAAAAAGCAAACACTATTTACATAATTCAGAAAAACTCTTTAAAGCATCTACTTCTCATTCTTTCCTCTCCCCTCCCCCACCATTGTGTAACTTCTTACTTCTTCATTGGAAAACAATTTTTAAGATTTCCTGTTTAAAAAGCAGCCCACCCGCCGTGTGGCACGCATGGACATCTTCCACTGAAAGCAAAGGTTATCAAGCAGCCTGCTGGACTGTGATCAATAATCTGCTTCTTTACAAAAGCACAAGAATTTAAGTTTATCATGATACATCTTATAATTTTCAAGGTACCTTTATAACAAAAAAAGTTTGTATTTGTTGATTCAGATAGTGCTGAAAAAATGCAGAAATTTCATGTCTTTCCCCCAATATATACACAATATTTCAAAAAATACCCTTTAGAATTGTATAAAGGAAACAAAGTACAAGTTTGTCAATGTAAACTAGTTTATGCACTGAACTTGATTCCCCCTGTGCTACTAATTTCACTGTAAGGAACAGCTGAGCATTTGAGATATATCGGACATTTGTCTTTTATCATACATTTGTCATAAAGTACTCATCTAATGGAAGCTGACATCCACAGATACAGTACATTTAAACTCAGCATGCAAACATTCAGAAGAATGCACTTCAATCAAGTATGAGTGATTACCAAGCTGCAGAAAAAGGTGGTTAGATGTTATTAGTCCTTTGGCTCTTACAGTCAAAACAGACATGCTTTTATAATCAAATCTAAGAACTAAACAACTCAGGCCAGACAGTCCCCCTACCAATCATCCAGGTTCATTAGTAAACAGTCATAAAATTACCAATTTCAATGACACAGGCTCAGATTAATTAGCTGTTGAAAAAAACTCCTTGGTATATTTTGTATTAACCACAGCATAATTTTTAGGAAATCCAAGAACCACTAAATAACATGAGCGTTTATTTGCAAACACACTTATGTGAATCTATAGCAATTTTATCACAAAGTACAGGAAATGCGGATCCAGGTATCTGTTAATCTAGTTTAAGGAATGGGAAAGAACATGCTGATCTAAATAGAAGACTCTCTTTACCCCAGCAAGCAGCAATATTTTAGGGAAGTGAATTTATAAATACACAATTCATAAGCACACAGAGCTACCTAGGTTAAAGTTGCATCTTTTATAAAGATTTTCAGAAAAACATTACATCTGTTGGGGATGTCTTAGGCACAATATCTAAACAGAACACTTTTCATTCACTTAAACTTATTAAACTTCATATTAAACATGAAGACCTTTCCCATCCTACAAACTCTGTAACTTCACTATATGCAGCACTTATTCAAACAAGTGTCACAAGTGAAAAATATCAATCCCTGCACATGCTTCCATCATCAAACTAGAATATAAAGAGGGGAAAGGCAGGCACACAACTCAACATAAGGACCAATGGGCGGGGGGGGGGGGGAGAAATTCCTACACTCTTGGGTGGGTGTTGGAATATGCAGGAAGTATTCTAGAGACAGATTTTTCCCCTGAAACATCCCTTAGACTTCCCACAGGAAGCCAGACTGTGCATTCCTCTAACTCAGTTGCACAGCCTGCCCGAGAACAGCACTGAATCAAATACCCCTGGGTAGCAGCTACTGGAAGACAACTAAGTCACAAAATCAGGATTTCTTGGACATGCTCAAAATTAAAACTTCAAAATTAGGACACACAGAAACACAGCAGGGTCATTTGCCCAATCATACCTATAAAACCTGGCTTCATTTTATCCAAGTGTCAACAGTTCATTAAACATTACAGCAATGTGGTTTCTATGCAAACAGGCCTAGATGGTTTTTAAGGTGCTACTGAACCCGGATCTTGCTCTTCAGCACAAGATGTGGAGAATATGGATTTTTAAGGGTGTGGGGGGCCATTTCGACGCTCACCAGAGGCCCTTTACCTATCACCCCCACATTGCCTTCAGTGTCCTGGTTGTCATGCCAACGAAGAGCTGGGATGCAGCTTCTTTTACTCATCTCACTACACACTGACCCCCACCCAGCGAAGGAAAATGCCTACGGAAGAGCCCCCCCCCCCTCCGCAAGTCGCAGACACAGACCATCCCTAGCTCCCTTCAGCTGCAGCCCGAGCAGCTCTGAACAAGCAGCCTCCTTTCCCCTCCGCCCCAGCCGGGCCTCGGGGCCGCCCTCCGCTCCTCACCGATAACGACGCGCAGGTGCTTGAGGCGAGTGAGCGGGTCCTTGCGGGTGTCCAGCACCTTCTGCGTAGATTTCCGCACGTCGCCGTGCGGCTTCTTGGAGAACATCCCGTTCCCGGGGGGGCTCCGGCCGGGACCTCCCTGCAGCGACAGTCCCCGAAAGCTCGGGACGAGGCGCACTGCGGCCTCTGGATCCGCGCCCCCACCTACAGCTCCCTACATAGCAAGCGGTGCCGCCTCGAGGCTCCGGAGCGGTTGGTGCGGCCGCGAAGAGAAGGAGGAGGGTGGGGAGACAGGACTGCCTTTGGGCTTCTCCCCCCCGCTACACCTACTTTACTCCTCCTCTTCCCTACTCGCTTCCCACTGCTTCGCGACAGCCGTCAGGTGCGAACTCCATCGTCGCCGGGGCAACCGCCCTTGCTCTGACGTCATAGTCCGGGGACTCAAAGGGAGGGAGCGAGGCCGAGGGCGGCTTTTTTGGACGCGGCGCTGGAAGTCCTGAAGAGGAAAGAGGAGCCGGCACGGTCGTTGGTGTGTGCTCGCTAGATACGTGGCCTTTTTGAAAGGCAGAGGATTTTTTGTTTTCCTTCCCTGGTTTTATTTAAGCTCGAATCCTTATCGGTGGTATTCATTGAGCAGCAAGCGGGATTTTACTACTCGGATTTTAGAAGCTTGCGCACTGCTTTATAAGCGCAGTCTCTTGGGAACGGGATTCTTTCGAATAATGGGAGAATTACCGCAAACTGCGAAAAATGAAGAATTTAGAAGAAATTTCAGAGTCTGCAACGTGCTGTTTCAGAGTGAGGCAATCTCATCGTCCTCTCTTGAGCTAGTGGTACTGTTGCGTCTGGGTATACTTGCAGGATGGGGCGCCAAGACTCACTTTTGAACCCATTTGTAGCTTCAGGGCTGTGATTAGAACTTGTGAAGTAAGTCGTTAATGCACTTTTCATTGGCATTTCCTCCTGAAGGAGAACGGTTCCTACTAAAACGTTTTCCAGGCACTATTCTGACATCTGTGGTGGCCCCTATCCTGTGGAATGACCTGCCTGAGGAAGTCAGAAGAGCCCCCACTCTCCTGGCTTTCTGTAAACAATGCAAAACCGAACTATTCAAAAAGGCTTTTTAATCAAATGGGAGGGCTGTATTGTAGGGATGGGGTCTCAGATGCTTCACTAAGTTGGGGATCACAGACTCATCACTATTTTTGCCTTATATATTTGCTGCTTTAAATATGTACCCCTATGTACAACCAGCGCTCAGTGTTGTCTAATATTAGTCCAAGAATTGGTTATGTTTTGCTCCAGTATTTTTTTCTACTCTGTCTTGGATCCTTGCTAATGCTATGTCTTTTAAACCTGTATCTGTTTACCTTATGGTATTGTATTGAAATGTACTTGATACTGATTGTATTAACCTCATACTGTGTAATCTGCCTTGAGTCTCAGTGCGAAAGGTGGACTAGAAATGATGTAGATTCCAAGATGTCAGAGTCTCTCTCACATGCCTTCCAATCTCATCTTGCTTGCAGCGGACATACACAGGAGAGCAACTCCATATGATTATATTGACTTACACTGCATAATCCATCTTGAATCTCAGGGAGAAAGGCAGACTATAGTGTTAGAAAAGAGCAAGAATCCAGTTGCATCTATAAGCAGGGCTTTTTTTCAGTGGGAACGCGGTGGAATGGAGTTCCGGAACCTCTTGAAAATGGTCACACGGCTGGTGGCCCTCTCTCCAGACAGAGGTGCGTTTAGATTGCTCAGTGGGGCAACCCACTGAGTTCCACCACCTCTTTTCCCGGAAAAAAAGCCCTGCCTATAAGACTAACAAAATTTGTGGTAGGATATGAGCTTTCATGAGCCACAGCTCACTTTTTCAGATACCAAATAAATAGTGTAACTAAATAAATGATTTGCAATAAAATTTACAATAAACTCTTTCCCCTCTTTACAGGTGATCACCAATACATTCTTTGTTCTCATTTTATAGTTTATTGTCCCCTGTCTACAGTTACTTTTTTTTCTTCTTTGCTTCTTTCTATCCCTGAATTCTCTCTTTCTACTACTTTCTGCTTCTGTACTCTGCAGATGTCTAAATGCACATAATATAGTTCTGTAAGACACACACAAAGTAAGGAATAAAACCCCACATGCAGTGGAGACTACTTCTAGTAAGACTACTTCATGCATCTGATGAAGTGAACTCTTAACTCTTGGAAGTTTATGTTGGAATAAATTTTGCAAATCTTTAAGGTGCTACTAGATTCCTGTTTTATTTCAAGTTTCTATGCTGCATATCAAAGATTGTCAAAATAGTAGGGGAGCCTTCCTAGGGAGCCAAAGAATCTTTCTCCTCTCCTGTAACAAGTACTAATTTAATAATTGAATGGAATAGACAACATACTGCTAACTTTCCTTTTTTGTCCCAGTCAAAGTGCAATACAAGTGATAATTCATGGAGTTTCTAAGCCCAATTCAAGGTTCTAGTATTGACCTTTAAAGCCCTATATGGCTTGTGACTGCCTTTTTCTATATGGTCCTACCTGTCCGCTCCAATCTCCTTAGAAGGCCTTGCTTTGGATATCCCCACCATCTGAGGCTAGACGTGCAACCTAAGAAAGGGTCTTCTTGGCTGTGGTGGTGAAAGTTGGGGATTTTTATCCCAGAAAAATTTGCCTTAAAAAAAGGTTATATATACTAGGGGTGGCCAAACTGGCTCCGGAGTCACATGTGGCTCTTCTAGATACGTTCTGCTGCTCCCAGAGGTCTCTGAGCGTCGCCATGGCCTTACAGTTTATTTTAGTGAGGGAGGAAGGGGGAATAGGCAAGCTTGTAAGCTGTTCCCCTCCATCAGAAGTCACTGGGAGAGAAGAGAGCAGGAAACGAGAGCACACACAATGTCAGCTCAGTGAGGGATCTCATGTCTAGATTTTTCATGTGCCCCGTTGCAGTGGCGGTAGCAGCAAGAGGTGAGCCGAGGAGCCAGCCAGCAAGCTGAGGCACACATGCGCTCCGCTTCCCCCTCCCTTGGCTGGGCAGTTGGGCCAGTGGTGGGTGGGCATGGTGCAAGGCTGGTGTGGTCGAGCTGGACTGGAGATGTGGCCATGGCGCTGGGCCAGGAGGCTGCTGGCGGGCAGGTGGGCAAGGCAATCGATCCCAATGCTTCCCTCCCTGGCTGTTTAATCAAAGTTTGCAGCTTGAATCCTTTGCACAGTGATTTACACAGGAGGAAGCCCTGTGTGTATGTGTGAATGAGTGAGTGGGGGGTGGGTGGGTGGAGAGTCCGATCTGTTTTCAGAGTGAACAGAGGGGAGAGAGAGAAATGTCTGTGGTGTGTGTTGGTGGGAGTTCATTTTCCTTCCCTTGGGGAAATGCTGGGTGGGGATCGAGTTGGTGTTCGGGTTGCCTTTGCAGGAGCTGGGGGAGAGGGGAACCCATCTGTAGTTTTGTATTGCTCTCCCCAACTTTTATATCCCTGTTATGTCTTTTGATCTTCTTTTCTCTCCCATTTCCAAGCCTTATTTATTCTGTTCTCCACCATGCATGCATTTTAATATCCTCCCATTTCCAGATTGCTTTTTGTGTTCAGCCCTTCCTTTTCTGCCCCCCTAATTCCTCACTGTGTATTTCATTTAAGAGTAGCAAGGCAAGTGATCCCAATGCTTCCCTCCCTGACTTCCCTTCCAAGCCTTTTCTATTCTCTTTTCTTGTACTCTCAACGCACATGCATTTAAATAGCCTCCCCTTTTCAGATTTCTTCTTCTCTCCCTCTCTTCTTTCTTTCCATGTCTTTCCCTCCCTCCCTTTCCTTTTTCCCCTTCCTTCTTTCTTTCCATGTCTTTCATATTTTCAATAAAAATGTTGGGGTTGCAAGGTCTGACTCAGAAAATACCTGGGGACTTTGGGGTGGAGCCAGGAGACTTTGGGGGTGGTGCCTAGCAAGGTTTTGACATCACTTTCCAATGGTGTCACTTCCGGCATACTGCACCAAAATCCCACCCCTTCCTGTGATGTCACTTTCAGGGCACCCCCCCCCAAACCCATTTCTTCCTCTGAAATCACTTCAATGCATCATGTCTTGCAGCTCTCAAACATCCGACTTTTATTCTATGTGGCTCTTAAGCAAGTATGGCCACCCCTGATATGTACATTTTACATGTTATTTTAAATGTTTTAAGATTTGTTGTTTGCCACCTTGGGGACCCTATTTTGTATAGAAAGGTAGCATACAAATGTTTTAAGTAAATAAATAAATACATCCATCTGGCTGACTGTAGAGTCTTCTGGATTTCAAACAACAGAGATTCAGCATAGAGGTCCTATTGGACAGATTGTCTTTAGTGGTCTTTCATGGCATTCTATTCAGTGTTCGATTAATCCATTCTTCCAGTAGGTCTGTTTGGAGGTGATTCATTGATGTAAACCTGATGAACTCTCAGTATCCAGCACAATTGTTTCTTAAGGGTTGGTGTAAATGATGCCCCTTGGTGCATAACAAAATCTTTGGCAGCCCTACTCATGAAAACAGCATATTAAGGCCTCAGCTATAATCATATTCTTTAAAGAAATGGCTTCAGGGAGACAAGGTGACATAGTCTACACAATTAAGAATCTGCATCTGGATAGTTTCAGGTGGGTGTCCGTGTTTGTCTGCGATAGGAGAGCAAGATTCAAGTTCAATAGTGCCTTAAAGACCAACTATATTTCCAGGGTACGAGCTTTTGAGAGTCAGAGCTCCCTGGATGACAGAGTTTTCTGATGAAAGGAACTCTGTCCCTTGGAAGCTCATGCCCTGGAAATATAATTGGTCATTAAGGTGCTACTGGACCTGAATCTTGTATCCTTGAGAAATACATTGGTGGAAGACTACAAAGTCAGGACTCAGGAGTGCCCCACTCATCTGGTGTTTCAGTCACAATCATTGGGGAGGTCAATAAGCCTTGGAGGAGAGATGGTTAACTGGCAGCATTTGGAGGCAACAGCAGTAGTGTTTTTAACCTCTTCAAAAACTGTGGGCCAGATGGAGTACTCCAAAATCTGGGTCAGAGTAGTCATTTGATGCTCCATCCAGGTGTGAATATGGTCCACAGTCAGAACTTAGGTTAGAGGTTGATGAAGAATTCTGGGCATCACAACCTAGCAATATGGAGAATGAGAGTTCCTCAACTTTCAGCTGGTCTAATACTCATTCTTCCCCCTTCAAAGTATACCTTCACCCTTATCACCAGCCAGTGGTTGAAGTACTAATGGATACATGCAATAACAGTAATGAGGACAACAGGCACCTCAGCTACTACAAAACAACTGTGTACCATTAACACAGTGCTGCCAGAATCTAACAGTTGTCAATTCCTGCCACCTCAACAGAGCCTGGAGTGTCACTGGGAATGAATGGGCCATTGGTAGATGTATGGAGAGAACATACTACCCCATTCACACTCCATGAAAATGCATTTTATGCAAAACTAAGAACTGTTGGAATAGAGGCAACTCAGCATGCCTGGACACTGCTGTGTGTGTGCATGTGCCATATTTCCCCCTTTTCTCTAGAACCATACTCTGTGCATCTGAGCTAGAGGCTTCTCTTTGACTCCTCTTTCTGTGCCTTTGTTCGTTCTCTCTCTTATCATCTTGCAAGAATCAAGATGCTTCTGCAGAGCTCTCCTGTGCAAGCATGCCATGCTCTCATACTCCCACTCATGTGCATCTGGATTAGCTACTAGCTAACTGCTTGTAATAGGGAATAGTGTTCTTTAGGTTTATGTTTGTTTCTTCTGCTACTACAAAAATGCAAGTGAATGTGCATCAGCTTCAATAAAAGTAAGCTTTAACTGTTGCAATATAATGGCTTGTAGAGCGTTTCACCACATATGATTCCACACTTTTTGGAGTGTGCAACTTTGCTGCATGATCTAACAAATATCACCAATAAAAATAAACCCCTTGGCTGCTGTCTCCTGCTGTTTCAACTAATTCTAAGCTCAGTGATCTCTTTCTTTTCCTTGCCAGGACTCTCCTTGTGGCACTATCTCCTTGGAGAGTATTTGGGTCCCTCCACTGGGTGTTTGGGCTTCTGACATTAACTGAACACTTCCAGGCCTTCTCCAGGCACTTGACTGAACCCATAAGATTTGGTGTGGTGGTCACTGCTATAGTCCTTTCTAGGGAAGCAGAGAACTTTACTATGACTGTGTTCAGCAGCAGATCATAGTATTTTTATTATTTTATTTATTTGTACACTGCCTTTCTCCCCAATAGAGACGGTTCTCCTCTCATCCATTTTATACTCACAACAACCCATCGACGTAGGTGGGGCTGAGCGTGTCTGACTGACCCAAGGTCACACAAAAAGCTTCCATGGCTGAGTAGGGATTTGAACCTGGGTTTCTCAGATCCTGGTCTAATACTCTAACCACTATGCAGCACTCACTCTTTGCTACACTGGCTTTTTGATTGCCTGGTCAGATTTCTTCATTTATACACTACTTTTCTCCCCAATGGGAGCCCAAAGTGGCCCACAATATTTTCTTCTCCATTTTATCCTCACAACAGCCCTTTGAGGAAGGTTAGGCTGAGAATATGTAATTGGTCCAAGGTCACCCAGCAAGCGTCCATGGCAGAGTGAAGATTTGAACCTGGGTGTCCCATATCTTATTCTGACACTCTAACCACTATACCTCTGGTGATGTGAACCAAGTCCCAGATCTGTTAGCTTCACCTCTGCACAGCTTTAGCATCTGGTGAACAGGTTGCCACCTGCCTTGTTATTACTAACTTCTGTCCCACTCCCCCAAGGATGGTTCTCTGTGTCTCAGCAAGACTGAGATGCAGTGAAGCTTCCGAGGACTAGAGACTAAAAGCCAGTCAACTTTCCATCATCTCAGAGAGATGTACAAAAGGATGGAGTCTCAGCTTCTCATCTTCCTGGCTCGAGAAACTTTGCCACATTTCTGCTGATATACTGCAAAATTTCTCTTGATTGGTAATGAGCAGCCAATGAGCTTCTGATCTCCATCCTCAGGATCTTTGCTGCATCCCAGCCTTGCAGAGGGGTATCGGAAGCCAAATCTCAGTTGATATCTGCCTGGGCTGACCTCTAAAAGGTGTATGAGAATGCTCCTCTGGAGTGAGCTTAATTAATTCGAAAAATGATAGCCCCTGTCTTCCTGGCCCCTGTTTCATGTACCACTGGGACTGGATACTGAGCAGCCGCCTTTTACTGAGTTCTGTGCTATCAACATCCCTCCTAGCACTTCCCTGCATCCTGAGGACAGAGTGGGTGTTGTGCCACAGTACTGCAACATGCCTGCAGCATTGGCAAAAAGCATTATTAAAGCAGGAAATGTTAACTAGATAGAACAAGCGTTGCTTAAGAAGAACTGGCATTGCTGTTGCAAAGGGAAGTCCTGCCTCACCAGTCTTTCAGAATTCTTTGAGAGTGAGCCAACATGTAGACAGGAGTGATCTGATATTATATTCTTGGTCGTGGTTTTGACAAATTCCTCACAAAGGGCTCCAGAGTAAACTTAGTAGACATGGGATAAATGAATGGTTTTTGGATCAAAAACTTATTGAAGAACAGATAGCACATAATAGAGATATGTGATTGTAAATGGTACATCTCTTCAAGTGAATCAAGATGGTGAAAAATCTAAGCAGAGTGCAAAGCGATCGTTTCTAAAAGAATTGTCCCAGCATATGGTTGGAAGTCATATGGTCCAGCAGCCTTTTCAGAACAAATATGGGTCTGGTCATTAGTGGAAAGGGGAGCCATCTGAACTTACAAACCTGCCCTATATTGCGTCAGATCCTTTGGTCCTATAGCCTAGCATGCCGTGACTGGTAGTTCCCCAGAGTCTCAAACAGAGTTCTTCAACACACATGAACACATGAAACTGCCTGGGACAGGAACTCCTGTATGCAAATCATTGGCTGTATCAGCAGGCTTTGGCCTTTTCCCATATACAGCCTTGAGTTCTATGATGGAAAACAATATGGTCTATTAATGTAGCCAAATATGTATATCCAAAGCAGGTGAATGGGCAACATAATGGCCAATAAATTTCAGTGTATAAGTGTAAAGTGATGTACTTTGGGGCCACTTATACACTGATGGAAACTGAACTGATGGGGATTTTGCAGAAAAGGGGTCATGAAAGGCCTCCCACATGAAGCTGCCTTATACTCAGACCATTTGTCCACCAAGGTCAGCATTTTCTACTTGGACTGGCTCTCCAGTGTCTCAGGCACTCTCTGATCCTGTTAACTGGAGATGGGCCATGGGGGGGGGGGGTTCACCCAACTCCCAAAGGCAGATCCAGATCCCCACAGTCAATGGAATGTCGATTCAATGTGTAGCAGCAACAAAACAAAAAAGGCAAATCCCATGTTTGGCAATATTAAGGCTAAGAACAAAACTGCCAGCACCGTAGGACTTCTATCTGTGGTGAGGTTGCATTTGGTAGACAGTAGTCAGTTTTAGTTGTCCCACCTGAAAAATGATAGTGTAAAACGTGCTGAAAAGGGCAGACACAATAATCAAAGAGTTGATCCACCTTCCCTTTGAAGAAGGGCTAAAGCCCATGGTGATTTATACTTTAGAAATAAGATCATTAAAAGGAATATGACTTTGTTTTTATAAGGACCAGCTAGACTGCCCCCCCCCCAAAGTTCACAATGCTAATGTTGGAGTGAGGGACACTCAATGAAATTGGCTGTAGGTTCAGAAAAATCAATAGAAAATACTGCTTAACACAACACACAATTTTCGTGTGGGATTTGTTGCCATAAGATGTGCAGATGGCTAGTAGCTTAGGTGGCTTTAAAAGAAGATTCATGAATTAACAGATTCATGAAGGATATCAGCAGCTATTAGCCATGACAGCTTAATGGAATCTCTTATGTTCACATGCAGTATTGCTCTGAATACTAATTGTTTGGGGCTAGGAGGGTAGCAATCATTTTTTAAATTTATAAATAAAATAAAAAATCATTACAGAAATACCGTCGCCGCCACCCCTGCCTATGACTTGTTCAGTTGAAAGACCCTTGGGCTTTCTCTACAGGGCTCTTCTGAAGTTCCTAAGAGCACTTAAATGATGGTGATGCTTAAAAGCCAGCTTTAGAATTTGAGATTTCACACAAGGTTTCACTATGAGCCTTGGAAGGAGGTGCGCCTGCCATGCCATAAGAGCCCATTGCTTCTTCTCGGTACCACTCCCAGCCGCCCTTCGCCAACTTTACGCGGCCGTCCTCCCGAAAGACTACACGTCCCGAGACGCTCAGCGCGACGGAGAGTCGAGCCACGCGAGCCCCGGCCGGAGAGCCCACCCAGTCGGCGTCGCCGCTGCCAATGAGCAGCCAAGAGGGGAGTGAGGCGGTGCGGGGCTCAGGAGGATGGCGGGGTTTCGTTGAGGCGGAGCTGGGGGAGCGTTGGCTGGCGTAGGTGGCCGCCCTGCTGCCCGGCGGCTGTCGAGGGCGCAATGCCGGTCCATTCCCGGGAGAAGAAAGAGAACAACCACGATGAGATGGAGGTGGACTACGGGGAGAACGAGGGCAGCAGCTCCGAGGAGGAGGAGTCCGAGAGCTCGTCCGTGTCCGAGGAGGGGGACAGCTCAGGTGCTGCCCGGGCGGGGAGGGAAGGGGTGAAGGGGGGTCGGGCGGGGAGAGCGGCGCAGCCCTGCCTGTCCCGCCCCGCTCCTTTTGGCCAGCCTCGCTTCCCTTTCTGCGCCCCCTCCTAGCCTTCATCCCGGGGGTAGGGAATCAGAAGGAGGGGGGGAGGTGAGAGAATGGAAGAGCTGCTCTCCAAACCCATCCTAAAATATGGCTATCCTGGCTGCTAAGAAAGCTCCTCCTGCCTGCACGGCGTCCCCGCCCTCTTCTCGCTGCCTGGGTCCCCGCCCGCTCGCCCGCCCGCCCGCTCGCATGCTTCTCGGGAGAGTAGGGTGCAAAAGCCTTTCTTTCTCTATCAAGCCTGGAGCAGACTCGTTTCTTGGCCCAGGAGGCAGAACGGGCAATCCTACGCAGCGTTATCTTAGGGATTTCAGTGGATTTCATTCCTATGTTGAGTTTAGCCAGTGTTTTCAATGAGTTTAGAGTGGCGTGGTTCTTTATAGGATTGCACTGAGAATATTTTCCGTCGCATGTTATCTCCTGTATGCTGAGTATATTGGGGAATGCAGATCAGCTCCCTTCCCCAGGGAGCAAGATTTTGGTCCAGTAGCACCTTAAAGACCAACTAGATTTTCAGGGTATGAGCTTTAGAGACTCTTGAAAGCTCGTACCTGGAAATCTAGTTGGCCTTTAAGGTGCTACTGGACCCAGATCTTGAATTTTGCTCTTGTACTGCAGACCAACAGGGCTACCCACCTGAAACTGTCTTCCCCAAGGACTTGTTCTGTTATCTCCCCCAGCTGAGGTTGTTTAAGGTAAATTTATTGCCTTTAGCACTCTTTCCAGTCGTGATCCCCCCCCCCTTTTTATTGCCTATGAAGTAGATTTTGGTGACTTGTCACCCTCTAGTTCTATGCAGTCCACATAGAGTACAAGGATGTGACCCTGGTTTAGAGACCATTGTCACTCAGGCTTGGAATGGGCTTCCTGAGGGTGCTGTCATCCTTAGAGGGGTTTAGGAGACACTGCAGGGTTACTTTGTTTGCCATAGTTGTAAGTGGAAGCATAATAAATTCCCCAGAAGTTATCCCCAGTTGGGTAGGCTTCAGAAATGGCTTATTTGCCAGTGGTAAGAACTGCCTGCAGCTGGAGATCTTGTGAAGTGCAAGAAAGCTGGTTCTTGTTTTCAGGCTGTCACTGGGTTGGTGCATGGAAGCTCTTCCTCTCATAGATTAAGTAACTTTATCCATAGTTTTATCTCAAATGTGCTAGGTTTGCATTTTCTAGGTTTCTATTTTACCTTCTCTTCTCCTAGCCTCAAACATATGGACGAGTGTTCTGCATTTGCTTTAATGAATGGATTTTCCCCATCTTCCATACCACATGTTCCTACCCTCTGCTCTCCCTGAAAAATTGGTGACCTGTCCCATTCCTTACATAAAAAATTAGTTTGTTGCAATAGAAATGGCAGTCTTACAGTCCAAAGTAATAGCTTAAAACTTTCATTTGCCTTGCTGTGCAAGTGACAAAAAAGATATGTGTGTGTGTGTGTGTGTGTGCGTGTGTGCGCAATGGCTTTAACCTCATCATCTGGTAATGAATATACTGCCTTTGAATGTAGAGATTCCATTTTTAACTATATTGGTTAATAGACAAACCCAACTTTATGACAATGAATTCTATAGGGTATTTACGTATTACATGAATATTATTTTTGGTAGGAGTTTGTGGCATCATAAAGATTAACAGATTTTCATGGATTAGAACACTGGTTTTCAACCACTTTTATCTTTTATCTCACAAGTCAGTCTGTCCAGAATCTGCTTCCCACCATGACAGGAACAAAAATGCTCACTTTTCCCAAGGACACTGACATGCTTTATTGGTATTCTGACATGATATTTATCATCATTATGAGTGGATATGGAGATTGATAGCAAGTGAATTCTTAATCATGCTTATGAAAATCTTGTGTCCCTACTGGTGGTATGTATACCCCTGGTTGAGAATTACTGGCTTAGAGCTCACTTCTTCAGATGCAATGAGTAGATCATCACTAGGCAGTACCTTGTAAGATCATCTATACCCTCTTGGGTTCATACACTTTCCCATTCTCCAATGTGTTGTACACCTTTGTGTGTCTACAATGCCCTTTTTGCTCTCTTCACAGGACAAACTGCTCAGTGTCTGCAAAAGAATAAATGGACAGAAATAACTAAGATAAATGTAGTGATGTTAATAAATCAGTGGGAGAACTTTTCAGTCTTCTTGGACATTTTTGTTTGCTGATCTAAAAGGCACAGTTCTCCTGCAAAGGAACTTCAGAGGAAGACTCCAGTGTGACACTGCTGAGCTGAAATTTAGTTTTGCATTATCTCCCATTGCCTTGGGTTGCATGGGGACTTGGGATATATATCTCACTCTAGGTGTCAAACATCTTAGCAAAACCAGGGAAAAGTCTCTGTATTTTTCTTGGTTAGATTTAAATTTTAGCTAGTTACATTTCAGTATGTGCTTACTGCATTATGTGCCCTCTGTCCCTGTTTTTTCCTATATCTTCTCCATAAAAATATTTGCCTGATGAGGATCTACTCTAGAAGTAGGCTCTAGATCATGAAAGCTTATATTGGAATGACATTTATTAGTTTTCAAGGTGCCACAAGACTCCTTGTTTTTGCTGCAACGGGCTAACATAGTTACTAATTTTCCCCTATGTATATTCTCTACTGGATTATACTAATGACAGTATTCACTTCTGTGGACAGTTGTATTTCTGCCTGCCATATTTTATTCAAATCTAGTGCTGATGTTCATCTGAGGACAGGTTGCCTCACAATTGGCAGGTGTGATGAAGCTAGTTCTTAATTTTTCTTAGTTATGCTCTATGACATTTTCATTTTGTACTATGTACTGCACTAATACTGAGCATAGCTGAATTGTCCCTTGACTACTTGTCTTTACTGTCTTATGTTAAAGCTTTTCTAGTTGAAGAAGTTGATTTGGGGATGTGTATCCTTCTCTGTCATTCTTCAGTTATGAAGCAATGAATAATAATGGTAGTCTGAAATGGCTTTAGTGTTTGATAGAAGAGAGAGTGAAGAATTATCTTACTGATAATTTCTGGGTTTAAAGAAAATGGTGAATATTTTTGAGAGTTGTGTGACTAGTTCTCAGCTGGTCAGTATGCTGCTCCAAAGCAAAATATTTGTACCTCTGCATATACTTGGACACTTTCCCCAATGCACTAAAATTTGTATTCTTTGGCTTAAGTACTTAAGTGCTCTTTTACCACCCTGTGATAGGGAGCATCTATCTCATCCCTTTCTTCCCTGAAAGTTGCAAAGGTTATCCAAAGAGTGAACAATTTGTTTATTTAATTGATTTAAACTCCACCTTTCAACCAATGAGGACCCAAAGCAGTATTTCAGTATGTATCTAATTTAATTCTGCATAAACTGGTGCAACCGGGAATGTGCTACTGCAGTTGCATGATGAGTGCACATTGTTAGTTTGAACACACAGCGAATCCTTATTATTAACTTGTACAGTCTAAGCCTACTGAAAACAGTAACACTTCATAGGATTGCTCTGTAACATAGATACCACTCTGGAATGGGACAGTGAGGACATGATTATGCTGTAGCTAGGCCAGAGGCTGCCTTTCACCTCTAATCCTGCTGTACCAGAGGCCCTAGCTGCCGGTGTGATTTAAGGAGCAGTTCTGACCTGGATTTTTGAAATCCTAGCTTGGTCTGTTGTTGCTTTTAGGCCAGGTAATAGTGCTACTATCTCTGTGAGCTGAAAGCTGAGGAATGGCATCCTTAGTTACGTTGTTCAGAGTTACTCTTTTTTAAGGCCAATCCAGTACTTAAAGAGGGTACTGTTGTTACCGGCTCAGGCTTTTGCTCTTTCATTAATGTGACAAGCAAGAATGCCAATGAGCGTATGCTGAGATTTTTTCCATCTTCTTCTGATGGGATTTTTAAGAAGCATAGAACTGGTCAAGTTTTCTAATAACAAGGTAAACAGCACTTGGGAAAATGGCTTCATTTCAGAGTTCTAGAGCAGTTCCCTGGCACTGTTCAAATTATCTTCTTTTTCTAGTAAATGTTTTTGTTGTTGTTGTTGTTGTTGTTTCTGAACTAGGCAAGCAGTTAAGCTTTTGTTCATTCCTAATAACTGTGTTAACAGATAAGTTTTGGCAGTTGTGCATTATGTTCTGTGGGTGCGTTCTTGCCAGCTATTTCTATTTTACAAACATGAAAGATGTTGCTAACTTTCAAAGGAAATTTTGGAGGATTTTCTGGAATGTACTCCAAGGTGGAGTGGGGGAGTATTTCAAAAGACCCTAGCATACTTGAGTGGCTAAGAGTGTTAGATATGAGCCAGAAAGTCTTAAGCTGACATGAAATTTGAACCAGTCAGTAAACCCTCTAAGGGTGTTGATGAAACTTCTGCATCTAGAGCACTAACTAGTGGCTTCATTTTGATTAACAACTTGCTTATCTTGGTGTTAAGTTCTGTGAAATAGATTGGATGAGAAGAACAAGTTGTTCTGATGTCTTCTTAATTCTGTTTTCAGAAATGGATGATGAGGACTGTGAAAGGAGAAGAATGGAGTGTTTAGATGAGATGTCCGATCTTGAAAAACAGTTTACAGACCTCAAAGATCAGTAAGTATTTATTTAGGCCTCTTTATTGCACATGACCACTGAAATAGCTCTTAAGGCAGCTTATAAAGGAGTGTAAAGTAGTAAAAATCCAGTAAGAAACTATAAATATGCTCTACAGTAAAAGCACAATAAACAATTAAAAGAAGCTGATTACAGCAAACATTGGATATTATTAATTATATAACTGCTGCTTCACCTCTTAGCTTCTGGCCTACAGGATCCTGCAAGGTTCCATATTGTGCTATGGAGGGGGTGGGGAGGTTTGACCCAGGAAATGGGATATCACCTGTTCTGGGTGGGGTTGCACTTTCCATAAAGGAGCAAGTCTGTAGCTTGAGGGTGTTGCTGGACCTGGACCTCCTGTTAGGTAAACAGGAGATAATGGTGGCCAGGGGTGCTTTTCAACAGCTTTGGCTGGTGAGCCAGCTGTGGGCTTCCTGGATGGGAAAGATCTTGTCATTGTGATGCATACTCTGGTAACATCCAGATTAGATTACAGCAATGCACTGTACATGGGGCTGCCCTTGAAGAGTGTTCGGAAGCTACAGTTGGTACAGAATACTGCAGCCAGGGTGTTGACTACAGAAGGTAATAGGGACCATATAACTTCAGTTTTGTTCCATGTTCACTGGCTCCTGATTTGCTTTTGTTCCTAATTCAAGGTTCTGGCATTGCCCTTTAAATCCATGTATGGCTTGGGGCCAGCATGCTCCAAGGACTGTCTTCTCCCATTATGAAACTTACCCATGCACTCCAGTCATCTTTGGAGGCCCTGCTTTAGCTGCCCCTGCCATCTGAGGCTACATGGGAGGCAATCCGAGAAAGGGCCATCTTGTTTGTGGTACCAAAACTTTGTAACACCCTCCCCAGGGACATTGTTTCCCTCTGGTGTTGTCTTGTGTCTCTAAATGAGGTTCATATGTAAGGTTACCTCAGAATTACATTTGAGTTCCAGTTTTCAAAAATTCTGGGTATGATTTGCACCATCTAAATAATAGCATATTTATTTATTTTTTATTTATATCCTACTTTTCTCCTTGGTTGGGACCCGAAGCAACTTTTCACATTGTTCTTTCCTCCTCCATTTAACAACCTTGTGAGCCCAAAGTCACTTAGTGGCACAGCAGGGATTCGAACCTGGTTGTCTCAGGTGCTAATCTGACACTCTAACCACTATGCTATGCCAGCCCTCAGTGTTTGGATTGTCACGAGGCAGACGGGTGTGCGGGTATGGCTCAGTCCTGGAAGTATCTTTGAATGTTTCTTAACTTCTCCAAAGTTGGTGTAGGTATAAAATTCCATGAAAATAGACCTGAAACTTAATTCCTAGCTGCCATTCTAAACTGTACATAAAAAGCAGGCCTTTCCCTGGCAATGCAGCTACTTGGGCATGGGGTGGGCAAGGCATATATGAACATTAATAATAACATTTGATTTATATACCACCATTCAGGACAGCTTAACTCTCTCTCAGAGTGGTTTACAAAGTATGTCATTATTATCCCCACAACAATCACCCTGTGAGATGAGTGAGGCTGAGAGAGCTCCTGAGATGCTTGCATATACTATACCCAGTTTGAAATGGTGGCTGTGATGGACTTGCTGTTGCACTCCAGGTTCACAGGCAAAGGAAGATCTTTCCCATCGCCAGCTACTTCAGATCCTTTAGCAAGAGAGGTTGGAGATTGAAAATAGTACCATATGCATGCAAAGTTTGAGCTCTGTTGCTAAGCAAAGAGCTAGGGGGTTGAGGAGAGGACCACTTTGGCACTTGGATATGGTAGGGATAGGAACTTCGACAATACATGCTACAACATATATTCTGGTGCAAAGTTTTAAGTGATAAGTTTTGCTGACATAGAAATGTTTAACAATGCAAAGGCAATTTTTTTAGAAAAGGTGAACTTCTTGGTCAAAAAAACCGGCTTCTGCATTGCTCTGCTGCTGCTTTGCATTTGCTGTCCACCTAAATATTACACATCCCCTGCTAGTGTAACTGTTGCACCTCTTCTGCCCCAAATTGCCAGTTCTACAGTTACCATACCTAAATAATAAATTGTTTGTTTATTGGGCTTCTATCCCACCCTCCCCACAAGCAGGCTCAACAAACTATAACAAACCTCTTTGATATAGTTACGCACTGTGCCCATGAGGAAGTTCCCGCACGAAACGGGGATTGGAAATTGCTGGCTTAGACCCGTAGGGCTGTTCTTGGTGTGAGATTCAGCTCAAGGTCGTTCTCTATTCGACTGACTCCTGGTGGTCCTCGAAATAAGAGTTCCAGTTCCAGGTTGCCTTCCATCGTCATTGCCTCTTCATATGTACTATGGACTCTTCACCGGTTGTACTACTGCCTGTATAGACACTGTATGAACTACTGTCTGAGTAGACATTGTATGAATTACATAGACGGGTATATTGCTGCTAGCTCTGTGTATCTTAACCATTTTTGAATGTTGTTCATGAGACGTGGTATATGAAATATTTATGATATTGCTTTAATTGATTGTGACATAACACGGTTGCACTTAGCACTTTATTAAATTTAACATAATTCATATTTCATATTGCAGTAATATTACTACCTCCGAGTTGTCTTGAACTTTACAGTTTGCATATCGGAGGGACCCCCTTTAGTTAGTTACCCATATGGGGGGCAGGGCAGATGGTCTAATTGCCCCCCTAGCAAGAGGCCGGCTGGGAGACTGTCCAGATGACTGCTGGACCAGCCTCAACCATATGCCTGGTGGAACATCTCAGTCTTGCAGGCCCAAATTGTGTAGTAATAAATCATGTAAATGTTTACGTTGCACAACCCTTTGTATAGATTTTGGCTATTAGAAAAAAAATCCTAGATGAATCCTTTATCTTCAGCTGTAAAAGCTAAAATTAGGATGCACGCAGAGAAGACAAATAACATCTAAATGATGAATTGGCCATAATTTGGTGTACAGATTAGTCTGTTTTAAATCCTGTTGATTTCATTAGAGTTGACAGGTTTAATGGTTTGCTGGGTTGTCCATTGATGACTGGGTGAAAGAATTCTTAGAAATGTTAATATACAATGTTCTCTGCATGTTTTTAATGTAATGCACTCCATCTTCATTATGTTAAGACTTTACAAAGAGAGATTAAGCCAAGTGGATGCAAAACTGCAGGAGGTTATAGCGGGAAAGGCACCAGAGTACTTAGAACCACTGGCAGCTCTGCAAGAAAACATGCAAATCCGAACAAAAGTGGCAGGTAAGAGCATGAAGTGGTTGCTGTTGACTCAATTAGATATATCCTGCAGGGCCTAGGTAGAAGTAAAATGTTAAGGAAAACATTTAAATATGTTAGTCTTTAACTCTTGAATGCTGAATCCAAATAAGGATTTCTCAGCTCTGTAGCTGGATGGTAGAAGTGTGTGAAGCCCTATGTGAGGCAGAGCTATATAATAATAATAACATTCAATTTATATGCCACCCTTCAGGACAACTTAATGCTACATTCTGAGCAGTTTACAAAATGTGGTGTTATTATCCTCTGCCTGTGAGGTGAGTGGGGCTGAGAGAGCTCTGAGAGAGTTGTGACTAACCCAAGGTCACCCAGCTGGCTTCAAGTGAAGGAGTGGGGAATCAAACCTGCCTCTCCAGATGAGAGCCCTGCTGCTCTTAACCACTGCACCAAACCAGCCTTAGTATTTGCCCAATCACATACACATCTTTTTGATAGTTTTATGGTATATACATGTGTTCAGTATTGCTAGAAAATAAGTTGTGATCATTATCTGTAGACTACTGAAGTTAACTTTGCAATCCTGATTGAAGTTAGCTTTTAAAATCAAAATGTATTTATTTATTTAGGTATTTATGCCCCACTTTTCTCCCCAATGGGTCCCAAACCAGCTAGCATCATTGTTCTCCCCTCCTCCATTTTATCCGTTCAGGTAGGATTGGGCTGAGCATGAGTAACTGGCCCAAGGTCGCCTGGTCAGCTCCCATAGCAGAGCAGGAATTCAAACCTGGGGTCCCTGTATAGTGCTGATGCTCTAACCACTACTCCATAACTGCTATTGTTGGTCCATCTAATAAAATAATTTGTGGAATATGACATGTGGTTCATTTTCATCAACATGCATCAGATATTTTTACCTCCTTTTAAAAAAAATCCATTTAACAAATTGTTCTGGAACCCAATAGAAAGGGGAACTTTTGAAGGGAAAATTGGCTGCAAATGCCAGTTCTGGACTGTGGCCAGGATCTGGGACTGCAAGTCATAGTTACTCTTGAGGCAGTTAACACACTTGTGCACGTGCACAGCCTTCACATCTCCCCCCTGCCCCATGCTTTCTTTCATGGCTTTAGAGGTTACTATCAAAACTTTACCAAGTGGAGGGGTGTGTGACTTATTGGACAATGCAAGTGGCTGCTTTTGAGAGGGGATTGGAAGATGGGTAAGCCAGCTGCACAATCCTTTGTCTCTTACATTTATATTGGTGTGGACAATTGATGGTAAAGCAGTAATCCTTAAATATTATCTCAAGCAATCAAATGCAGCTTTTTGTTTGGTGGGCCAAGTTGCATGCTTGCACATGGCATTCTTGGTTACAATGGTATGAATATATCCAGTTCTGGGTTTGTATAAGAATTTGACTTTAGCAAATATGTAAAGAGCAAGGACTTCCCATGTATTATGTTGATAGAATCTATAGGAGGGTAAGCGATTCTCAAGCAAGGTACAGAGCCTGTTTAAAGTAATGGAGATGTTTCAGTGGCCTTTGGGTAAAAGCTTGTTGGGGCATTGCACAAAGGAAAATAGAAGGCAAATTAATTTTTTAAATGGCTTTTTGTGACTTTTCAGAATCATTATTTTCAGTTTTTAATAAGTTGTAGATGATCGGATGCTAACGCTGGGCCAAATTTGAAATTTCTTCTACACCCCAGGCAAAGCACACTTTCTAAGACTTTTGCTGACTTACTCACTCTGGGTTGTACACTATGAAACACAAGCAGGTGAATAATCTTCCCTGCCTCCACTTTCCCCGGCAGCCCTCTTTAACCTCTGAAAAATTGTTTCTGGGACTTGCAGCAGCCTGGTTGACAAAACAGCATGAGGCATTGCGGGAGGGGTGAGGTGGGGGACAGTGACCAGGGTGAATTAAGTGATACAGCCCTCACCTCCATTTTGCTATTGTAGCAGTGGAAATGTCACTGGTGGATGGGTGAGGAGGGGCTATGTCGCCCAGTTCCCCTTTCCTTACTGCAGCCATCTCTGCCCCAGCCTCTTTGTCTGTGAGGCTCTCGTGACTCCCACAATCAGCTTTTGAAAGCTCTGGAGGAATTGCTGGGAAAAGGGGGAGGCAGGAAAGAACCACGAGTGCTACTGTGCTTGTATTGGATAGGATACAAACCTTCGCTCAGTTTTATTCTTACTGGTTTGTTTGCTGTTTTTTATTGTTGGCTTTAGTTTAAACTACTGCACTGCTGTGTGTGTTTATTTTTAGACTCGTTCTAATGCATGACACAAGCCACTTCAAAATTGTTTTTCTTTTTAAATTAAACATGTAGGATATTAAGATTTTAAATAAAAAATAAATGGGGAATAATGTAGGGTGTTGCATGAGGTTGGCGAGCCATATGATTCATATCCTTTAAAAAGTTACACAAAACTGTTTGTTTGTAGGTATCTACAGAGAGCTCTGTTTAGAGTCTGTGAAAAACAAATATGAATGTGAAATTCAAGCTTCCCGCCAACACTGTGAGGTACTGTTTTTGTTGGGGAGAGTTTTCATTTTTCTCTAACCAATGGGATTTACTGCTGGGAAGTATGGATTGTTCTGCAGCTGACAAGTATTTTTGGACATAGCAAAAACGACAGAGCAATGGTTTACTGTGGGTTTATATTTTAAAATGCTGGCATGCTTAGTGATTTATTCGAGCAGTCTTTTGAAGTTTGCATTTGAAATGAAGAAAAACGTGGCTCTTGTTTTTCATTAAGTAGAAACACATAATGAACCAAAAAACTTGCAGCGGACAGCTAAGTTAACGGGAGATAATTCAATCTACGAGAAGCTTGCAGATGTGGTGGTTGATCAGGTTGCTTCTTTGTGATGTGGTTCACTGCTTTGATGCCACCTTCAGACCAGTTTCTTACAGCATGTCGTGTAGCAATTCAGGAGTCTGAAGAATGTCGCAAAGTAGGTGTGCAAGCATTGCTAATACACTCACTTAGGATGTGTACAAAATACCAGAGCTATTTTATGCATGCTTGGCTTTGAACAGCAGGCCCCAAATCTATATAACATGCTGTCTTTGAAACTTTTCCAGTTTACAATGTGGGGCTTGTAAAAGGGGGAGTTGGATTGATGTTTGAGATACAAATGGTTAACATTTAAAGCCCCTTTAGGCATGTGAGTGTAGCTGCAACGTCTTTTGGATATCAGCTATATAGTTTCTCCCGAACCCGGTACCCCCATTAGGTATTCACTCTGTGAATTATGTGATAACCACATACTTCTTTATGTAGCATATTGCTTGCATGGCATGTTCTCACGATCAGCATGGATCTGAATGCTGCTCCTACTGTAGTCATTTGTGGGATGTGGAAAAAGTTTGGAGCAGTGACCAAATAGTATTCCATAATGTAAATTATAGGGTGTTATCTGCAAAACCTCACATCTGCCAACAATGGCAAGAAAGTATAGATAGACTATAGAATGACAGGATGACGCCACTCTGAAATAAGAACTTTCTTGCTGGGCAGGCTAACTGCCTGGATTACCATATTTGTAGTGATAAATAAAACACTATGTACATGCATCCAAAATACTCTGTGGAAAAGTAAGACTTCTTAAAAAAAGAGCCCTGCAAATATGTTCTAATGTTCAAAATTACACAGTATGGTCAAATGTGTAAGCAAATAGACATGCCACAGGAGTAGTACCAGTCCTTTAAATATATATTAAGTACCAGGCCTTACTCGCTCACTGTGTCTGGAATTCTTGTATGTCTGTTTAAGGGTCTTGTTTTAAGTAGACAGCTGGGAATCATGGGCTTCCACTTACAAGACTAAGAAGTGTGTGATGGTGATATATCCAGTACTTCTTATATTGCATACCTTTCCACTCTTCTTAAATTATTGGTATTGGCAAAATCTTATTAATCAGACTGATTTCTGCAGGTTCAAAACTCTTATTGGTAGGCTGAAGAAAACCATTTTGACCCAGCTTTTTACTTGAATATTCTACAAAGACATAAATAAACCCTTTATTTGCATTGTTGCGCCATCCAAATCTCAGAAAGCTTGTCTTCCATATCAGACACCGTTTTTTCCATCTTGCCTCTTTCACTCTCAACCCAGTGAAAGAATGTAGCTTATGAGTCGTCCCCATGTAGAAAGCTATTGTTGCTTTGCATTGAACTTGAGTGCCCAATCCAGTAAGAGATGCATTATGTGCATTTAGTGGCTGATGTTTAACAACATTATTAACTTATCTCTAGCAACTTTTCTTTTCAGAGTGAAAAGCTCTTGCTGTATGACACAGTTCAAAGTGAACTCGAAGAGAAAATCAGACGGCTTGAAGAAGACAGACATAGTATTGACATTACCTCAGGTAACTTAGAGCTTGAAGAGCTAGTCAGCTATCTGGTGAATAAATTACCTGTAGGTGGGATGCTTGTAAAAGCTTTTAATGAACTGCAGCATACAGCTGGGCTGATCTGAGGTCTTTCTGTTCAATAGAAGGTGATCGTAGGAAAAATAATATGACTGAAAAATGTTTTGACAATACTGTATTTCTTGGACTATTTTGCTGCACAGTAATAGAAAGTAAGGCACATATATGAAGGACTTTACTTATCAAGGTGTAAGAATCTAAGAGAAGCCCTGCTGCATCAGACCAGCGGTTCCTGTACTTTGGCTTCCTGTTTCAAAACCTCAGAAAGGCCTACAGGAACAGGCACAAAGTTGGCTCCAAGCACTGGTATATAGGGCTTACCACTTCTGAATATGGAAATTCTCTTTAGCTGTCGTGGCTGTGGGAACCAATCCTCCATGTATTTGCCTAATCTCCTTTTAAAGCCATCTAACTTTGTGGTCATTATTGCCTCTTGTGGCAGTGAGTTTCATACATGAATTACTCTTTGAGTGAAGAAGTCCTTCCTTTTGTTTGTCTGTATCTGCTGTCTATCAACATCATTTCGTGGCCAAGAGTTCTAGTAGTATGGGAGAGGGAGAAAAGGTACTCTCTGTCCACCCTCATGTCTAACTTTATGAACCTCTATCATATCTTCTCACCTCTTAAGTCACCTTTTCTTTAAATAGAAAAGTGCCAAACTCCTTAACCTTTGGTTGTTGTGGGTTTTCCGGGCTGTATTGCCGTGGTCTTGGCATTGTAGTTCCTGACGTTTCGCCAGCAGCTGTGGCTGGCATCTTCAGAGGTGTAGCACCAAAAGACTGTGACACTGAGAGATCTCTGTCTTTTGGTGCTACACCTCTGAAGATGCCAGCCACAGCTGCTGGCGAAACGTCAGGAACTACAATGCCAAGACCACGGCAATACAGCCCGGAAAACCCACAACAACCATTGTTCTCCAGCCGTGAAAGCCTTCGACAATACATCCTTAACCTTTCCTTGTAGGGAAGATGTTTCAACCTCTTAATTGTTTTAGTTTCCCTTTTCTACACCTTTTCCTGCTGTAGATATGGTGACCAGAAATGTTCACAATTTTCAGAACTGGAGCAGCACCATAAATCTGTGTAAGGGCGTTACTTACAGGCCATTTTATTTTCAGTTCTTTTCCTAATAATCCCTTATAATAATCCTTTATAATCCTAATAATCCCATTTGCTCTTTTCCCACTGGTTCTGCACACTGAATAGGCATTTTCATTGACTGTCCATGATGACCCAAGATCTTTCCCAGTCAGTCATTACTCATTTGTAACCTACCAGGTATATCCAGAGTTAGGGTTTCTTAATCCCATTATGTATAACTTGAATGTGTGGGACCCCACTGCATACTCCCCACCATTATGAGAAAAGTCCATTTACTCTTAACTTTTCTACCAGTCTCTAATCCATGAAAGAACCTAATTTCTTAACACATGCTTGGAAAATTTATTCTAGAGCCTTAGATAAAGGACATTCCAGAAACCTTTTTTGAAAATGCAAGTATAGTGGCGTAGAAGCTGTGAATATGCACACATGCAGGTGTGGTTCTTTCATGCTGTCCTTCATTAGTCAGCTGTGATCTCCAGAATGCTGGTATTGGAGTTTGCAGAAAATTAATACAATCACAACAGGCTGCGCTGGGAAGAGACAACCAAGTTGACATTGCTTCACCTCCAAAGGGATATCTATTGACTGAAGAGGAAAGGAGATCAATTTGGGCTAGCCCTACCCCCAGTCATGTGGTGCTTTTTCCTATGTGAGTTTCACAATCTCCAGCATCAGCATTTTGGTGGGACTCAGGAGCTCTAGTGGGAGTCCACGAAATCCAGCCCATAATGTCAACCTGATTACCCTTATGTGCATGCCTAACAATAAAAAAGTTTGGTGAGACAGGGTTTCCCTTCACAGAAGCAGTGCTGATTGATGAGCAATAGGACATGTTCCTCTCTATGCTTAATAATTTTATCTTTTAAGAACCATTTCTACCTTTTTACCTAGAACAATCATTAGGATTCAGATTCAGATTACTTTATTACAGCACTTAGCCAGTACATTTACCATAGAAGTTTAAGTGCACATTTTACAACCATTAAAACATGGGACATATGAATATATACAATTTGAGAACATAAAATCCTAATATCTATCAAAATTTGTAAAAACCAGGAAGTCAGCATAGTTCTAAGCAAGCAACCAAAATGGAGGTCTACACTCTAATGGGATTTAACAACCAGAGCACAAAATTTCGCTATCTGGTGTAGTGCAGTCAAATCTGAGTTTGACAACAGTTTCTCTAATTTGATCTTATCTGAATATTCTGAGATACCTTCTAGAAAGGGAATAATAAATCTCGTACGTGCTTCCTTATAGAGAGGGCAACTCAGGAACACGTGTTCCTGGGTTTCAACCTCCCCAAGTAAACAAGGGCATAGCCTCTCATTCCAGGGAATCTTCCTGAATCTGCCATCGAGAACAGCAGAGGGTAAGGCAGAGCATCTGGCCAAAGTAAGCGCTCTCCTGAGTTTATTTACCTCCAAAATGAATAAGTAAGAAGCAGGTGCAGAAATATATCTGTTACTAAGAGGAGCTATAAAAGCTGGGGTGCCCTGTAAGTTAGATTGTCGTTCAATATCATCGATCCTTTGCCTAACCATTTGCCTTGCCTGATCACTTCCCATCATGAGAAGCTCTTGAGGGGAAAATCCTATTTCCATAATTTTCTGTCTGGTGGCAATCATCCACTTAGACTGGAAACCATCAGTTAAGATTAGGGGTAATAAACCACAAGGGATTGAATTTATCCTTATCCATAGGAAAATGGAATGCAGGGTGATCTTTGCTTCAACTTTCTGCATGCCAGTCTCAAGGCGAACCATTGCATTAGAAACACACTTTGGAACTTGAAGGACCGCTCTCAAAAATTTCGATTGAACTAACTCTAAAGGTGCAAAACAGGAGGTTGGTGGTCCAAGGAGTGACCCGTATAGCATCTGGGTTAGTGATTTGGCCCTGAACAATTTTATGGCCGCCGGCACAAAATATCCCCCTGAAGTGCGAAAGAACTTCAGTATACCTTGAGCAGATCTATCTCCCACACATGCCGATGCATGACTGTGCACGGCCTTGAATCCTGAGTCTTGGATAATCATTCCAAGATAACGATAATGGGTGACCTGTTCAAGATTATGGCCATTTATACTCCAATTTCTACTTTGGGGTCTCTTGCCGAAGGCCATCACCTTCGTCTTTTGATAGTTAATGTTCAGTTTATTGTTATTACAGTAGCTGGCAAATCTCTTAAGTGTTCTCCTTAAACCAATTGGAGTTCTAGAGAGAATGACCGCATCATCCGCATACAGGAGAATGGAAATGGGACGCTGTGCCAATTTAGGTGAATGGAGATCAGCCCCATTTAGATGGTCCACCACTGGGGCTAACATACACCCCTGCCTAACTCCTTTAAAGGTGGGGATTTTATCTGTTAAATGGCATTCGGATAATTTGCCTGTATCTTCTTATATCCCTCATAATAACTCTTGCTTTAAAAAAATATGTTATGACTATTTTACAATCCTCTGATAAGTAGGCCATGTTTAGTGACAAATTGAATATTTTTGTTAAATCAACAGTTTCTTTGTTGATTTAAAAATCCTTATCTCTGTGCTATCTGAACCCAGACTTACTTTGTTTATAGTTTGCCCATTAACCCTAGAACTTCATCTTTCATCATTTCTGTTTGATCAAGTTCTTCAGTCACCCATTCAACATTTTCCATAGTGAAAACATTCAAAGAATGAATTCCATTTCTCTGAAATCTCCCTATCTTCCTCTAGTAATCTTTTTACCTCCAACACTTCCCCCTTTCAACTCTCCAGTTGAGTTCTTGCTTCTGATATATTCAAAGAAATTATTAATTAATGTTAGAAGCATAATTTATAACCATCAAATTCAAGAAATTAGTAAAATGCTGGCAAAATGTCATAACATCTACTCTAAAAAATAACAGCTGCTAATGGCCATTGCTGTTCCTAAATGAGTATAGAGCATAAATAGTCTGCACAAAATGTATAGCCTGTCTACCATTTGAGGACTGACTGACTCAGATTCTATAGAGAGAAATCGTTTAACTGTAGCATTCTTATGTTTTCAGAGTTATGGAATGATGAACTTCAGTCTAGGAAGAAAAGGAAGGATCCATTTAGTCCGGACAAGAAAAAACCTGTTGTTGTATCAGATATCCTTTTCTTTTTGTCTGTTACTAACTGGCTGTGATATTAATTGAATTAAACAAAGCAGCTACTCAAATAAAAACATTAATTAAGAAACAAAGGGGGTGGGTTGAAACTGAATGGATCTAAAGACAATGATTGAGAATTGTTAGTGGCATTTTTACTAGGGCCTTGGAGGTGGTTTACTTGCTGTGATTATCTGTTGTTTGGTGTGTTTATTATGCTGGGATGATTGTCATTATGAACATGAAGGATTGTCATGGGGTAACAAGGAGAACTTGGAACTTGAACCTGTTGTGATATCTTCTGTCTTCTTGTTCAATGGTATTCCCTCCATTTATCTTTTTTTTCCCTTTTTTCTGAAGCAAGGTATAGCTGTTTCTGCATGCCAGTTTGGTTTTGAAACAACTTGACTTTGTTTTATGCATGGAATTATGTTTGCCATTGTCCATATGTGGTCTTTTTTAAAAGATGCAGGGGAAGGGACGTTGATGGTGGATTAGCTGTGGCTCAGTGGTGGAGCGTCTCCTTTGCATTCAGAAGATCCCAGGTTCAATCCCGTGCATCTCCAGTTAAAAGGACCAGGTATTAGGTGATGTGAAAGACCTCTGCTTGTGACCCTGGAGAGCCTCTGCCAGTCTGAGTAGGCAATACTGACCTTGAGGGGCCAATGGCCTCATTCTGTGTCAGACAACTGCATGCATTTATGGAAAGACTGAAACTTGGGAAAAATTGGCTCCATAATAGTTAAGCTTGAGTTTGAATAACACTTCATGTGAATTAATGACTGAGGTGGGTGAAACTTTATGGTCTTGTGTAACATTGCTCTTAATAACTGCGCTTAATAATAACTGCTTATATACCGCTCTTCTAGACAGTTTAGTGCTTCACCCAGGGTGGTGAAAAAGTTAGTGTTATTATTATCCTCGCAATACAGCTGGGGAGCTGGGGCTGAGAGGCTTACCCAAGGCCACCTACTGAGCTCATGGAAGTAGTGGGATTCGAACCAGTAGAGTGCTGATTCGCAGCCTAAGATCTGGTGGCACAACTCTGCTTAGGACTGCACTGTGACTGCACTGCTAATTTTCAGATTTCAGTGAAAACAGTTGGAAAAACAGTGTAAAAACAATGCATTTAAAATAATCTTTTTTGTCCTCTAGCACGGTCACACTCCAGATTCTGTTGGGCCTTTAGAATCTTTAATGGTACTGTCACTGTTCTGTTTGGTTTTTGGAAGTGCCAGTTTCTCTTTTTAATGTGCATGAAATGCTTTTTTATATGGCTGACAGTTGCTTTCAGGACTCTTTCATGTTAAAAGTGGGATAACATGTTTTGAAAAATGCAATGGTACAAAAATCCATGGGCTCATTGCAACACCATACTTGACTATCTGTGGCCATTGGAGGAATTACAAAAAATCCATTGTTAATGGCCCTTTCTTATTTATTTGGGACATTTATTTAAATGTCCAAGAAACCTCTTCAGAAACAAGGGTGGGGGTGGGAGAATCCTTGCTTCACTCTGCCTGCATTGCCACTCCTTTCCGGGATTCAGATTTTAGTCTGTTGCAGCCAGCAACATTGCCTGTGCTGAGATGCCCTCCCTGTATGAATTTCTGAAAGAGCAAGTATCTTGTGTGTTCTTGCCTTGGAACATTGCTAGGGGAAGTGAAATATAGGCAGAAACAAACAATGGGGGAGAAACTGACAGATGATATAGCAAGGCCTGGGGGATCTGGAAAGCTGAGGGGGCAGTTAATAGTATTGGGCATGCTGCAAGTTCTGTGTTGGTAGCAAAAAGAAGTTAACAGAGATGGGCTGAAAAAGAAAGGACTGAATTAAAGTAGAATGAATTTTTTTTTAATAGTTGACATAGCAAAGTATCCCTGTGTAATGTATGAGTTGGCTTTTTATGGTGCGTAAACCATAAGGCTGTGTTTCAACCTATAGTTTTAATTCATGTCTACTGTATGCTTAAATTTTCTCCCAGGTGGTCAGGAGATACCTTTTCCCTCATAAAGTTTGGTTAAGTTTGCCCTCTTAGAAATTTAGCTTGGATGTAGGTATGAAATGATTATAAGATTCCTTAAGCAGCTTTGGGGGAAATTTCTCTGGAAGTGTGGGTTAAACATTATTTCAGTAAATAAGCATCCGTGCTTCAGAAGCATTCCTTCACATTTGCAAATGTATTTGGAACCTCACTTACCATTGCTTTAGATTTACTTATTTGCTTACTTTCATTTATACTCTCCTTTTCTCTCCAGTGGGAATCCAACGCAGTTTACATTTTTTTCTCTTCCATTTTATCCTCAAAACAGGTTAGGTAGGTTAGGCTGAGAGTGTATAACTCACCCAAGATCACCCTGCAAGCTTCCATGGCATAATGGGGATTTGAACGTGGGTGTCCCATATTCTAATCTGACACTTTATCCATTATACCATCCTGGCTTCCAGATTTGGTTCCTTTATACCAAGCATGCTTCAGTCATCCAGTAGAAATATGCAAGGTCTATATCTGATCAGAATGTAAGTTCCTTAACTTCTCAACGACCCTATATAGTATATATGCTACAAGATCTTGACATACTTGAAGACTGGACAACAATAAGAAAGGTATGATTGCATGTCATTATCTCTGATGGTCATGCAGATGACTAGCCAAGGACTAACCTGGGTGTGGTGGTATGCATGGAATGGGGATGGTGGCCAGGTGGCTTTATTGGGTGGGGAGAAGGGTGTGGGCTAAAGTATACCTTCAATACTGGGGCCTGGTGGGTGGAGCAACTGAGGCCACAGTTTTATATAGCACATAAAAATGCAGGTAGTTCACAGCTTAATTTTTAACAAGCATGATCATAATGGTTGAATGAGTTGCATGAGGAAAGCTCCAACTTGTAATATTGTACAGAATCAAAGTGGTGTGAAATACAGTTTGAGAACCTAGATCCAGAGGAGTTAGCCATGTTAATGTGTAGTAGCAAAATAGAAAAGAGGCCAGTAGCACCTTTAAGACTAACCAACTTTACTGTAGCATAAGCTTTCGAGAATCACAGTTCTCTTTGTCAGATGCATGGAGGGTAGGAAGAAACTGGTCAGATATATAGGTGGAGGGGGGAGTCAGTGCAATCAATAGCTTCTGAAAATGGGATCAGTTTGCTTCTGATAATGAAATCAGTTACTTCTTATCATGAGATAACCTTTCGTAGTCCCGATTCAGTCCAAGCCTGACTGAGTCAAATTTACATATGAATTCCCATTCAGCAGCTTCCTGTTGGATTCTGTTTTTGAAAGGTTTCTGTTGGACTACAGTGACCTTTAAGTCCTTGATGGAGTGTCCTGGTAGATTGAAGTGTTCTCCCACTGGTTTCTGGATGTTGCCATTTTTAATGTCAGATTTGTGTCCATTTATTCTTCTGTGCAGAGGTTGGCTGGTTTGTCCAATATACAGAGCAGATGGACATTGTTGGCACATGAGGTCATATATCACGTTGGAGGATGAGCAGCTGCAAGAGCCAGAGATAGTTTGAGAACAGACAGCTCAGATTGTTTAGTTGGTTTGCTCAGTTCCTTACCTTTGTACACTGGCTAGATCAGAACTGTCCTTCCCAAATTCTCTGTGAATGTATATTTTACTAATTCCTGAGCAAATCACCTTGGCTGGATTCTGATAAGAAAACCTTACCCTAGAAATTACTACTGGGTTGTAGGAGGGCAGAACAGTAAGCTAGTGAGACTGCAGTGCTGGTTCTACTGAAGATTTACATGGATTGCTAAAACAAAAGATTGCTTATTTTAAAGTTAAACAATACCCATGGTATAGTATCATCTTCAGCCCATATGGGAGTAGCAGAAAATAGCTACATGTCACTGGGACCTGGAGTAGTACAGGCAATCCAGTATATGCAGGGGTAAACTGCACAGAGGATTATGTCAGTTCTAGGGACAGCAGTCCATGGCAGATAGACCCCCAAACCCCTCACAGCAAGCACTCCAGTGCATTGGTTGAAAGGATTTTATTTAGAGATCCATTACGTTCATGGGTACATCCATAGGTAAGAGAGTTGGCAGGAATGATTATACAAGCAAAGGCACTATTGATATAGGGAGTAATATTCCCCCCTCCCTTGCAGCAGTTTGCATTTAGGCGTGAAAACCTAAGAAGTTGTGTGAGAACACAATAGCTTAGTCTGGATAGAAATGGCAGAAGATTACAAAGAAAGCAAAGTCTTTCTCTTTCCCCTGGGAAACGGTTACATTTTTGGTTCCAGCTGCAAGGCCAGTGCCACATATTTTCAGAGATAACAGGCTGGTTACTTTCTCTGTGAAATCAACATTAGTACTTTTGTTTTCAGGCAAGCCAAGAATGGCATGACATGTGGCTACCTTACAAAGCACAACTAAGTGAGCATGGCATGAAGTCATACAGTAGATCAATACAGTAAACAGATCAGATCGATCTACCAGTTCAGAGAATACATCAATGGCATGGGTGTGTGCACACATGACAGGTTATGAATGACAGCTTATGAATGACAGCTTAATGTAGTATGTTATTAACTATGTATAACAGTCTCAAAGCATATATCTGAAGTCTTTTAAAATCATCTTGGTGCTGGTTTTAGACTTAATTAGAACTTTTTAATTAATTTTGGTTTGCTCAGATGCCTACAGAGAGCAAACTTGCTTCAGAGTTCTCTGGGCAACACTGTATTATGGTATTCAAAATAAAAATTTGAAGTGGGTGATGGATATATTTCTGTTTGTTGAGCTACTTGCCAGTCCTTTGGAGTGAAGTGAAACAGAAGTCTTGTGCCACCTGAAAGATTAACAAACTGTATTCTAAAAGCCTTCCTGAGTCAGCGCTCACTTCATCAGATGATCCTGAGCCCCTGACTCTCAAAAACTTATACTGGAATAATCTTTGTTAGCTTTTAAGGTGCCAGGGGATTTCTGGTTCCTTTTGCTGTAATAGAATAACATGGCTTCCCTTCTGGGATTAATACTTTGGAGTGTTAGGGTTTATCTGTACGTTACAAATCCTGATATACAGTGGGGAAGAACATGAGCACTTTGCATCAGACGTTCATTGGAAGTTTTCTTCCTCCTGCACATCCGCCCCGGATCTTTTCTGCTTGCAACCAAAATAAGCAAGGAGAACGCAGCGGTGGTCTCTGCCCTCTGCTATTTTCACATTTGTTCATTCATGTATTTATTTATGTATTTACAATATGTATACCCTGCCTTTCTGCCCTAATCAGGACCACCAAGGTGGCTTACAAAACCCCTGATGGAGTTGCTGTTCCATTGTTAAAATCACGTTACTTATGTAGCTACACATAATTTTTTAAGCAGAGCCAGCAGCAGCTTCAAAGGACAGTTTGCAAATGTGAAAGCAGCAGGGTTGGGGGAGAGGCGCAGCTGTTTCCCCCCTTCCCGTTTTGTCCCCAAGCAGAAAAGAGGCGGTGTGTATATGTGTATTAGAGAGAGAGAGAGAGAGAGAACTGCCAGTGCATGTGTGATGTAAAGTCCTTGTGTTCTTCTCCAATGAACATGCGGACTTTGCAATGTGTAGATAAGCCCTTAGAGTATATTGTGTGAACATCTATTTATGCTGGAACAGGAGTTCTCATGAAGCTGCTCTTTTGAATGAACCGAGTTGATTCACTGAAAGAATGATTTTACTTCTTTGTCTTTTCAGGCAATGGCTACCTTGGGACCACACAGAGTGAAAACGGAACGTAAGGGCAACTTTCTTAACACTTGGTTTACTCATGTGCTATGTAGTTCTTAACCATCCACTCGTGTGCTGGGAAGTTCTTAATCATGCACATTTCAATAGGTAGTGAGTCACTGATTTTTTGCCCCTGTGTAATTTAGAAAGCATTTCACCCACTTCAGAGAGCCTCGCAGGGGATCTTACTTATAGAAATGGAGAGATCCTTAACAAGCAAAGTTTAAATAACTATAACAAAATCAATAAAACTGCTTTTTAGATCATGAACTGGCATTCACAAGGAAGAAGCTTCAGTGTTTTACCAGGCTTTAATAGCTACTGGCTCTTTCCCAGAGAGAAACCTTTATCATTGTGCAAGGGCGCGATAGGTTCCAGCTGGGAGCCACAGCAGCTAGAAGGTGAGGGTGAGAGTAGAAGGCTAACATTTGGGGTGCTTCCATCTCCACTTTTATTTCTAACCAACTAATAATCTGAGTGTTCTGCTGACAGATGCTGCGGTATTTCATGAAGCTTTGTTAAGGAGAAATCCCATTGTAACTGCTTTTTGGCAACGTTGAATTAAAAAATGTGGTAGAATGTAATTTAAAGTCACTATGGGAGGTAGTCCAGCTGAAAAGCGTGATAAATACATTATAAACAAATTATAGAAGCAACATTGCCAATCATTCTCTGTCCAGTTCTGGTCTGAGAACTGTTAATATTTTGAAAAAAGATGAACTCTCTGCTTCTGTGTGAACAAGGGAGGCAAATGTTGAAATCTTAAAAATTGTTTTCTGCTTTGTCAGTATGATTTGTACTGATTCTTTCAGCCCCTGTCAAGTTGGAAAAACACCTGTACAGTGCAAGATCTGAAGAAGGAAGACTCTATTATAATGGGGAGTGGTATGGACGTGGACAAACAATATGTATTGACAGGAAAGATGAGTGCCCTACAAGGTAAAGGTAGCATGTGTGGGTCTCTTGATTAGTAGGATATAAATTAAACTTGATTCTGTCTTCCATATGTGGTAGAAATAACCACACTTAATACCAGACTTGTACATAAAGAAAAAGGTGCAGAGAAGCCCCAGGGGCTGAATTTTCAGTCTTCTCCCTGTTTCCTCTGTTGGTTGTGATGTTATAGGAATGTATCTCAATCTTCCTGAACTGCAAGAGGGGGCTCCACCTTGTGAACATCCGGCATCACCCATCTATTTTGAGCATCAAGTGATAACCTTATGTACAGTTTGATGTAAGTCAAGGCTACTGCATGGCCACTGTGTCCATTGAGGAATCTATATAATGCTGGCATGCAAAGATATCTTTGACCCCTTTTAAAACATTCTTAAAGTAGCAGCTCTCTGCAAACTCTTTTTCATTTCTAGGTTAAAATAGGATTATGTGGTGCACTCTCACACACATTTCTCAAGCAGCCATTCTTCATTTCTCCATCTTTTTTCTCATAGACTCCATATCTCCTCCTCCAGGACTATTTTCTCTTGTCTAACAGTGCAGTCTTAAGCAGAGTTATATCCTCCTAAGGCCATTAACTTCAGTCGACTCTGAAGGCTGTAACTCTGTTTAGCATTGCCCTGGAAGTAATTAAATCCTTATAAGTACAGTTTAGCATTCTACTATTCACGGGGTGCATAGGAAGGTCGTCAAAGGTGTTGCTGCAGTGCAGCAGTGTGGGTTGATAGTTATAGCTGCTGCAGCTGTTATCATCCCTTAAGCTGTATAGCAGACCTGTACCCAGCCATTTTATAGCTGAATATGGATTGCAGTCCATTAATGTGTCAATTGACTGATGTAAGGGAATGTATGTCAGCAATAAGATGCTGACAGTATTGAATCTTTTCTTAATGACAAGAATTGTATATGCAAGATACTGGAAGCCAAGCACTCATCCCATTAAGCAAAGAGTGCTTCAGCAAGGTATGGAGGAGACCCTTAAAATGGCAAAACTAACAGCACAGAAATACTCTGATCCAAGAAAGAACAGGCAGCTTCCCTGAAACATGGACTCCAGTTGACAATTATGAGAGCGTAATGGAGTTGGGTCAAGAGAACAAGAGCATGCATTTGCATTTAATTTAAGTGGATAAAATGATACAATGGTTCAGTAGAGGCTGAGCATTAATACATGTAGAAGTGTTCGCTCGCATATGAAGTGGGGAAGCACCTAGTATATATTTTTATGAAATCTTTGAAAATAAGTTTTTTTTAAAAAAAAAGATGGGAAAGTCAGAACAAGTCTGGGGAAGTGTCCCCCATTGTCATGTGGACAGTTTCAGTTGACCTGGAGTTGATTGTGCTATGATGTTGAAAGAGATAGTTTGTATTGCTGGATTGCTGCTGGTAGGCAGTACTATGGGCTGAACTTGCCTCTAAGAAAGCTGCCATGGTTACACCATTGCCAGCCACTCACTCTGTTGTTGAACCCGCGTGATATGACAGTCTTTTTTTTTTCCTTTTACAAAAAGGGAGCTGTTAGGAGATGTGAATGCTTTGTAAACAAATGCAGTAATGTTTGGTACATTTTCCAGTATCAGTGTTCCAGCATTCTATTAACTATCCTTAATTTAATGAGGTACTTGTTATAATGTTAGTGTGTTCTATTACCAATAATTACTGTACTGTTTAGAAATGGCAATGCAGTTGAGGGTGATCCTTTAGTTTTATGTGGACACTAATGTGCTCTTGATTTCCCCCCTCTTTTCAGTGCCATAATTACAACAATTAACCATGATGAAGTGTGGTTTAAGAGGCCTGATGGAAGCAAATCCAAACTGTATATTTCTCAGCTACAGAAAGGAAAATATTCAATCAAACATAATCACAACTGACCATTAAACTAACCAGACAGTGTTACCCTGCTTGATGTGCCATGAGATGACAGATGTATTTACTGTATGTTCTCATCTATTTTTGTGGCCGTATCTGTGTATTTGTAATAGTGTCAGTAATCTTCATACAGATGTCTTGAAATAAGTGACATATAATCATGTTGACCTCTCATTTGGGTCTAGTGCCTAAGATAGGAAATGTTAACCTTTGGAGAGTCTGAGAACGTTAATGGCTGCAATCCTTATAAGTTATGCTGCACACATTCTTATTAATTAACAACATTATTAATTAACATGGATGGGAAGGGATATACACCGTTTCAGGTGTCTTTGAAGTTTCTTTTGTAGCAGCTTACACAGCTGAATGGGAAAGCCAATTTTAAACTTTCTTTTGAATCCGTGTGAGAAGCTGCAGTAGAGACACTTCTCCCAGATATGTGTTTAGTTCATTGCGCACACGTACCAGTTTCTGGGATTGCTGGCTATAACTGTTTATACAATATAGAAACAAAGTGGTGTTTTATCATTTTAAAAAAATGATGTGGTGACTGTGAAGTTTATCACTATGTGTTAAGAACTCATCTTGTATTGTAGAGAACATGCCATGCTTGTCTTGTAAACATATGTTAGATTGCACAGATATTACTTTGATGTAGTCTAATGACAAGGTGTTCTTAGGTGTATAACTGAAAAAATGGAGATCTCTAATAGTTGTAGCTCTGTTACCTGAGTTAAACTGTTAATAATCTCAATTAATAACAAAAAAGCCATCATTTAATGTGTATGGGTGGCATTCACTGAGGCTAACACCTGTTCGGAACATTGTGTCTGCTTCCTTCCTTTCTAGCACTAAGCTAGGAATTTGCCAGAAACAATTGAAAAGAAGATGATGTGGTTTCTGCTAGTATTAAGCCCCCTCCTTCCACCCCTCCATGTGCCTGTTCTGTAACTGGCAAAACAATAACCAAAAGTGTTTCTAAACATTCTATAAGATATGTAGCCAAAAGAAGTGGAATCCTTTGAAACAATCTAGTGGGGAAAAAATAATGGAATTCACTACATACCCCAACATCTTTTGCCTTCTGCTACTGCAACAGGGTTGCAGTTCAGAAGCTTATTATCAGGAGTAGGATCTTTAGTTTTACCATACATGTTTGAGGCATGTAGAAAGGATTGGGAGGGGGGCATTACTTGGTGGTTTATGTGCACTTTACTATCCATTAAGATGCATCTTTAAAGAAAGCCTGCACCTGATGGAACAGACTGCCAAAAGAGTGTTTATGTTCTAGATTGGATTGGTGCTAAATCTGAAATACTAACGTGCATCCTCGCCCTATCAGAAATCCTAAATTAGAATCCCAATATGTTAAGAAGCGTTGCATTTTCAAGGCAGACACCGATAACGTACAATTTACTGGCTCATCTTTAAGCTGAGCTTTCAAAAATCTTGAAGCTGAGCAGCATTAAAATATATATTCAGTCCTAACAATTTTTCTCTCTTGTTCTTTGTGAGCTGAATCTTTTTCAGCTAAGCTTAGTGACAGGAGCTCTACTTTGCTCAGCGAAGGCTTTTTAATGTATTGGGATTTTTGAATAAAGGATTTCAAGGTGTTTGGTCTTGCACAAATGTGTAGATGGAAGTGCAGCTGACCTTTCCTCTCTGTATGTGCAGTGTATGGTCAGCATTGCACTCCAAAGTTGGGCCCAAGAAAAAACATTGCATGGAGTCATTGAGTGGCAGCCCACTGCTCTTTTAAGAGAACTACTTTTTATGTGCTCGTGCAACCCCACTTGAAAGTGGTGGTGAAAGTGACGCATCTGTGTGTCAACGAACTGTGGTCTCTTTCTAGCCAATGTCACTGGTCCTAGTTACTGCAGTTTGAGATAAAGTCTCTTCCATTCAATAGACTGCATTTATGTTTGTGTGACAATGTATTTTCTGGTATGGGGGAAACTACTTAACCATTGCCCAAACTCTAAAATCCATCTAAAGCAACACTCTCTCTTGTTACTCTGCATGTCACTCGTAATAGCCAAATTGTATATAACATAATCATGACAGGTGGGCTTTTGACAAAACCTGTTGTATGTATACAGTTTGATAAAGCCTTTTTTGTAATGAAATATTTGTATTTTTTAACCTAGTGTATAAATAAATGACCTGTCATGAAGAAGCCAAACAGTTGTGCATTATATGTGTGGTTTCTGTAGCATAACTCTTGTAAATACAATTGTATTCTGTGGCTCCAAAAGTGAAAACAATGAGGCCTTAACAGATCTCCAGTACAAAAAACTAAAGCAGTTATCGTTGTCAGACCATTTGTTTCTGTAACGTGGTGGAGCTGGCCTAATAGGCTATAAGTCAGCCTGGCATGAGCTGAATAGAGCAGCTGTGAGAAGGGTACTCTTTGTAGCAAATGTCAGATCTAACAGTGCAAGGCTGTGAAATGGGTTTAGATTGGAGTCGCTCTGCATAGTATGGCACGGTAACTGACCGATTGCTGCCACGTGCCTGCTTGCTTTCTTAAGCAGTGCCTGGTTTCTGCAGGTAATGGCAAGGTCAAGAAAGGTACTGCTGAAGAGCTCTGTGTGCGGGCAAGTGGTAGTCTTCGAAATAGGCAACATGGATCAAAGAGTTTTACTATGTTTTGCTGCCTCCTTCTGTATTTAATCTTAATACTTCTAAAACTTTCTATTGCTGGGCTCTTGAGCTCTTGAAAAGCAGAATGCAAAATAAATATACTGGCAGAGCTGTTGAAAGGGCTGACAGCTGTTATAGCCACCCGGATACTTTATCACAGGTTCACTACCGTGGGAACTGTCACTTCATTGGTCCGTGCATCAGTGTATCTTTTTCAGTAACAGAATGCTGTTCTGATTATCACATGGCCTTTTAAATCATTAAACTGGCTAATTTCTGGAAACATGCCTAAAACTTGCTTTGCTGTAAACATGTCATTAGCGAAGGAATATAATCCTCCTGTTCTGCTTTCTAGTTATCTAGAGGTGTGTTTTAGAGGTGCTTAAAGGTTATAATAATAATAACAATATTCGATTTATATACCACCCTTCAGGAAAACTTAACGTGCACTCAGAGCAGTTTACAAAGTATATTATTATTATCCTCACAACAATCACCCTGTGAGGTAGGTGGGGCCGAGAGAGCTCTGGAGAGCTGTGACTGACCCAAGGTCACCCAGCTGGCTACAGGTGAGTGGGAAATCAAACCTGGTTCTCCAGATTAGAGTCCTGCTGCTCTTAACCACTACACCAACTGGTTGTCTTGTTGTAATGCCCTGACCTGTATAGCAAAGGCAAGCCTGATCTCATCAGATCTCAGAAGCTAAACAGGGTTGGCCTTGGTTAATAATTGGATGGGAGACCTCCAATGAAGACCAGAGTTGCAGAGACAGGCAATGGCAAACAGCCTCTGTTAGTCTCTTGCTGAGAAAACCCCATCAGGGGTTGCCATAAGTCACCTATGGCTTGAGGGCACTCTGTTCCACTGCTGTTCCCTTGTAGTGTTTCCATGCCCGTTGACATCAACTCTGCTTAGGATTGCAGGATAAGAGGCAAAAATTTGTCCTGCTCAGCTCTTTTGCTACACAGAGTCTAGGAGATGTCCTATCCTTCAAGCAATCTTACTGCATGATAACAGGTCCAACTATTGTTAGTTGCCCAAGCCAGATGTTGCTGGTCCCAATGATTTTTGTCCATTGCCCCTCCATGCCAAAGGCCAATCCCATCTGACCCTACATCAATGGGTCTCTCTACATGAGACACCATGGTGCATGTTCGTCAAGTGTAGGGAGATGCAATGTTAGCCAGGAAGTGTAGTTTAGAAAGATAGAGCCAGCGGAGATCACTCGGGTTCATTAATTTCATCTTCGCCTCCTAAGTCTCTGTCAATTTCACCTCTCCAGTCTAAAACTCTGTGGGATCACAACCAGAGGGCAGCCAGGAATGAAAATGGGCTGGAGCTGTATTCTAGAGCCAAGCTTGGACCTGGAGAGGTTATAATAGGCTGAAGTTTCCCTACTGGCATTTCCCAGCCCCTTCACACAGCTACAGTGTATAGAAAAGCCTTTGCCCTGCTGCCAGCTCTTGTTTTAAACTACCCTTCCTGGGTAGTTCTTCACTTGTCAGATTTCTAGTGTAGAGAGACTCAGTGTTTGCCATTGTCCTTTTAAGGTACAAAAAGTTACTTTAATTCCCCCCATACACACACTTTTTTGATTGGTCAAGCCCCTCACCTTCCCTGAAACATTTGAAAAGAATGTCTCCCCCCTGCCTCCTGCCAAAGTCAGCTGTGGAGTTGGAGCAAACTAATCTATTTCCTTGGAACAACAATCATAAGTAGAAGTAAGAAGGCTTGTTCAGTATCATCTGTTTCATTTTCTTTTGAAATTATGTTCAATGATCTCTTCTGTACTATGTTTTTTAAAATGGAATATATGTTCTGTAGTATTGCATGCCCATGCAGCCATGGTGGCCATGGCCTTTATTAGAAAACACCTCGGAAAGAGGTAAGCAAAAAAAGCATGTTGAAATTCCTCCCTGGGATGGTATTCCTCATATGTTTTTATCTGATGCAAGCCAGCCTCTAACAGTGGATTAGATAAGGCAAATGGAGTTGTAGAGGCAGTGTCAGTTACTACTGGAATAAGAGTCCTGTGCAAGCAAATACCCGTCTGTTACCAAGGTGAATGTGGGAGCTGTAGTGATTATAAACTTGAGAGCTGCTTTTTAAAGGGTGTGTGTGGGACAGAGGGAAGGAGAGGGAGAGAAGCACTTCTCTGCCAGCCGAAGCATAAATATTTAAGCCTCTGTATGTCCTGCAGCCTGAGGAACATATTTATATAACTATATAATACCAAACAACTAGAAAAAAGGAAAGCATGGAGTTTATTAATTCAGGTATTTTTTGGCCTATAGTGAAAGAAGGATAGAGAATCTGAAGGTATTAACAAGGTATAGAAGAAGGTGCTGCTAACACCGTCCTAAGACTTGACATGTCAGATAAATACAAAATGTGTTGATCCAGCTGATACACCACTGTTTGAAGAGGTGGGAAGTGAGATACCTTCTGATTCTCATCTTCACTGCAGCCCTCCGACATCTGTGGTTTCTTTGCTTCACCAGGGACCTGCGACTCACAGCATCATTTTTTTTTTAGCGTCAACAAGTGCTGTTGGGGTAAGGTAAGAGCATGGACTAATTATCTTCTCCCAACAAAACTTGAGGTTTTTTGGAATTGACCATTCACAATGACCAGAGATGTCAGCAGACTTCTCCCCCTTCTGTGAATCTCAAGTATCTGGAAAGGAGAGGATTATCTGCCAAATTTCTTTCTAGTGTTTGTTTGACAGCAGTGGCTATCCAGATGGCTCTGGGAGTTCACAAGCAGGGCATACAGGTACTTGTAGGTATACTGATTTTGAATTATTAAATTAGCTTAGCAATACGTATCTTTCATACATTATATAGCTGTCAAAAGTATACTTTGAATGCAGAGATTGCCTATCCCATGGTTATATTTACTGTCCCATTCAATATCTAGTACTCCTAAAATATTGCTGTAATTAGTTATAACATCATGAGGCAATGGATCCCATAAGGTTAATTGGAGAAATTGTAAAGAACCACCTCCTTACAGGCAAGAAAGATAAGTGCTATGTTGGTTGTTGTGGGTTTTCCGGGCTGTATTGCCGTGGTCTTGGCATTGTAGTTCCTGACGTTTCGCCAGCAGCTGTGGCTGGCATCTTCAGAGGTGTAGCACCAAAAGACAGAGATCTCTCAGTGTCACACTGAGACTTTTGTTACACACTGTGACACTGAGAGATCTCTGTCTTTTGGTGCTACACCTCTGAAGATGCCAGCCACAGCTGCTGGCGAAACGTCAGGAACTACAATGCCAAGACCACGGCAATACAGCCCGGAAAACCCACAACAACCATCGTTCTCCGGCCGTGAAAGCCTTTGACAATACATAAGTGCTATGTGTCATGTTAGAAACTGCTTTGGATAGGTTTTGTTTCGATTCTTTTAAGGGTTGCTTATAAAATACCACCGTATTATTTTTCTTTGTCCCCATACGTTTGTTTTAACTCAATATAAAGGAACACTTGAAAGTCTAAAATCAACTGAAAATTATATTTACATGTTTTAGCTGTCAAGATAAAGATAAAAGAACAATTTTGTCATGTTCTAGGGATCTAAAAACTGGAGGCTGTAGTCCTTGAGAAGCATTAAAGTCTGTTCTGAATAGTGATGTAGTATTTTCATTTAAATTATGCAGGATAGCATGATTTTACATATGTAGTTATTTATTTAAAATATTAAAATACCCATTTTCCCCCTGTTCCCCTTGAGCATCTCAGGATCTCAAAACCCTAGGCTGGTAATAAAATTATAAAAAGAGTTTTATAATAAGAGTTTTATAAAAATTTTAAAAAAATAGATTATGAAAATATAAAAACCAGTGTAAAAAGACCTCGTGCCCTCTGCTAATGAATATCTCCCTTCTGGGTTCAGGGCTTAAGGAGACATGATGGCATCCTATGTTGGCCATGGTGATGCCACCACTAGTTGGAGATTGGGGTTGTCTTCTGCAAGGGCCTGATCCTGAAAGACAATCTGAGGGTGCTCCTTGCTGGACAGAGACCCAGATAGTCTTCCCAGGCTGAGGAGGCTTGAAGATGGCACATGGGGAGGGAAAGACAGGAGCCCTGGTAGTAACTGAGGCGAGGAGCAGTGCATGTCAGCAGAGAACAGCTAGGGGGGTAGAAGCAGGCGTCTCCATTACCCGGCAAACACTGCCTTTCACCTCTGCTGCCACCTGAGCACCTAACCACCCCCCACCCCATGCTATTTTCAATTCTCAGTTGGGGCAAGAATGCCTGGGTCTCTAACCAACTGGGCTGTCAAGTTGGCTTTCGGAACTGAGCCGCTGCAGATTTTTTGAAAGAAGACAGCCCCAGGCTTAAAATGACTATAGCCTTGTAGTGGGCATGGGGACCATCATGTCTAATTGAGCCTTCCGACTGTTGATCTGCAGCCAGAGCTGTTCTGCAGCCTCACCAGAAGGGTAGGAGCTCCCCAGCCAAATTTCCAAAGGCAAGGGATAGCTGCTGAAAAGGCTCAAGCCTGTGCTGTTGCAGAACTTGCCTTGTACGAAGGGGAGTACTGACAGTAGACCCTGCTGGGAAGAACAAAGATGCAACACAGAAAATACGCAGGGAGAGGTGAGCCTGTGAGTATGTGGGCCTCATAACAACAACAACAACATTCAATTTATATAACACCCTTCAGGATGACTTAACACCCACTCAGAGCGATTTACAAAGTATGTTATCAGTATCCCCACAACAAAACACCCTGTGAGGTTAGTGGCACTGAGAGAGCTAGAAGCTGTGACTGACCCAAAGTCACCCAGCTGGCTTCAAGTGGAGGAGTGGGGAATCAAACCTGGTTCTCCAGATTCATGTCATGAAGGACTCTAAAAATAAGCTCCAATACTAGGAATTTGACCCAGAAACTAATAAGCAGCCAGTGAATGGACCTTGTACTTTTGATCCATGCCCATCCTGGTTTTAAAATCATGCCGGGGAAAAGTATTGATGAAAATCATTAATCCCTTGTTGACTGAGGGAGCTCTCCTGAAAGGTAAGTGTGAGGTAGCCAATTACATAAAGACCAGACTCCAATCTACTTTTTTTCTGGGGAAGGTGATAGTGTGGTGGCAGTGAAGTTCCAGGGAACACATTTGATCTTGATTCATTTTTGTCTGGTTTAAGGCCTGGGTTTTGGTATCAAGATGGCCTTAGTTGCACTGATAGACAATCTTCACTTGCTGTTGATACTGTTAGATCTTTCAGCGTCCTTTGACACTGTTGACCACTCCATTCTTGTTCACCAACTGGAATATGGAGTTAGGAAGTACCCTATGCTGGTTTTGGCATTTTTGTTTGACCAGACACATTTTCCACAAGAGGAGCAGAATCATCTGCCACAGGGTTCCAGTCTCTCTCCCATATTCTTTAAATATACAAAAAAATAAGGCCACTGATGAGATCATTCAGAGCTTTGAATGTCATCAATATGAAAATGACACCCAGCTCTATATTTCTTTATCCGAGCCTCCAGATGTGTCTGTCTTGGTTCTGAACCAGTGCTTTGAGGCTTTAGTCAGGTGGATCCACTCTTCCTGGGCAGACTAGAGCTGGCTTTTTCAGAGCAGGTTAAGAGCATGGAGGTTCTCATGAACCTATCTTTGCTGTTAGAAACATAGACAGATGCAGAGTCCAAGAGCGCCTTTTAAACAGCATCTGGTTCACCAACTACCTCCTTTTTAGGCTCCACCAATCTGGCCACGCTGATCCATGTTTTTGTAACATTGTGTTGGATTACTGCAACATGTGCTACTTTGGGCTGCCCTTGAAGACAACCTGGAAACCGCAGCTGGTCAGAGCCAGCCTCCTTTAAAGATCTCCATGGCATGGGCCAACGTATCTGAAGGACTGTCTCCTGCCATGCATTTCCATGCACCATCTACAGTCTTCAAGGTGCCACCTGCTGGCTGTCCCCCCACTTAGAGTGGCCTGCCAGCCATCAACTAGAGCCTGGGCCTTTTCCATTGTGGTACCTGTTCTGTGGAATGGGCTCCCTAGAGAGGTGAGGGAAGCCCCCTCATTGGAAATCCATAAGAGTTGCTGCAAGGCTTGTTTGTTTGCAGGGCTTGTTTGTGTGCAGGGCCAGTGTCAGCATCTGCCAGGGTGCAGAGCTTCTGGCAAGCCACCCTGCCACTACGCTCCATCTGCCTACCACCTCTGCCACACGCCTGCACACTTGCTCACTTGCAAGCACGCCTCTTCTTGTGATCCTGGCTGCCTGGACTGCCCAGGACTGCCTGGGAAGATCATCCAGGTGGTGCAAGCGATGCTGCCAACAGTCTCAGCATGCAGCAGTACATGTAGGCACAGCCCTATGGTGCTGAGCAAAAGGGCAAGCAGGTGACTGAGTATGGGAAGTGGGAAGGGTTGTGAACAGACAGGGGAAGGACATATGGTGTCCTTCCCCTATGTAGGTGTGATGTATGTGGGTTGGAGGAGGTTGGTGGCTGGTGGTTGACAAAGGAGAGGGGTTTTAGAGCATCCTTTACCCAGGGCCCTTCAAACCCTGGAAACAGCCCTGTTTGTTTGCCAGGGCTTTGAGTGGAGCACAAACAGCTGGCATTTTTAGTGGGTGTGGGCATGTATTGGGGAGGGGTTGTCTATCTGGTTTTATTCTGTAATGCTTTAGTTATTGCCTGTATGCCTTGAGCCAAGAAGATAGGGAGGGGGGGGACAAATATTTCTATGCAACAGCAACAGCAACTGTCTGGGTTGCTAAGCTGCCAAAGCCCCCAGGTGCCTGCTTTGGTGCTGCATACAGATGTGTGTGCTGCAGCAATGCATGGTAGAGAGGGGGACCCAGCCATTAACAATGCTGCTCGTAGCATATTAGGAGCCAGATGATCAGAGGAGGAAAGCAAAGTCATGCCTGGCTGATAAGAGGATGTTATTTTTGCGTTTGCTGTGGCAACCTAAATACACAGGCTTTGACTTACTATTAGAAAGGAGGTTGACCCAAACTTTGGATTTCTGCATGCAGGCCATGATCCTGTATTTCATTCAAGTTAGCCATCTACTTGAAAGGTGCACTGGAATCCGAAGTCATTGGTTTCACTGTCCAGCAATGGTATGTTCTTCCTGCACAGTAAGTCAAGATTATATATATAATAGGTGTTATTTTCTGTTCACTGCATACGTGAGTTAAAAAAAAAATCAGCTAGGTTTGCATTAGTTTTCTTGAAGCTGGCATGCTTTAAACAAGCAACAATAATTCCTATGTACAAATAACATCAATGGGCTGGATCCACCAAACATGGCTCTTAACTGCTGACATCAGGTAAATTATGCTGCAAAAGTACTTAGCGAATTTAACCTTCTGAAGTCAAAAACTGCCACTGTATGTAGCTGGAGAAACAAATCACTTGGAATATGGGAAACGAAATCCATCACTCTGCTCTTCCTTCTTGTTAGATATTTTTTATTGTGGTTGCAAAAAACCGATATGCATTCAACTTAAATTTGTCCATCGTTTAAGAAGTGGAGAACAATTAGATATGGTATTAAGGATGCATCTTGTTGAAAGCCTGTAGATGGCAGCAAATTCCCGCCGCACAGACTGAGCAGCAGGTTGGGATATGCTGCTCATTCCACGCCCCCCCCCCCCCTTGTATACAGCATTAGTTATTCTGTTTCTTGGAGTTGCAATAGGTTTATAACTGAATTTAATCCTATGGCATACTAATTAAGGGATATTCGGGGGGGGGGGAAGTCCAGAGTTCTAAAGAAGGATTATTTTTACTACTCTTTGCTGAAAGAAAATCACTAAGCTGAAGGCTTAAGAACTGAAAATGATTATGTTTTTAGTTGCCATAGTAACAAGTATGTAATTAAAAGAAACATACTGCAACAGTTATATTGATGAACCAAGAAAAGAGTAGGCAACTCATTTCTTTTAGACTTGAGATATTTTCTACCCGACCCACAGAATCCCTGTGGCGTCTCTCTGAGAATCAACAGGCAACCACTAACTTTAATTAAAACAAAATGACATTTGGGTTTTGGGATAAGAAAACTTGATGTTTTATTTTATGGGATTTATGTTTTAAAATCATCTAGAGTAGTAAAATGTTCTGAAGATGATCCTGAACTGTAATTATATTGACTATATTATGGAGAGTAATCCAAAATGGATTCAAAACTGGGGAAATCCAAAGCATTTAAAAAGAAAACTACAGTAATACCAAAATAGATGTGAAATGTTGTTTTATGATTAAAATCTTTGCTGTAGGGTTTTGCAATTAAGATTTTAGTACCATTGGTATTTAAAAAAGAAAAATACAGTTTTATGCCCATCCTTTCTTGCATGTATTATGTGCCACTCGTATGTGTGCACACATCATTTTAAAGACATTGTTTCAAAAAGAAAACTAGAATTTGGAACACATTTTCTAATCTGTTTCTGAAAAAGACTGAAATAGATCAATTAAGTTTTTCACTTAACTGTCACTTGAAAGTTTTTCACTTCCACTTCAGCATGAAGTCTGCCTTATGACAGCAGTCAGCACTTAAGCAGAGTAGAAGTTCAGACTCACATGAAATGTAATAGGGTATGAGAGATTTCCCTTCATACATTTAGATCAGGCTCAGATTTTAACAATGAAATCATTTTTAACAGCAGTCATTATGACGAGCTACCAGAAGAGGGCACTTTGAGCTTTTCATCTTGCCAAATACCAATTCACTTTTAAAAGTTTTTGACTGTTCTACTTTCTTTCTCCTCCCTTCCATTTCCCGTTAATATACTGAGGTTTTTTTGTAAAAAAAACCCCTCAAACTACCCAAAGTGAATTCATCTTTGATGCAAAACCAACATCTATATTAGGAATTAGAAATTTGAAAATTAACCCTTACTTTGAAAAAAGTTTGAGAAGCAGATGAATAACACATTATGGTGAGGTAAAAGTGAAGATATTCTTGGGTGTAAATTAAATATATATGCATGCTTGTGGATTTGGGTGACCAAGAACTGCTACACCAGGAGTCCCTAGCCTTGCTGAAACTATGGGCACATTTTGATTTTTGAGAACGGATAGCAAACAACACAACAAAATGGCTACCATGGGGGTGGGGCCAATGACTAGACATTAAGAGGTTCTGAGCCAAGTATCTTTCTATGATGGATGCCACTGTTTCCATATGGGTGCCCCCTCACACATAAATATGATGTCCTTGGACTCCTGAAGCATCTCCCACTCCAGTGAAGTGCCAGGATTGGATCAAGGCTTTGTGGAATAAATAACCAGGAAGCACATCAGTGGGCATCATAGTGCCTACAAGTGCCACAGTGACCTATGAAAATACATGAATATAATTATGTTGTTCTAAATTCTATGAGAGGCAGTGTGGTGCAATTGTTAGGGTGTTGGACTGGGATCTGTAGGATTTGAGCCCAGTGGCACCTTAGAGACTACCCAGAGTTTTCAAGGTTTCAAGTATAAGAGTTTCAAGTATAAGCTTTCAAGAGTCAACACTCCCTTCTTCAGATACAGGGGTTTGAAGATGGGAGCTTTGACTTTCAAAAGCTTATACTCTTGAAAAATCTTGTTGGTCTCTAAGGTGTCACTGGACTCAAATCCTGTGTTCTATTGCAGACCAGCATGGCTACCTACCTGGGACTAGGATCTGGGAGACAAAAGTTCAAATCCTCACGCCTCCCTGAAAGCATGCTGGGAGACCTTGAGTCAGTCATACACTCTTAGCCTTACTACTTTATGGTGTTGTGAGGATAAAATTGAGGCAGGAGAAGACTATATAAACTGCTTTGGATCTGTACTGGAGAGAAAGGTGGGGTATAAATGATGCTTTTTACCTGGCTCTCCCATATCCTAGCCTGACACTCTAACCACTATACCACGCTGGCTACAAACACTTGTCAAAGAGTGTCCTGGACTGCATGGACATCCAGAGCACTTCAGATTATCGTTGTAATTGTGTGGCTACCAAGGGTTCAAATTCAATAATTTAAGCTTGTATGCCTAGCAAGTAGAAAAACATAAGGTTTCTTATATGGAAAAGGATGGAATATATGAGATCTTTGGTTGTAGATTGCTGGCAATGGTGTGTGTCTGTGTGTGTACGCAAGTGAGTGCTTAATTCCTGAAGTGAGAGATCATAGATCTGTGTAGCAGGGATGTCGTCATCATACTCTCAGTCTGCTTCTTGATTTTAAGTGTGTGTGGTGTAGGAAGGCTACAGTTGGTTAGTACGCAGGTGAAAGTATTTTTCATGTGCTCAGAAACACAGCCTTCATTATTATTTACCTGTTTTTTCCACTTCAGAACACTGTACCTTGGATTCACTGAGTGATCTTAAACTAGCTGCTTATTCCTGGATCATTGCTAGTAACCATGGAGGGGAGCAAATTCACTCACGGGAGGTAGACACACTTAACTCTGTGCAAACAGTTTATGATTTAAAGTGCAAAAAGTGCTCCTATATTTCATACAAAACTCTGTCACAGTATACATATACAGTATTACAGTAATTAATAAGTTGTATAGTAAGTAGTATAGTTCATGAAATAACAATTTCTTCCTGCATACATAAACAAATTCAATACAAATGTACAAACGCTCCTGAGGAAGTGATGTATGAAATCTGTGTCATCAATAGCTGGCCCCAGATTGAGCGTGGGACTGTTATACTGCCATCTTTCCAGCTGTCCGGTCATACAAGTTTAAGAAAAAACAAAAGAAGGAATAGAACATAAATTTTCTATTACGCTTTTTGTTCTTTATCTCTCCGGAAAATCCGCTACATTTGTATTGAATTCATTTATGTGTGCAGGAAGACATTGTTATTTCATGAACTATACTACTTACTATACAACTCATTAATTATTGTAATACTGTATATGTATACTGTGACAGAGTTTTGTATGAAATATAGGAGTACTTTTTGCACTTTAAATCATAAACTGTTTGCACAGAGTTAAGTGTGTCTACCTCCCATTAGGGAATTTGCTCCCCTCCATGGTTACTAGCAATTTTACTGGGAGAGCCATTATAATTCTACTGTTGGGTTGTAGCATTCCTCACCTGTAAGTCTTACCAATGCACAATAACAGAGGAGTTACATGTATTGCCTGGCATTCTGTGACTTGCCTCACTTGCTTTTACCATCTGCAATACTCTGCTTGTTTAACTTGTACTTTCTGGTTGTGGCACATTTTGGTCTACCTTGTGTTGGTCCCACTGTTGTCTACCCGTCCCACATGGGAGTGTTCTTAATTTTTATATGTGAAATGTTGCAGGGCTTCCATTCTCATTTTTCATTATCATTCATCCCTTCAAAGATAGGGAAACCAGCTGCTTGATCTCAGATATAAAATTAACATCATTGGATTCCTACCACGGGTGTAAAACAATTTTAAAAAGCCACAGAATAATGCTTTGAGAAGAGTCCAGGTGTCATATCCCCTTTCCCATAAATTCTTTAGCTTTCTGTTGTCATTCCACATATATCCATTTGGATAAAAGTTATTCTTTTTCTGAGCTATCTTTGTCACTATGTAAAAAAAGAATTAAATTTGGGCAAACTTTTATTTTTGCTACAGCAATTGTGCCAGTCTGCTAGACTTCTAATTTTAGAAGTGCATTTTTGCACTCTAAAAAGTGCACTTCTAAATTCTAAAAAGTGCATTTTTGCACTTCTAAAAAAGTGCATTTTTGCTTAATTTTATTTATTAGTTAGGCAGATGTCATCCTTCAGCAAGTCTTTATCTTGTATAGAGAATTAAGCCTCTATGTATTTAATGTTTCTGTCCTTCCACTTTGCTTTACATATACTTCTTATTACTACCCTATTGCCCAAACCTACATTAATGCCTAACAGTTTCAGTTCAATTAGCTTAACTCTGACATCTGCCCTCATTCCTCACAATGCAATTCTGACAGAACCCCAGGATTCAATAAGGCTCAAGAGTGCCACCTAGAGTATATGAATCCCTGGACCCCTGGGAATTATGTGAGAATAATGATCAAGATGAGTAGCTATGTTAGTCTGTCTGTAGCAGTAGAAAAGAACAAGACTCCAGTAGCATCTATAAGATTAACAAAATTAATGGTAGGGTATGAGCTTTTGTGAACCACAGCTCACTTCTTTACAGCTCACTTCTATCTGAAGAAGAGAGTTGTGGCTCATGAAAGCTTATACCTTACCACTAATTTTTATGAGAATAATGCTTTATCCTCCCTTCCACATTAAGGCTAACTGACCAACTGAATCCTTTCTTGACAAAGAGCAACAGGTTTGGGCCAGATCCCCTTTTTGTCATGGAAGTGCAGAATGATGAATATGGCGGGACCGACCAGTAATAATTATCTGATTGATAGAAATAGTCTCCGACATAAGAGATGGAGTTTTGCTAGGGATTGGTTAGATCCGCTAATCAATCTCACCGAGGAGGCTAGCTTAGGTCAGGCTCCATTGCCCATAAATATCTGAGAGCACTGGACTCTTCTTTGCCCCCAGTTTGGAACATTTGGAGACTCCAAGACCAGTGGGCCAGGGCTTAAGGACCCCTTCACTGTCTTGGTACTGCAAGGAACTCTGTATATGCTCTCAGGAACCAGCTACAACTTAGCTAAAGTGTGCTTAGTTGAGTTAGCTCAACATTCTTTTTTTGAGAGACTGTGCGCTGTGTGATAGTGTGCTCTTCCTTGTGTTCTGTATTTTCTCCCCTTTTCTGCTCCTTTTGAATCCACCCACCATTTCTCTCTTTTTTCTACAAAGAACCATCTATCTATAATGGTCTTTTTTGGCTTCCTTAGTACAATACATTTTTCTGGGATATTTCTCTGAATCTCTTCCCCAGCATGCCAGACCACCCTGTGCACTGTATAAGGTATTTTCCAGGCCTCCATATTATCCTCACAACAACACTGAGAGGCAGGTTAGGCTGACAGTGTGTGGTGGGATCAAAGTCACCTAATGAGCCACCGTAGCAGAGTGGTGATTCCTACCTGGATCTCCCAGATTTTACTCTGAAAGTCTAACCACTATAGTACACTGACTTTTAGTGGGAAGTGCTGCTGTTGAACAGTAGCAAGTAGCCAGGCCTGAGTGAGTTGTGCAAGTCATGTATTAAATTATCTAGCAGTTACTTCTGGACTGGCCTTAATGAGTTCTCTGTCAATGGCCAAAACAGCCCTAGAAAGGGCCCTGCCCCCCCCCCCGACTGAAACCAAACCTGGAATGCTAACTAAACTGAGGACATCTGGTTAAAACTACAGACTTTTTTCATTTTCGGATTTTTAAAACTCCCCAATGTATTTTTTTTTTAAGATTTCAGATTTTTCTGCAAACCTGGGATATTTTTCAGGTGTGTAGGAAGATTTGTCTTGTCTGTTTGTGGCTCCAGTCTCTGGATTTAAGTATCCAGGCTACTTGGCTATTAGCATATAAGGTATTTAATTCTGTGCTTACAATGTCAGGAGTGAAGGGAAACACATCTATTTTACACATTAAAAGAAAGTTTCTCAATCAAAGCAAGAATTGATATAAAATGCTCCTGGAAGGGAGTAGCTTGAACTCCTGGATACACGAAGGATCCATTGATTAATGCTTCTTTGAAGTGCTAGAATTCCTCATACCTTTCTGTTCATTGACCTTCAACCCTGGATAAATAATCAAAGGTACTGAAATTTCCTCTGCAAAGGTAATTGCCCAGTGATGCAGTCATAAACCCAGGGAGGACCATTTTCCCATCTCCTGACTGCTATCAGTAGATCTTTGTCAATATTCTCACACACCTTAGATGCATTTTGTATGTATATTCAAGTGCCCTTTCTACCATGGGGTGATAGGATAGTTTCTATCGTAGCCCAGATCCTAAACCTGCATCAGTAGGGTCCCAGATCCAAAGAAGCAGCAGTTGGTGAATGATGCAAAGTTCACCAGTGGGCAGCTAGGTTCAGAGGTTCTGGTCCCATGTCAACGCAGGTTTCAGTTCTGCTCCAAAACTGTCCAACAGCAGACTTTCCCTATTGGCACACAGGTACATTCAGTTACATAAGAAGGGCACTGCAAGCCCATTTTTGTAGATGGATCCCCTACAGAACCCACTCCCGTCCCCACAGGACCCATCTCTTCAAGATAGGTACAGTATGTCTTCTTTTTTCCTGTTCTGGTTCCCTTCCTAAGATAATTTGTTTTATTCAGTTTACCCTTTCCCCTTTTCTTAGCGTCTCCGTTTTCCATTCACTGGATCACCTTACCATCTGCCAGTCCTTCCCACTGAATCTTGCTTAGCAGCTCCTTTCCCTCTGCCCTAAATTCTGTTCCATTTATCTCACTGCACCTTTGGGTCCCAATTCAGGCAACCCCTGAGTTCTCTCCCTTCTCTGGTTTGGTTTGCTCCGGACTAGCCAAGTGGAAGGAATGCAGTTAGGAGTAAAGGTAACTGTAACTGGGTGTCTAGCTTAAAGAAATACAATTGCACATTAGGTTTGTACAAAGTATCTGATTTTTATTGACTCTTGATATAATTGTTTTGCTCTTCTGTTACTTTTTAATAATGATTCCTTGTTTTCTAATATGTATCTTGTTTAGGGTAATAATTGCTTGTTTACCTTCTATCTTTACTTGAGATTTACTGTCTCAGGTTGGGAATTATGTATAAAAGATTCCTTTTTGTTCCTGGGTTTGTCTTTTGGCCGTACATGTATAGGGGACATTCTTGCATAACAGGCCTTACACAAGGACTGATCTAGGTAATAGACTCATTTTTAAATACAATACTGTCAGTATATAAAATGGTCATATTTTTTGTCTGTACTATTTGAACATTTTGTTTATCAGACCTCACCAGAACAGCCAATATCTATACGAAAGCAGGCATTTCCTATAAAAGAATGCTAAACTAATGACCTAAGAAAGTTTAAAACTCCTGCATTGAAAAAGTGAATGCTTTCATCTTTTCAGCAGGATGACTCAATGTTCAGTTCTCCCCAGCTTTTTGAAATGTGAGAAGAGTAAGTTCTATAACCCCACCCTTTTTGGCATCATAAAAATATATGTGGGTATAGAAATGGAAACAGAAATCTATATAGCTAAACAGTATGGAAGGTTAACTCCTTTTTGTTATTAACCTTTTGGACCTAATGAATGTGTTTGTGGTATCTGAAGCATGCATTTTAGAGCAACTTACTGTACTGCACAGGTTCAAAACTATGCAGTTTGACAAGCAAACAGGTCTCTGAGAGTTATATGGGTTGGATGTATGAATAAATAGGGCTCTCCTGCTCTCCCTTCCCATTAAAGCCCTCTGTGCTTCCCTCAATTGCTCCTAATAGGCTGTACTGGTATAGTACTCCAAGGAGTCTAGGGCAGAGGGTCAGGAGTCAGTCATGGCAAAGTTGCAGAGAGTAGTCAGAGCCTAGTCCAAAAGTCAGGGGTTCCAGAAAGCAAGTATGCCAAATCCAGCCCAGGGTCAGGGGTTCCTGCAAAGCCAATAGTCAGATCCAGTCCAGAGGTCAAGGTTCTAGTAGTCAGGTATCAGCAAGGTCACTAGAGCAATCACCAAGTGTACTTGTTGCATCCACAAACTGCTGTTTCTTCAGGCTGACCTTATAACTCAGCCTTGATGAGCTAAACAAGCCAATTACTTGGAGGTCATCCTGAAACTACTCATCTATTTTAAGTAGTTGACAGCTGACACCAGCCCATGAGTCTAGCACTCCACTTCTGACACTGTGTGTCTCTGACAGCATCAGCACTGCAAGGGTGTGGGGGAGCTGGACAGGCTGAGAGTGGCCTCTAATTTGTTGCCTGATTCAGAGCTACCTGACGCTGACTCTGCCTCAGCTGTGGGCTGATACAGTGAGGGAACGGGAGGCCCCTTGGCTGTCTTCTGGTCTGATTTTAGGTCACTTCAGCCTGGTCCCCCAGGAGGGCGTGGACAGGATCCTGCAGCTGGTTAGGCCCACTACGTGTTCCCTGGACCCCTGCACGTTGTGGCTGGTGAAATCCAGTGCTGATAAGTTAGGGGCCCAATTGGAGGAAATTATTAATTCATCATTAAGCTCTAGGTTTTTTCCTGGGCCGTTGAAGGAAACCGTGGTGAGGCCTCTCTTAAAAAAGCCATCTTTGGACCCCACAGACCCGTCCAGTTACCGCTCAGTATCGAACCTCCTGTTCCTGGGAAAAATGATTGAGCGGGTGGTGGTGGAACAGCTGTAGGCTTTCCTGGAAGAGACTTCTGTCCTGGACCCATACCAGTCTGGTTTCCCTCCAGGCCATGGGACAGAGACAGTGTTGGTCGCCCTCATGGACAATCTCCGCAGACACCTGGATCAGCGCTGCTGATATTGATAGATCTCTCAGCGGCATTTGATACGGTCGACCATGAGTTGTTGGCTCACTGTCTCGCCGATATGGGGATCCAAGGGACAGCCTTGCAGTGGCTTGTCTCTTTTCTCCATTGTTAGGGACAAAGGGTAGTGCTGGGGGAGAGGGTATCCACGCTCCAGTCACTGGTATGTGGCGTCCCACACGGGGCGATGCTCTCCCCCCTGTTGTTCAATCTTTATATGCACCCCCTTGCCCAGCTGGTGCGGAGTTTCGGACTGGGTTGTCACCAGTATGCAGATGACACCCAGTTATATCTGTTGATGGGCGGCCAACCTGGCTCTGCCCTGGATGCCCTTCTGAGAGCTTTGGAGGCCATGTCTGGTTGAGTGAAGCTGAGCAGATTGAAGTTGAACCCTGCAAAGATGGAGGTCCTGTACTTGGGCCTTGGGCTGTTGGATGCGAGGTTCCATCTCCCAGCCTGTGTGTGTGTGTGGGGGGGGGGGGGTTGGTGCCCGTCTCATCGGTTAGAAGTCTTGGCATGATCTTGGATTGCTCCCTATCTATGGAGACCCAAGACGCATTTGTTGCCCAGACTGCTTTTTTCCATCTGCGGCAAGCCAGGCAACTTGCCCCCTATCTCTCAGCCCAGGACTTAATGACAGTGATCCATGCAACGGTCACCCCCAGGCTGGACTACTGTAACTCACTCTATGCAGGGCTTCCCTTGGGTCTGATCCGGAAACTACAACGGGTCCAGAACGCTGCTGCTCGTGTCCTGATGGGTGTTCCATACAGGACACATATTACACCAATCCTACAGAAGCTTCACTGGCTCCCTGTGGAATTCCGGATCCATTTCAAGGTGTTGTTTTTAACCTTTAAAGCCCTAAACGGATTGGGACCAGCATACCTGAGGGACCATCTCTCTCAATATGTGCCCTGGAGAGTGCTTTGTTCAGCGGGTAAGAACTTACTGGTGATCCCTAGCCCTAGGGAGGCTCATTTGGCCTCAACCAGGGCCAGGGCCTTTTTGGTCCTGGCTCCAACCTGGTGGAACTCTCTGTCTGAGGACACTTGGGCCTGCCAGGATCTTGTATCATTTCGGTGGGCCTGCAAGATGGAGATGTTCCACCAGGCTTACGGCTGAGGCCAGCATCAGGACCATCATTGAGCCTTCCACTAGTCTCTGGTATTCGAGTACAGCTTGTGTGTCTGTCTACCTCCTCTTTGTATGCTGGGGGCAGGAGTGTGTAGCCAACTATATCAGGTTTTTGTATATATATAATTTTAATTGCTGAATGTCACTGTAGAATTTGCTATGCAATTGTATTTTATGACTGCTGTACCCCGTCCTGAGCCCACTTGTGGGGAGGGCAGGTTAAACACCAAATAAACTAAACTAAACTAATTGTGGAAACTGGTGTATCCTCTGTCTTTTCTTCTTTCATTAAAACACCTAATTGTTTTTGCCTGTGTCACAATTACAGTTGCCAGCTGGTCTGGAGAAAAAATGCCCTATCCCTTGAATAGAAGCTTCATGAGATGTTATTTACTTGGTGATGTTTTTACTTCTAAAATTCACCTGCCCATTTCCAAACATTAAGGCTGCTTCCACACACGTTGGATAATCCACTTTCAGTACTCTTTAGTGAACATTTGAAACTGCTTTTCCATGTGTGGAACAAAAAATCCACTTCCAAAGGATTGCTAAAGTGCATTGAAAGTGCATTATTTAATGTGTGTGGAAATGGCCCAAGTCTCTGTTAAAGGGAAACAACATTTTCCTTCAGAGCAGTTGACCCTACCATAATTACAATGCTCCATTGTCAGGAGATAAGCCCCCCCCCCTTAAAGCAGTCATTCTTAAACTTTTTGGGTCTTAGATCCCTTTGAGAATCTGATTAAAGCTATGGACCACCTCCCCAGAAAAAAAAATCACACCATGTTGACAACGAGGATTGTACATTAATTGACTATGTACAGTAGCATCCCATGCCACCTACACTTGTTTGGAGTGCAACAATAACTTAATAACATAATTTGACCTAAAAAGGTTTTTTGGACAAAGACAATTTTCAAAGCAACGGGAAGGAAATCAAAGAAAAGATATTTCCTTGTTCATGGATCCCCTGAAGTCCATCCATGGACCTTATGGTGGACGAGTCTAAAGAGTTAGGGGTTCTCAGCAATAGGGTGGCTACAGATGTTGCCTTTGCTAACTAGTGTTTTAATCACCACCACCCCCATTATGCCAGCTCTTTACAACTTCAATTGTAATCTACTTAAAACTGTATCTTTTTTTAAAAAAAGAATATAGAAGTTACAATAATAGTAACATACTTTGTAAACTGCTCTGAGTGAGTGTTAAGTTGTCCTGAAGGGTGGTATATAAATTGAATGTTATTGTTGTTATGAGAAAAGCAAGCAATCCAAGATTGAATTTTTTTGTCTTACATGAGATTTAGAGGCAAGCCTCTAAATGCCTCTCTGTTTTCATGAAAGACAACAACTTCTTTTACAAGTTAACTGAAAAGTTTGATTGTTTTGATCCTAAGCTCTGCCCCATACATGAGAAGATAATGCAGCTTTGCTGGGGAGGACTGATAGTCCACCAAGAACAACATTGTCTCCAACAGTGAGATGTAGAAGTATTTACTACTTATAGATCCCGTGAGGGGAATCTGGGGCTTTTTATTTTTCATTTTCATTAATTTTCTTATTTATTATATTTTAAACATTTTTGATTTTTATTGTGGTGTCTTGTGACATCTGTGGTAATAAACTTCACAGGAAAAAACTCCTTTCTGTGATGGATTGTTTAATGTTTGATTGCATGGTTCTTTCAGTCACTCCTTCTAAAGGAAAACTGGATGGTCCAGTACCTATCAGGAGGGAAATGAAACTGAGCCATCTACAGACAAGATGGCAATTTCTAAGTACCTGGAAACTGCTTGTATGCAGAAAAAATTAGCTTGCAAATTTGAAAAAAAGAAAAAAAAATCCTTTCCCATGTAGCCTAACAACGACTGAGCGCAGTCATTGCCCACCAGGAACTAAAGAAAATACAATGCTTAGTGCCTATGACATTACTAGCGATCATCACCAGCATGTTTGTTCTCCCCCATATTCATACTATTTGGAAGGCATCCTTGAAAGATGTGTTGAATAGTCAAATTATTTTCAAAATTTAAGAGTTATGTGCAGTGCTACTTCAGCAGAAGCACTTACGTAACTTCTACCACACAAAGCATATACATATAAGTGGATTACTGGAGTGCATAAAGCAGACAGTGGGCTCCGTAAATGAGGATGGAGCTGGATATTATAGGGGTCACATTGTTACCCCTGAAAATCAACATTCTGTGTCTCCTACTCATCCTTGTCTCTCAGCAGCCTCTTCTGGTAAAACAAAATGCTGGACATGATAATAAGTTTATACAATGATGCATGTTTTGTAGAAAATAGATGGAGAGACTTTTTTCTTTGTCTCCTATATTAGTAAAAACAGCCAATTAACAGCTAATTAATTAGAAGGGGAGTCAGGAAAATTAAGATGAAATCACAGCATTCTCTTTCACTAGATGCTACCCACGGAGAGGGTAGGAGGAGATAAGGGATTGCCTCTGAAACAAAACCGATTATTTTTAGCTTGGTCTCTCATGTCTAATTCCTCCATTAGTAACCAAATATTGGGGGTAATAGCCCACATTCGATGGGGCAGACACCTTCAAAGTTCCAGTGTTATGCAAAAGAGCAAACATCCCTATTCACTTTCCTCAGATTGTGCTTCTAAAACGTGTCCTTCATATTCTCATCCCCCCATTTTTCAACTGCTAAACAGAAGCATTTTGATCTTCCGCACTACTTTTGTATTTCTGGTGCTGTATACTTCTTTGTGACAGGTTGATCACTGAAAATTATACTGAAATTTGGTTGTTGTTTTTTTAAAAAAAAACTTGTTTCCAACAGTAGTTATTTTTAAAAGCCCAGCTCTTTGCAATTGTGTGTGGGTTTTTAAAAAATGACTTCTCTTTTCAAAGTCTATTTCTAAAAGTGATTGAAATTAATTGCCTGATGAACAAAATGCAAGGCAGTGCCAGAAGGATCAAGTGGCATTGCCAATTATACACCATGTAGGAAATTTGAATCACAAATGTAGGATTTCAGCTCAGCAGAGTATGCAAAGTCACATGAATGAGTTAATGGTAAAAGGGCTGTGAACCGCGGCTTCATGTTTTCACTGTCAGTTGTAAAATGAAGAGGTTTAAGATACTCCAACAATGAAAATTCAAACATAAGTCTGTTGCTTTGTGTTCAGGATTTGAATGGTTTATAATGCCAAGGTTAAATATATATGTTCTAGTAAGAGCCTGGTTCTTCTGGCAATTATGTTGTGTTGCCACTATGTAATTTACACCAATATACTCTAATGCACTGGATGCACTCTAAACCACTACGCATATGATCTCCCATTTTACCAGGCTTTTGCCTACAATAGAGCCATTGTCTTAATTAAGGATGTGCTTGCTTAGAAGAAGGCATGATAGGGGCGAGGTGGGGTGGGAGAGTTCATGGGACTGTAAGATCATAATAGCTAAGGATTGTAAGAACAAAGATTTAGGATTGTCATTACTAACATTGCAAACAGAATTTTACAAATCGGAATCCCTCTCCTTTTCCATCACTCTTCAACTGTCTCTACAGCAGCTCCTTAACTGTCTGCCCCGTTCTGTGGTCCTTGACTCCCACACACCGTTCCCCATTGTACCATTCCTTCTCAGCCTTCTCACCCCACCTCCAGGCTCTCATTACTTCTTCCCACACCTAATTTCCCTGCCACTTCCCTGTCATCTCCTCCTCTTGCCCCCCTGCCCACCCTTCATGTCCCCCGATCTCTCTTCTCCTGACCAGCATTCCTAATGCCCATCCACACACCCCTCTCCAATTTCCTCTTAGTACAATGGTGGCAATGCTTCAGCACCTGGGGAGGATGATATGGCAATCAAAATGTTGCCTAAACTCTGATATGGTTATTTGGTTTCCTGAGCAAACTCATCAGCATCTGATATATCTTGGATGCATGCACAGACCACAATAACCACTGTTTGTGAAGGGACCAAAAAAAGGTTGGAGGAGTTAAGTAGAATTTTTCTGCATACTTGGGGGTTCCTCCAGAACTTTTTCTCCCCTTCATGACTGGCTCAGTTACATGGTTTTTGTTATCTGAACAGGGGCTAGGATTTTGTAATTGCATATTTTTGTATAATAATCAGAAAATACTGGTAGCATTATTTTGCTGTGCTTTGTCTATATGATATTATATCCTAGCTTTCAACTGCATATGTAAGGCAGCTCACCCTTGCACAATGCAAGGGAATGCTATAGTCAAAGCTAAGAACTTTTATGTACCATTTGGGGGACATTTCAGTGTGCACTTGACTCTTTGATTCAAACCAATAAGAGGTTAAATTTGCTTAATTTGGACTGGATTGAACTGCAAAGTTATAACAAGCATAAGAATCAGCATATGAAAAATTGCTTTTAAAAATTGTTGTTGTCATCTGTATCTTTACTGGCAAAATGTCATCGTGGTGAAGGATGGTTTGTGCATGTGTGTGTTTGTGTAATGTGTGTATGCAAAGGGGACTAGTATACGAAGGTCCTAAAGTTATGGGCCACTTCTCAGCATATACGTTTATCTATTTGTTTACAAAATTTACATTCTGCTTTTCTGCTCTCATCAGGGCGACAAAGAAGGCTTACAGATTAAAAACATACATAATTAAAAACAAGCCGAAACCATTAAAACCAAACAAAAACATCATTAAAATGAGTAAATACATATGCAAAACTAAATTAAAACTAAAATACATATGCAAAAACATAAAAACAGCAATTAAAACTTAAGGTAGGAAGGAGGAATCACTGAGGGACCACCAGAAGGAACAAAGAGGTCTTCCTCTACTGGTGGAAGACAGAAGCAGAGACACAAGCCTCCTGGGGACGGAGTTCCAGAGTTTTGGAACTATGATCAATAAGATCCTGCCCTAGGTTGCCACCTGCCTAATCTCAGAAAGTGGGCACCCAAAGCAGGGCCTCAGAAGATGATGGCACAGTTTGAGTAGAGTGGGTGGTCCTTCAGGTATGTTGGCCCCAAACCATATACAGTTTTAAATTAATTTTTGAAATTTATTTGTAATCTGCCTTTCTCATTAAGATCCAAGGCGGATTACACACTACAAGTGAATACAATATTATCAATAGCTAGGTTATTCATTGAGCAAAAATACAATATGATCAAGAGATACGACACTCAATGAAAACAGATACAATGGGGTATGGTAGCAGTAAATTTGAAAGCAGACAAAAAGATTAAGCCTTTTTGAATTAAAGTGTAATTAATTAAGATGACATCTTTAGCAACATCAAACTACCCAGTAGGAGCATATCTGTATCAGCAAACTGTACCTAATAGCCTTGTCTATAGTCTCTGCCCCTCACCAAGGTATCTCTTTGAGCTATTTCTTATGACACGGCCCTATAATCTGAGTAGAACCCCACCCCAAGAATTCAGTCTTGCATAGTTTGTGAAAAGCTAGGAGAGTGGGACCTCTTTTGGCCTCCTTAGAGAGGTCATTCCATAAGGTGGGGGCTTATGGAAAGCACATGTAGGAACAGCTGTTAATTTTACTCAACTGCACAATGGTATCTGCAGAAGGTCCTGACCAGATGAGTGCAGCTGCCACGGTAAAGCATGGTGGAGCAGCTGCCACCTACTTATTTGGCAGTCTGACAGATAGGAGAGGTCAAGTCCATGAAGGGCTTTGACTGTGACCTTGAATTGAGCCCGGTAACTGATGTGTCAGCACCAGCACTTTGAAATGTACCTGGAAACAGAATGAAAGCCAGTGTAGATGGGCCAAGACCGGAGTGATATGGTCCCGACAACCCCCCTCCAATCAAAATCTTGGCTACAGTATTCAGCCGCAATTGAAATTTCTGAACACTTTCAGAAACAGCTCCACATATAGTGCATTGCAGTAATCTAATGTAGGTCTAACCAAAGTATGCATCAGAGGGGTCAGATCTTTTCTGCCCAAGAAGAGCCCCAGTCAAAGCTGGTAAAAGACGGTCCTGGCCACAGATGCCACCTGTTTATTAAGCAGTAGACCTGGGTCCCAGGGCACCCCCAAACTATGAACCAGTTCCTTCAAGGGGAGTGCAACCCCATCCAGAATGGGTGACATCTTACATCCCTGGCCAGATCTTCTGCTCACAAGTCACACTTTTGTCAAAAATCACCAGACAGCTGAAATTAGAGACCTAAGTCTGAGACCACCTCCGTTAATCTAGGCAGGGATGTTTAGTATGATAAGTACAATGGTAGAATGAAAATGCAAGTTAGCACTCTTATCAATACTCCAATTTCCCAAGCGGTGAGATGTTCCAGAAGTAGAACTGCCCAGTCTGTGCTTTCTTTAGATTGGAAAACACTGAAGGTATATGACATTGTAGTATTTATACTTTTTTTTTTAAGAGTACAACTAAAACATGGATGGAGTCAAAGAGACTCCTATAGGCCGTAGATCAAATCCAGAGAGGGGGAGAGAGAAATCACTTCACTCCAAGATGCTTCATTTTAAGCCTACTTTTATCATTCTCTCTCTCTCTCTCTCTCTCTCTCCCCCCTCTCCCAGGATGTCTGACTGTTCCAAAGAGCTAACTGCTGTTTCTTCAAAAACACTTTCTTCCTCACCTTAGCTGGAGAGGTCACCTTCTCCAAACTCTCAGTCAAGTAAAGAGCTTTCAGGGGATGATTTCCTAAAAATTACCTGCTATTGAGGAAACATTCATAAAACACATTAACCATCTTTTATCAAAAGCCCTGAATGCTATCAGTCTCAGTGAGAAAGGTGGACTATAAATAAATATAAATAAATAAATAAATAGATGCAATGCCACAGAGTCTATCCTCTTTAGTTGCCATTTACTCCAAGGAAACTGATCTCTGTAGTCTGTAGATCAGTTGTAATTCTGGGAGATCTCTAAGCCTCACCTGGAGGCTGGTGATCCTACCTCCAAGGAGTCAAGCGGAGCATGCATGATATTCCCTTTCTCATAACAATCCTGTGAGGAAGGTTATACGGACAGGAAACCATTAGCCCAAGGTTACCCCATCAGCGTTAGATCCAGAGGAGTTAGCCATATTAGTCTGTAATTGCAAAATAGTAAAGAGCCCAGCAGCACCTTTAAGGCAAAACATGCATCTGATGAAAGAGAACTGTGGTTCTCAAAAGCTTATGCTACAAAAAAGTTGGTTAGTCTTAATGGTGCTACTGGACTCTTATCCCATGACCTTTGCTGCAGAATCCAACTCTGAACTCATGTCTCCCAGAATTCAGTCCAAGATGGTAACCACTACAACCCATTGGCTCAGTGTCGATATAGGAAAGCCAGGTCTCCCACTCCCTCTTTACATTGACAGGGGAGAAAAAATGTTTTCAAAATGGTACTGTGCTGGCAGTGTGACATAAGTTCCAGTAGCATGACATTACTTCTGGCAAATACCCAGAAGTTACATCCCTGGCACAATGACAAGGTGACACTGTAGGATTTGGGCAAATCTCTATAGTTTTACCATAGGTCTTTGCTCAAATCCTTGAGTATCACCTCGATTTCATGCCAGTGATGTGACAACGTATCTGGTATTCACTGGAACTGATGCCATGCCACTGCTGGCCCTGTGCAATTTCTCCCTGTTTCCCGCCCTTCCACTGATCTGAGTAGTCTGGATGTTCTGGAGACATCTGAATTAGGAAATCTTTTTTAATTTCCCTCGTATCTAATTTACCTTCATATTTCTTTTCATTGCGTCTAGATGAAAATCTACAAATGATGTTTGAAGAAGCAGCTCACTGGCTGAGAGATCAAATGTCAAAACTCATCCTCAGACTGGTACCCATTAAAATATAGTTTTCTATTAAGAGGGGAGGTCATCTGAGCAAAAGTAGGAAGGTTAGTGATTGTTATTCAACATGCAGAGATGTATTTTGAATATTCAGTTGCAGCATTATCTTCTACTCAAATTTAACCTAAGTTATATTATCACATAAAATATTTCATCATAATGGCTCAGTTCTATACCCAAGACAACACTGCCTAGAAAGAAAGAATTCATAGAATGTACCCAGTGTCCTTGAACTCTTATGGCTGCTTCACACATTACATTTTTCTTCTGTGGAGGTCAGCTTCCTGACCTGTGTGCTTATGGCAAAAATAAGCACCTGCATGACACTACACACAATAGCATATACACATTTCCCCCCCCCCGCCCCTCAATGTAGGAAAGTGTCTAATGTGGCTCTTTTGTATACATGGAATGGGCTCATCGTTCCCATGTCCTGTTAGCAGAATGTTAACAGCAGGATTCATGTTGAATCCCTTTCATGGTGGCCTGCAATTTCACCTTCACCAAGATTCCTGCCATCTGCAAAGGTGGTGCCTGAGATTCTTGGCATGATATGTGCTCATACTCCCCAAATTTTGTGATGAGCAACCAGTGCAGAATAGCCAGATCCTAACTGCAGGTAGCCAAATGCATCTTATTATTCACCATATGAATATGTTTTGTTTATGTACTTCATTTATTCCTACTTTTCTCTCCAATGGGGACCCAAAGCCTCTTACATCATTCTTCTCCAGTTTCTTCAGCTTATCCATCATCTCTGTACACACTTCTGGTCAGAACACTGGAAGGCAGTTTTGTTTGTTAGTGAACAATTGGGCACAATGCTTCCCATATGCTTTCCCCATCTCTTGACAAGGGAAAGCTAGAAATGTGCTTGTTTTAAAAGTGAAAGCTGAGGATTCACAAAAGAAGTTTGGTATGTCCCCAGATAGTACCATTCCCCCTGCAGTTACACCCTTACTGTGATAGATCTGTAGCTCTGACCAGTAGTAATCGCAGTGCATGAGGCTAGGAAATGGACTTTGGCTGCAACAATCAGAACTATTCCAGATGAAAGGACATAAGTTTGCATTTGTCTTTCTGGATGCTGAAAAAGCATTTGATAACCTTTCTTGGACTTTTTTGCAAAAAATAATACAAAATTTATGTATTGGCCTTAAGTTTGAAAATTGGATACAAGGAATCTATGCAAAGCAAAAAGCGAAGATTTTAATTAATAAAGTATTGACAGAAGAACTGCAAATAGAAAAAAGTACTAGACAAGGATGCCCTTTGTCACCACAACTATTCATATTGGCAATGGAAATTTTAGCTTCCAAGATAAGGCAAAGACCCCGAAATCATAGGTTTAAAAGTGGGCGATGAAGAATTCAAATTGAAATGCTATGCAGATGATGTGGTTTTGATGATTCTGAACCCACAGGAGACAATACTAGATGTGATGGAACAGCTTATGAAGTTTGGTAAATATTCAGGATTTAAAATTAACAAGAAAAAAACAAAAATTATCCCTACATTTTTAACAAAGCAGGAGGAAGAAAAAATCCAAGAAGTATCAGGATGTGAGACAGCAGCAAACCCAGTGAAATATTTGGGCATTTATCTAACAAGATATAAGGACACCTTGTATAGAGATAATTATGAAACATTGTGGAGGAGAATTCAAAAAGACTTGGAAAGATGGTCTAAATTAAATCTGTCCTGGACCGGAAGGATTTCGGCAATTAAAATGAACGTTTTACCGAAAATTAATTTTTTGTTTCAAATGTTACCAATTAGCATAAAAGATAAGACATTGAAGGATTGGCAAAGACAAATTAATCAATTCATCTGGAACAGTAAAAAACCAAGAGTAAGATTCAAGGTATTACAAGATGAAACTTCCAGAGGAGGGTTGGGAGCCCCAAATATCAAATTATATTATGAAGCAGCTGGTCTAGTTTGGATTGTAGACTGGATAAGAAATCCCAAAGATAGACTAATACAACTAGAAGCAGCGGACCTGACAGACGGACTGCACAACCTACTTTGGGTGGCAAAAAGATCAAGAAAAAAACAAGAAAGTCATGTTATAAAAGACAGCCTCATTCAAATTTGGGATTTGGTTAGAAGAAGAAGAAGCCCGTTGGTATCACCACTATTTTCACCAATTGATGCCTTTTGTGATGAGAATCAGAAGAAAGATAACGATTTTATATCGTACCAAGATATGACAAACCCTCAAGGAAAGATAAAATCATGGCAAGAAATTCAAGATGAAAGGGAAGAAATACAATGGCTGATATATTTTCAGGCAGTTTCTAGAATGCAAGAAGCCTTGAAGGAACTCAGAGGACAGTTAAGGAATCTTACCGATTTTGAGAAAATAATCATGCAGAAAAAAGAACACATCCTGGGTCTAATATATAACCTTTTACTCCAATATGATACTGAAACAGAACAAGTTAAAGTTTGCATGATAAAGCGGATACAAAATTTCAGAGAAGAAATAACATTTCAGCAGTGGGAGAATCTTGGGACAAAGGGCATAAAATTTACGGCAAGTCAAACATTAAGGGAGAACTGGTATAAGATGTTCTTCAGATGGTACATAACACCAAAAGACATCGAGAAAATGGACAAGAAATATGAGGGGTCATGTTAGAAATGTAAAGAAGCTGATAGTTCTTTTTATCATATGTGGTGGACTTGCCACAAAAGCAAAAGCTTCTGGAAAGAAATACATGCTGAGATGCAAAAGTTTTTAAAATTTGAGTTTGCCATGAACCCACAAACTATGCTGTTGGGAATACTACCAGAAAATGTAGATAGAAAACTACACGAACTATTTAGATATTTACTGACGGCGGCAAGGGTGATATTTGCAACCAGATGGAAGGAAGAAGAATGTCCAACTAGGGAAATCTGGAAAGACAAGATGGCAGAATACGCAGTGATGGCAAAACTGACACGCTATTTAAACAGAAGACCAATAAGAGAATTTGAAGAGAAATGGGGGAATTATTTTACTTACAAAGGAGAAAATGCATAAAATGTTTTAGTTTTAGAAATCTGAATAAGATAGTATATTGATATATTGTTCTAGACTGAATATAAGGTTAGGATCCAATAAGATGGAAAATGCTTAAATATCATTGATGAGGTAGAACACAAGATATGGAAACTTTGGTATAATAGTTAAAAGAAATAGAAATGATATGTATAGAAGCATTAGACTATATTAAGATATAGCAGTAAGAATGTGCATGGAGACCACTCGTTATGATCTTTAGTTGATCTAGAAGTGAACACTCTGTAGAAGAAGAATGTATTTAGTATGGTACACAGAAGGTGGAATATTAGATGCAATCTTCATTTTAACATTGATGAACTCTGATGTATGCTGTGTTTTAACAACCCTTGTAGTGCAAAATTTTACCGTTCCTTGGACCCTGTTATCCCCCTCCCTTCTTTCTTCTGTACCCCTCTTTGTTTTGAAAAAAAAAAAGAACTATTCCAGATAGTAGCCACAGCTGTATTGGTCTGCAGTACAAGAGCAAGATTTGAGTCTAGTAGTACCTTAAAGACCAACAAGATTTCCAAGGTATAAGCTTTTAAGAGTCAAAGCTCCCTTCATTAGATATAGGAGCTTTGATTCATGAAAACTTATATCCTGGAAATCTTGTTGGTCTTTAGAGTGCTACTGGACTTGAATCTTGCAGTTCAGAACTGATGACCTAACTCTAGATAGTGCCAGGTATCCCTAGAATTGCCAACTTCCAGGTGGTGCCTAGAGTTCTCCTGGAATTCCAACTGATCTCCAGACTACAGAAATACACCCCTTTGGAGAAAATGGCAGCTTTGAAGGGTGGAGTTTATGGCATCCAATCTCTGCTGAGCTCCCTCCCCAGGTTCCACCTCCAAATCTCAAGGAATTTCTCAACCCAGAGTTGGCAATCTTAGGTACCGTAGAATTTGCAGATTTCACAGAGTGTGATTGTTCTGCCTCCCCCTCAGCCCCCTGAGCCCCCACCCCAAAGGTTGTTGCTGGGAGTCAGAAGACCCTCTGGAACAGCATAGAGAGAAAAGCGGGAGTCTGCAGTGGGAGAAGAGAATTGGCAGAAATCACCACACCTCTTCCCCAAATAGAAATGTCCTTCAGTCAGAGGAATGGTATGGTACCAGAGTTGAGTTTCCTCCACTGTGAGAAGGCATGCTAACCCAATTGCTGGGCCAGGGAATACCAAACTAGGGACATGGAGCTTGCAGGAAGTTTTCACACACACCTATGGCTGCTTTTTTTCCCAGGATGCAGCCAAAGAAAAGCTTAGTAACTTTAATGGGCTGGAGTGAATTATCTAAAGCACCCCTTCAAGTCCACTGCTATTGAATTTTACTCTTCTCAGTGAGTGCTCATTAGACCATACTGTTATTGCTATGTTTTAGGACTCATATCTAGAGCTGCCATTTTTTTCCTTAGAAGGTGTTTATGCCTTTAACGACTGTGTGGCTGGCAGAAATACATCAGCTCAGGTTCTCCATGACAGCAATATATTTTTCTGTGAAATGCACAGGAGCCCTGAGAAAAAAGGAGGGGGCATCTCTCGACACATGAGAATAGATGATAATCAACTTGAGGTGCTTTGGAATTATTTTTAGTTATAACAAAAATGGAGAACTGTAGCAGACTTTGACTAGTGTCAATGTGTTGTAGTGGGCTAAAAGCTTACTTGGTGACCTTGAACCAGTCATTTTCTCTCAATGTAGACTACCTCACAGGGTTGTCATTGCAAAAAGGAGAGGAAAACTATATAAGCGGGTTTGGGTCCCAATGGGGAGAACACAACAACAACAACAACAATAATGAGGAGGAGATATATGTAAAGATATATTTTTTAAAATCAGAAGTTGGTGCAATTTTTTTCCTACTTGGGCATGTCCTGCCAGGCCCTGCTCTGCTATTGGTACTTACTACCCGGTAGCTGACACAATACCAGTATTGCTTGTGGGTATGAAATATGCAGAATCTATATGTTTGACTCTTCCAAGAACCACTGTGTGAAAAGTGAGGTTCATGGCTATTCAGCCAGGGACCAGTTTGCCTCAGCCCCATATGAGCTGAGTGGGCATGAGGCTTGGGGGGTGGGGCTGAGGTGGCTCAACCAATCTGAAGGGGGCAGCAGGGGATGTGCCTACTTGCCCCCTTTACCTCACCCGGGGTTGACTCTTTCAAGAACCACTGTGTGAACATTTCTTTGGAAACTGAAGAGCTGGAGGCTGTTTTTAAAAGTTAGTTAGTTAATGGATGGCTTACCTAAATGTATATATGTTATCAAAACTTCAAAGGACATGATGTATTGTCCACAACAACCTTCAAAGGACATGCTTTTTCAGATGGATAATGAAGTTTGGGATAACATAAAAGAATGGCCATATTTGTTTTTTTCCTGTTACAGCAACATAGAACCTTAATACCCTCAAACTCAAACACATGCACTAGTGTGCTGTTAACCTTCAGACCCATCAATTAAGATTTGCTGAAATTGATTAAAATTGGCCCTCCTTGGCTAATCAACTATGGTTTTAGTGGATTAATCTACTGATTAAAACTTGCAGCTCTAATTATAGCCAATATCTTGTGAGCCCGTGAAACTGGGTGAACTAAAAATATCCAAAATAAATCATGTCATAAATGCCTTTAGAAGGCAGCAAATGTGCTATTTTAAGTCTGGAATATTCTCACAGACATTGGCCCAAGAAGTATCACTTTGTCTGTAAGTCTCTCATTTTCTTGGAACAGGATTAGCAACCTTTGGGTGGGTCTTGGCATTCTCCAGGAATTACAACTGATCTTCAGGCTCCAGAGATCAGCTCCCTTGGATGAAATGGCAGCAAAAGAGGTCAGTTTCTGTTGTATCACATCTCCACTGAGCTTCCTCCCCACTGAGCTTCCTCCCCAAACTTTGCCCTCCTCAGGTATCATCCCTCCCCTGCCCCCCAAATCCAGGAATTTCCCAAGATAGAATTAGCAACCCAATCTGGGAGCAACAAAACAAACACTGCCAACTGCCAGAGGGCAAGAGTTCCAGACAGAGTGGAGGGAGGTCAGTTGCTCAGCCCCCACCCCTATTTTCTTGTTCCAGAGGAGTTATTGGATGGTGGAATAGACTGTGACCTACACCGCTGGAGATGCTATATGAGAGGTTTTTTTGTAGATGTAGTTCTGCTGAATCTGTTTAGTATGGCTTTTATTGGAAGCTGCCTCGGCTACTTTGCCGATAAAATCAGTTGTACCTGATCCATCAAACTCCACATTAATTACAGAGGCCTTGAGTGTTCCTGAGGCTTCCATTAGTCACGTTTCTATGGATTTCAGTTAAAGCAACCTGAGAATGTGGACAGAGATCTGACGGCAAGAGATCTTGCAAACACCTTCTGTGCGACTGGGCTAATAAAATCCATCTGAAGAGGGTTATCCCAATGCATAGTTATTATTATTATTAATGCATTGGAGTGTATGCCTGTTCTTCTGGCTTTGAAAGAGGGAGGGGTAAGATCACTCTTGAAAAAGCGATCTTTGGATAAAACTGACCTGAACAATTTCCAGCAACATCAAATTTACCAAGTAGGATTCTTGAAAGGTTTCTCACTCAGTTCTTAATTCGTGTGATTATTGAGATTATTTCCATTCTGGCTGCTGCCTTGTTGGAGGCATTGAAACTGCCCTGGTCACCCTGATGATGATGATCTATGCTGGCCTTCTGACACAAGGAGTGTGTTCCTGTTGGTTCTCTGGACCTCTCAGCAATGATTCCATCAATCATTCTATCTTTCCTGTCTGCCTGGAGAAAATGGGCCTTGGAGGAATTGTTCTGCAAAGTCTCCAAGTCTTTCCTGGAAGATAGGTCCCAGAAAGTGGTTCTGGGAACTTCAGCTTTGTCGTTTGGCTTAGAGGGTGAAGCATGGGTCTATTTTGTCGCCTGTACTTTTTAACATCTTTATGAAATGGAAACCAGCTTACCAAGTTCCCACTGATGGTGGGGGGATCCTATGCCAATAGCAGGTGCTTCCTGCCACTGTTCAGCTGGGCAGCAGGCGAGAACTGGTGGGAAAACCGGGGGGGGGGGAGACACAGGCAGTGTCCCCACACATTGATGCTACTCCCCATGCACCCAGAACTGATGATAGAGTTTTATCCAAATGCTATAGCATTCTCAGCAATGCATTGACATCACTTCCTTGTGCACAGGGTGTGATGTCTGCATGTCACCAGTGATATCATTATGTTGCCAATTAGCACCCGCCCCGGCTATTTCTCCCATTGGTTGCCAGCCTTATTGATGATACCTAGCTCTCCTTCTTCTTTTCATCTAATTCAAAAGAAGCAATAGATATGCTTATAAGTGGAGGCCCTGAAGAACTGAATGAAGGGGACTCAACTGAAATTTATTCCAGACAAAATAGTAGTGTTATGGATTGGTTTTAAATCAGCATGGGTATAGGGGTTAAACCTCTTCTGGGGGACTTGCACCCCTTTCCATGCAAAAACCTTCTTAGTTATTATCATACTTAAGATTTGGAACATCCCTTGGCACTTGGGGGTTCAGGGGGGCAGGGACATGGGGGAACCATTAGCAACAGTGTGACATCACTTCCCGGTCAAATCCAGGAACATCACACCTCTCCAGAAATCATCAGAAACTCTATGGTAAAACTGGCGATTCCTGCAGAGGACTGAAATCGCTTCTGGGTTTTTCCTGGAAGTGACATAATACTGTCAGTTTAACAGCAATATTTTTGTTTATTTTTCTCCCATTACTGGTCCAAGTGGGCTTGGAAAGAGAGAGTTGCCAGCAGAAAGTCTCCTGCCATCGAATGGCAGGTGTGGCTCATGCCTCCCAGCAATGGCCTGGAGTTGGGTAGATGATTTATATCATGCATTTGATTAGGTCTCCAGAGGTGACTGCATTGTGAGTGAGATTTTTAAAGTGATTTTGGAGGATCAGGTATTTTCCTGCAAACCGTGATTGTTAATCATAGCAAGGAAGCTGATGAATTTCAGGGAACCACAAAACAAAGCATAGCAGGGTTCCTATGGGAACTGGGATACTTTCTTGTGCATTGGAATCTTGATAGTTTGTAGCCTGATCCAAATTCTTCAACTTTAATATCAAACCTTGGCACTCCTGCAACTTCAAACATCATGTTGGTTTGGGGGTTCAAATTGTGCCCTCCAACCAAAGGGACTTTTGGGCTCTCAGCAGCACATTAAGTGTTTAGAAAGGCGGTATATACCTTCATTAGGCAACAAGCCAGGCCTGATGCAGAAGACTCAAGTGTCTGAGGCTGGAGTGGCGGTGGCTTTGATGGACAAGAGGAGTTACTGAGAAAGAGAGTGTTTAACCCTTTTCCTAGCATTGTTTGGCTCTTGCAGGAGCTGGTTCTTGTAGGATGATTCATGGGTTTTGGTGCCTGAATCTGTGTGTTTTTCTGCAAGAGCCAATTTCTGTGTTGGAGAAGCATGTGAAGAGTTAAACATTTATCTCTTCCAGAGATATGGTAATGAGGAAAGCCTTGTATCAGGGATGTAAACAGCTGCTCACTGTGTTACTTGTGGCAAGTTTGGATTTTCTCCAGGTGACCTCTTCTTTGTAAACCAAAGCAGGATACAGTACTTTGTATCTACTGGGGACATAAAAGACCTTTTAACAAAAATACATTTTTAGAAATCTGGCTTACAAATGTTGCCTTTGAATTATTTGGCTCCTAGTTCTTCATTTGGCTGTCTTGTGTGCATTATCTTGGAACACTCTCACATCATTGAATGTCAATTTCTTATTCAAAAGTGCTGCAAATATGCCATTGTTTGTATATAAAGGGTATTTTAAAGTTGCGTTATCCAGCTATTGTGCTGGGTGACCTCTGCCACACTTTATTTGTTGCGTGTCACCTTTTCATTTGTATTGCAGCCGTGCTTTAGAGTAGTTTCATTTTTCTATGAAGGGCAATGAATGCACAAAACCTTCCATCATAGAGCAGTAATTAGTTGAGGAAAGATCAAAGTGTGCTCTTCTAAATCCAGCCAATTTGCTGTGGTTGTGCAAAACCAATAGTCTTTCTTTTGCCTTGGTCCCTTATTAATTTTCACTCTCATTTGTTGCAGTGCAGCTGCTTTCCTGTCAATCCACTGTACTACTTTTTTCTTTAAAAATAAATCCATTTTGATGTCACAAATGCAATTTCAATGGGCCTTAGAAATAATAAGTAGCTTTCTAAAGACCCAGTCCTTCTGTAATGGAAACTCAAAATGAAAAAAAAAAATCTTTGCATTATATATTACTTCCAGCATGAAATATTCTTATAACACCTGATGAAGAAGAGGTAATATGGAGATTTTAAATCCATCCTCTCTTGGTTCTCCTCTGTCACATCCCTGGCTCAGCAGTACTATCACATAACCCAGATCTACACCAGCCTGGCCTGCTGCACTATTTCCCCTCTCCTACTATCTGCCTGGGACTTTGCCTTCAAGTCATTTGCTCTTATTGCTTCAGCTCACACTTTCTCAATTACTGTCTGCAGGGCCCCTTGATTCCCTCTCTTCCCAGTTTAACAGATGACAACAAAAAACAGTGCTGTAAGAACAGTAATGTACCCAGTACAAACACGTTATAGAAAATTGCACTACAATGTGTTGTAATACAGACAATAAAGCAGGATTACAAGATTAGATAACAATGCAGTGAAATGTTTAAGTACATGCAGTAAACAACATAATAAAGCTGCGTTACAAAATTATATGCAATAAAATGCAGCATAACATATACACAAAAGAGGGGAAAGATACACTATAAGACACCCTAGCTGCTTCCTGGAAATCACAAAACACATCAACCAGTTCGCACGGCTTGTAGTTCTCTGGACAGCTCCGTCGCTCTCCAGGCTCATGTGCTTTATCTGGCTTCTCCTAATACTAGCAAGCAGTTCCTATATATCTGTGTTCGGACAGTGAAGTCCTGTCTGTCTGTTAAATTTGACTGTGTTAATGGGCTGAGCTACATTTGGCTTGATTGCTAACAGGACACTTCCTTCACTAAAATCCTCAAAGGTCTCCATTCCATTCCATGTAAAAAGTCCAGTAGCACCTTTAAGACTAACCAATTTTATTGAGGCATAAGCTTTCGAGAACCACAGCTCTCTTAATCAGATGCATCTGATGAAGAGAGCTGTGGTTCTCGAAAGCTTATGCCTCAATAAAGTTGGTTAGTCTTAAAGGTGCTACTGGACTTTTTACTATTTTGCAACTACAGACTAAACACGGCTAACTCCTCTGGATCAGAACATGTGGTACTGATGAGATCAAGCAAGCAAGAAAGATGAGGTCAGGAGATGAGACCACTAAGGGACCTCAACAAGCAGAGAGATAGGAAAGGATTCCCCTTGTGAAAATACTATGTGAGTAATTATTAAAAATACCCCCAACTAAGGACAGAATGGCAGCCTAAGGCATGAAAGGAATGAAGCAGGGCATGGTCAGCAACAGAATTTGAGGACAGAAGGGATACTACAAAAACTAACTTCAGATCACATGTCTGAAAGTGCCAGTGCCAGAGTATAACACAGACACTGAAAAAAGCATATTTTTAAACTCCACAAGAAAATAACCAATGATCTCATGCCATGTAGACAACTAACTGCATTGTCCCCGGGCCTCCTCTGACTAGACACTCCTCTGTCTTATGTATGTAAAAATTGCTATTCATGAAGAAAAAATAAGCTACAAAGGCCAAATGATAGCTTTCATTACTCTGTTCTTTTTTTAAAAGTCAAGCTATGCATTAACAAAATGAAGATATGTGGTTAAGCCAACAGGGGGTGGTTCCAAGTAGTTGTGCTATATCTTGATTTTAAACGCATAACTGCATCCAACTCCATGCTGACAAAAGTCACACCTCACTGCCCACACATCAGTTCAGACTGGCTGGATTAGACACCCTTCCATGATGCTTTTTAAATAATATATGGAGGGTTATATATTCATCTCTCTGTAGCCTATGTCTGCAGAGCAGCACAGAGCAAAGCATATCAAAGTGCAAGCTACTATTTGCACGTCCAGCACATGGCTCCAGCATATTCAATAGTTCCCTTGTTTCTTCCCTTTCCTTATGCCAGACAGCATCTTCTTTGATATTTTCTTCTCCCCCTTTACATTCCGAACTGTTCAGCATGGGACACATTCTTGATGTATTGTCAACAGTGTTTAACAGCGCAGTCCTAAGCAGAATTACATTATTGTAAGCCCATTGACTTTGATGGATTTAGAAGAGTAAAACTCTGCTTAGAATTGCAATGTTTCCAACTGTTTCCTGAAAGAAGCCTAATCCATTCTGCAAGACACTTTGTGAGTTCTCTGCTGATTTTACAGTTGTTTGCAACCATTAGGTATGAACTGTGACTCTTCGGGCATTGTACAGGGCAACTATCCATTCCTAAAGAACCAGGCAACCTTCCCAACTGAAGAATCACCCTAGGAAACCAAATTGTTGAGATATAGACCCAGATAGTACCCATAATTTATCTGTATGTAGGGATGCCGACTTTCTGGAAAGAAGAAAGTCCTGTTTCTTTAATAGAGGTTTAATAGAATATTATTTGTCAGGTGATGTTATTTACCTTCATGCCATGAAAAGTTTCAGCTTCTCATTTTCACATATTAAGCTTCTATACAAGGGATGGGAAGATTTTTTTCCCCTCCAGACCTGTTGGCAACCCTATTTGTGAGTAATTTTGCTATATCTATATCATATTATGTCTATCTGTTTATTTATTTACTTCATTTATACCCTGCCTTTCTACTAAATGAGAACCCAAAGTGGCTTACATCATTCTCCTCTCCTCCATTTTATCTTCACAACAATACTGCAAGGTAGGTTAGGGTGAGAGGGTGTGATCAGCCCAAGGTCATCCAGCCAACTTCCCTGGCAGAGCGGGGATGTACACTTGGCTCTTCCAGATCTATCTCTATCTCCATCCGTACTTAATAAGACTATAGTTTAAAGACTAAAGATCACAAATATTGGACGTAACAAATGGTGCTAAATGCATATGACTAAAAATGAGCATTCCAGTAATGGTCCCTGTTAGCAAATGTTACTCACATTCTTTAAAAGAGCACCTTCAGTTTCACCCTTAATCTTTCAGCCAGCCATATTGAAATCATTTTCTGTTTTAATAAATCTAAAACATTAAATAATGAAATTTCTTTAGCAAAGTTGTATTTAATCCTAATCAGCCTTTTGAAAATGACAATTAGACTACAATTTTGGTTGTTGTGGATTTTCCGGGCTGTATCGCCATGGTCTTGGCATTGTAGTTCCTGGTGTTTCGCCAGCAGCTGTGACTGGCACCTTCAGAGGTGTAGCACCAAAAGACAGAGATCTCTCAGTGTCAAACTGTAGAGAAGATGTTAGCAGGTAATCTATATCTACTCAGGAAGGTGGGTTTGGGTTGTGTCATCCTAAATACTCTACATCTTACAATAGCCCTGCAGATAAGATTAGCATATCAAGCACCAATCCATATGCAAAAGAACCACCTCAGGATACGGTGAAGCATTAGCATTCCATTAGCATTCCACACCCTGGGAAACTCTTATAGGATAGGTTGTAGGATCAATGGCTGTTGTACTTCTGAGATGGAGAAAAAAAAGTAGCAGCTACTTTCTCCTTGAATGGGTACAGAAACTGGTTAGGGGGAAAGATGAGGGACCCCAGGGAACATTGAAAATGTGTACAAGTTTTCTCTAAGGAAAAAAAAGATTTCCAAGGCCAGCTGACTGGAGGTGCAAGAAACCTCTAGGAGGCACTGTTATGGCAATGATGCATGGTTGAGAAAATAGTCAGCATCTTCCATCTGTTGGGAAGATGTGGCAGGATCTGCATGAAGGAAAGAAGGGCAAAGCATCATCTGCCAGAAAAATGTTGCTTCTACATGAAAAGAGGAATTAAACCAGAGATTAGCATGACTATTGAACATCCATGTGCACACTTTTTTCTTACTTGAAGTGGCACACTTTTATTTTGTATTTTAGTGTATATTCCTGAGTTGTGGTGATGGAGAGTGCCCTCATGTCATAGCTGACTTATGGTAACCCCTGGTGGGGTTTTCACGGCAAGAAACTAACTGAGGTGGTTTGCCATTGCCTGCCTCTGCAACCCTGATCTTCATTGGCGGTCTCCCATCCACTGACTAACCACAGCCTTAGTACCAAAACGAAAACATAAATTGGTCCAAACCAAAGCTTATATGGAAATGTAATATGAGAGCCACAGATTTATTTTTGAGAATTTCAGACCTGCTTTTCTTATCTTGCCATCCAGATAGCTTCTTTCTGGAGTTATCTGTAGAAAGGAGGGATGTTGGACCCCTAAGTGATTGATTCACAGCTTCTTTGCAGAGTCCAGTGATAGTTTTCACAGGAGCAAATGATTCATTGTTACAGTGATGATTTTTTGATGACTTTAAGATTTTTGTTGGTATAAGATTGGTTAGATTGATACAAGAGTATAACAGTACATGTAACTGTATTTAACACTGAGTTTCATTGTATTTTACTGTACTGCTGTACTGATGTTTTATTATGACACACTGCCTGTGAAAATAAAGCATCCGTCAAGGGTTGCAGCTGCAGGCTGTAGTTGCCTGACAACAACATTGCGGTTCCATTGTTTGTTACAGGTGAATGTTTGTGGTTCTTTTGTCTGAATTTAACAGGATTTCTTCCAATAGTCTACCTCTTTCATATTTATAGTTGCTTTCCATTATATGATGAATATATTTATAACAAACAATAATGGTTCTAATCTACACAGCTTCTGTACACAGTACTCTAGTGCCAGCCTTCAGTAAAATGATTCACAAGTTTGAATCCCACTGCTGCCATGTGCTCAGTAGATGGCCTTGGGTAAGCCAGTCTTCTTAGCCCCAGCTCCCCAGCTGCATTGTAGGGATAATAATAACACTGACATTGTTCACCTCTCACTTATCTGTCTAGAAGAGTGGTATATATGATCAGTTGTTGTTAATCAAATTCCACACATACCTGAGAACTGAAGAAGTCTAATTTTTTTTCTGGTAATAGTCAATGTGGTACAGCCTTTAGGTAGGGGAAAAATCTTCCTTCTATTTATTACTATTAAAATAAACAGCAGCAATGTAAGAACAATAATAGTAATTATAATTCAATTTCTACGCTGCTTCCTGATATAGACACTGCTATATTTCATTAGCCAAATCACTGCAGGTGCAGTAGAGTTCTTGGGTCACAGCCTGACAGTTGTTGTCAAATGGTTGAAAAGCAAACTGAAATTGAACCCAGATAAGGTGGAAATTATGCTTGATGGGAAGGCAGAGATCTTGAAAGACATTGTACTCCCCACTTTTGGTGGAGTTAATCTATCTCTTGCAGACTCAGTTAAGAGCCTAGGGATTATACTAGATCCAGCGTGACTGCTAGAAATGCAAATTAAGGCAGCTTCAAAAAAATGTTTTCTGCAAACTCAGATGGCTCCCTACTTCAGCATGGCTAGGCTGGCCATTTGAATCCATGCAATGGTAATATCAAGACTTGACTACTGTAATGCACTCTATATATGTCTCTTCCTTAAGGTAACTCAGACACTCCGGTTATTATTGGGAGTTAGGAAAAGCATGAATATCACTCCCATTTTGCAGTCACTCCATTGAGCTACCGGGATCAATTCAAGGTATTTGTAGCAATTGATATAAAGCTCTTCATGACATCGGTTCATCTTATCTACTGGACCACCTCTCTCCCAATGTTCCACCTTGCAGCTTTGCTCATTTGAACAGGGCCTTCTGAAGGTGCTACATAGCACAAGGGAAACATCAACAGCTGTCAGAGCCTGTTTAACCTGAGTAAAGCCATATTTAATACTGTAGTATTTAGTCTATCTTTCCCTCCAGGCCTCAACACCTGCAAGAAGCCGAGTCCATGGGAAAGGAAACTCTCTTATCTGTCTGCTCGACCTTGGCCAGCACATCATGCCGCTGAGAAGTTTTGCTGTGTGATTTCAGGGGGCGGGGGCTGGGCTTAGGAGTGTGAAATGTAACCATTTTCTTTTCATGAGTTATTCTTGTCAATCCTTTGGTCAGCCAGGATCTCTATCCTGGATTATGCATACTTGGAGATGAATGCTGTCTTTCGCAATAAACCTTTTGAAACCAAAAAGACCTTGTCTTCTTGCAGAAGGGAGTGAGGCAGACTATCAAATCTGGAGTAGCATAGTCTGACATTTTGACAAGAAACACTCCTTTGAAGTCTACAACCCCCTCACCCAGGGCGGATGGATACCGAGGATTCCTTGCTTGATCTACCCATCCCTGGCCAGGAGGAGGACGACTCTCTACCACTGGAACCAGTGAATGGGTTGGGGGAGACCCCAGGACCTACTGAAGTACCTATTGAGGCACCTTATGAAGTCCCCGAAGAGAGAGTTTTTGAGGAAGGAGCGGGAACAGTGCCTGACGGAAGAGCTGAGCAACCTGATCCGAGGGTAGCTGGCGCACGGCCTAAGGTGCGAGAGGCTAGTGGACAGAGTCAGCTAATTTCACTGCCGACTCCGAGGCAGTGGGGCTCCCGGCCTAGAGAAGCGTGGGAGAGGAGAGCGGGGACCATGTTTTCCTGTTCAATGATTGACGTTCGACGCACCGTCAGGTTGACGGAGCAGGAAGGCCCCAGCATCATATGGGATCTACGGAGGGCTACCCGCGCGCCAGAAGAAACGTGGGCTAGCACTCAACCATGGTACAAGTGGAATGTAGCTGCGGGCCGCCTCGAAGAGTGGGATCCCCGAGGTGCGGACTGCCTCCAGGATTGGGAAACCACTAGACATGAACTTATGAGCTGGGATTACTCTGATGTGAACTCAGCCAGAGCATGGGAGTGCCGTCGTACACAACAATTAGAATATCGAACCCAAGCAGTGGATACTGGGATTTCGGCAATTACCGGACTAGCGAAGGGAATATTAGCCGGTATGACCGAGGAAGAAGAACTACGGATGCAAGGCGATGCTGCACTAAGCCCGATAACCCCTGATGGTAGCCGAGGAATAAGTCCCCAGGAAGGGGGAACGGTTGGAGGCACAGAGGGACCCATAGAGCCATGGCCTTCGGATTTTGTTCCTCCCCGGTCACGAGAACCATCCGAACCCTCTGAGGCCAGTTATCAGGGAGTGGACAGAGGAGTGCAGGAAGCCGCTTAATATCATCGATGCATGGAAAGTCGAATGGAGGCGATGGAAGACGAATTAGCTCAGGCTGTATTCCTTATTGGTGAGCTGGTGAGAGGGCAGAGAGAAGGGAGAGCGGTGGCGGATCAAGTTCGGCAAACGCCATAGGTGGCGCAGGGGCAAGCACCAACTAATGTCCCAAGATCGGTAGCTACGCAATCCACTCCGGGACCCAGCGTAGGCCCGTCTCCGCTACCACAGCAACAACCAGTCATTCCAACGCCGAGAGCAACGTCTGCCCCGCAACAACAGCAAGGAGCTGCTCAAGTGTTGCAAACACCCTTGCCGACACCTCCTGCCCCAACTCAACCACCACTCACTACTCAAAGCATTCAACAGCCGCCGCCTTTGGGCCAAACTGTCCCTCCCCGACAGCAGCTTCTTCCACCTCCGAGACAAGTACCCCCACCTCCACCTAGGCAGGTGGCACCTCAACAGCCCTCACCCTTACAAGTACCCCCAGGAGCACTTCCGAGAGCCCCGCCACCTGGGAACCCACCAAGACCTAGGTCGATGGGAGTTCCGCGAGGGCAACCACAGGGAGTACTACAAGGGCCAATGCATCCACCTCCTCCACCACCAGTGTTGCCAGATAGAAGAAGCGAACCGGAATTACCTTGGGGCTGGATTAAATTAGAAGCCACGTTCGATGGAGATACATGAAAATTGGGATTTTTTATAGTTCAAGCACTTCAATTCTTTAATAGATGGGGGCATCTGTTTCCAGATGAAGAGAGCCGAATCGATCATTTTGCATCGAGATTGGAAGGCAAAGCGGCCAAATGGTATGTAACTTTATATGATTCTGGAGCGCCGGAGCTGGACACTTTACAAACTTTTATGGTGGCGCTGTGCGCACAATATGAGGATCCTCTGGAAGAGGACCGATCTCATACGGAATTACAAGTACTGCGGCAGGGCACGCAACCAGTCAGAGAATACGCTGCTAAATTCAGACAATTAGCAGCCAAATGCTCCCACTGTGAAGAAAGGACGAAAATAGTAATGTTTAAAGGAGGCATGAGTTCCAGATTGCTGGACCGGGTGCTAATGCAGGACGATCAACCAACCCTCCTCGGTTGGATCCAATTAGCCTGTGAGGTCGAAAACCGTATACAACAAGTGCGGCTGGTAGAACAACAACAGGCTATGGGAACAAGAAGAACCCCGATAATCCAAAAGGGAGGAAGAGGGGGACCTCTGACCCACGGGGCTAGAGACACACATTGGTGACAAGGACTGTGCCTCCAATGCGGTTGAAGTGGGCATTTTGCAGCGCAATGTCCTACCTGCTTACCAGCGCAACTGCCTTTCACTCAGGCGCGACCCATCCCAGCCCCAAGAGCAAGCCGAGGAAGAGGAATGCCGAAACGCAACCAGCCAGAAAAGGGCTTGGAAGCAGAAGAAGTTTTGATGGAGCTTGATGTGCAGCCCACTGAAGAGGAGGAAGAAGTTTCCAGCCCCCAGTCGGGAAACGAGATGGATCGTAAAGGGACCTGACCGGCAAATCAGGAAAGAAAACTCCCCCCGAGAGGTGAGAGAAAAAGGGTCTATTCTATTCACATCAGTTATTTTACTGAACCCCAAAAGAGGGACACATATATGTGTACAAGCATTAATTGATTCTGGCTGCTCCAGAGACATTATAGCCCCAGCCTTAGTAAATGGATTGGGTCTAATGGCTAAAGAACTGGAAAATCCCATTATTTTTGAACAAATGGATGGCTCCAACATGTCTCCAGTAACCTTAGAGACTGAACCAGTACCCACTGGTATCAAAAACCACTGGGAGAAAAGATGCTTTGTGATAAGTCAAGCAGCCAAATATCCCTTAATCCTTGGCAGTCGGTGGTTATGGGATCATAACCCCCATATAGACTGGGCTGAAGGAGTAATAAACTTTAGCCATGATAAACAAACATCATAACTGGCAAATAGGGATTCGGTTTCGTTTTCTCGGCCATGTCGGACGCTCCTCTCCGCAGGTCCGGGAGGAAGCGCCCGAGCACCCTGACCGGGCGGCTGATCTGCGAGGATTAGCCCCCAGACTCCCAGTGAGGGAGGCAGGGTCCGTGGCACTGCGGGAAGAGCCCCCTGAAAATCAATGCGGGGGGTAAATTGCCCGTTTGTCCCTATGGAGGCCGGCAGACATGCGCGGCGCCTCGAGTGCTGCCGGGCCATGGAAAACGGCAAAGAGCAGAACTAGGTGGAAGCCTGCAAGTAAGCGAATTCCTTCTGTTATTACAAGCACACGCGAAGGAGTGGTGGGATCTGAAGCTAAGAAGGCTTGTTCTTCCCCCTCGCTGAGTTTCAGAATTTGGCTGGCACCCCCCCCCCCTAAAATGGCAGCGAAAAAACAGAGTCCCGTTTTGGGCAAGTCAATCTCGGCTGCCCTGCAGGAGAAAGGAGAGTCGCTCGAGGAATTGGTGAAGAGGTCGGTTATCGAAGCCATAAAACCCTTTGTTGACAAGCTGAATGAAACAGATCAAAGGGTGGGCTTAATTGAGAGCGAAGTGAAAACCATTAAGGAAGTAGCATCAGGAAAGTGCATCACTCGTGAGGGCTATGAATAAAGAGTTAAAGCTGGTGGAGAACCAGCTGATCGGGCTACAAGTGGAACGAACACAGACAATTTTGCGCCTCCAGAACGTGAAAGAGGAGGAAAATGAGGATTTATGGGGTCTGGTCTCGGAACTATTGGCGACACCCGCGATGGCAACTAAAGAAGAGGTTAAAAGCGCCATTTTGGAAGTCCGTCGGGCTTCTTCAAAATATGCAACGAAGCGTCAGCTGCCTTGCGAGATCATCATCGATCTTTCATCTAAAAGGATCCGAGACACTATCCTATACAACTCATATAATGCGGATCTGGACTTTTTGGGCAATAAAGTCAAGCTACTGAAAGACGTCCCATTTTTAGTTCGGAAAAGAAGATTTAAGTATAAAAAGCTCGCAGCTCTTCTGAGGGAACGTGGAATAAAGTACAAATGGCTATTTCCGGAAGGTATCTGGTTCAGTTACAAAGATCAAGCTTGCAAGATTATATCAGAAGATCAACTAAGGGATTTTGAGGACAAAAATCCGGAATTCCAGCAAAACACGAAGCAAGAAGAAAAGGCGAAGTCTGAGGGGGGGGGGAAGGAAACGAGCACTGCGGCTGCAGTTGCTCAGAGAGAATTACGTCCGGGGCCCAGGAGGAGGGGGAGGAAGACTTAATTTGAATTGTAATTTGTATTTCGCAAGGTCAACCACTCCATCAATATCATACAAAGCTTTAATTTTTTTAATAATGGCAGTATGAAGGGAAAGCATTTTGTGTAGTGTAGTGTTGTTATATGTTGTTGGTTTTTTTTTCTTTCCTTCCCCTGTCCCCCTTCATTACCTCTGTATCGTTAGTTAATGTAGTTAATAAAAAGAATAAAAAATCTTTAAAAAAAAAAACTGGCAAATAGATTGGGGGAAAACAGAACCCCCGGTTATGGATGTCGCACTTCTAACTAAAGAAGAGTTAAACCGTATCCCTAAAGAGTATAGAAGTCTGCAGCAAGCATTTAGCGAAGAGGAGGCTGACAGTCTTCCCCCTCATCGCGCCACAGATTGCGCCATTGAAATCCTGCCAGGAGAGGAGCTACCCAAAGGCAAACTGTATTCTATGAGCCCGCTGGAGAGAGAAGAACTAAGAAAATTTATCGATAAGAATTTGGAAAGAGGATTTATCCGCCTGGCTAACAGCCCGCATTCAGCTCCTGTGCTATTTGTTAAAAAGAAGGATGGGGGTTTAAGACTCTGCACAGACTTCAGAGGGATCAATGCAGTGTTGGCAAGCAATGCTTATCCCATCCCGCTCATCAGAGATCTACTCAACGTCATGGCGCAAGGTAAGATCTTCACGAAATTGGACTTAAAAGATGCTTACTTCCATGTCAGAATTAAAGAAGGGGATGAATGGAAAACTGCATTCAACATGCCCTTAAGCCAATATGAATACCTGGTCATGCCTTTCGGCTTGTCTGGCACCCCATCAGTATACATGTCCATGATCAATGAGGTACTACATAAATATTTGTATAAAGGAGTGGTTGTGTACCTAGATGACGTTTTAATTTATTCAAAAACAAAGGAAGAGCATGTCAAATTAGTATGGGAAGTACTGACTACATTAATGTGCCACAAACTCCCTATCAAACTTTCCAAATGTGAATTCCATAAAATTGAACTTGATTATTTGGGCTATCGCATTTCCAGGCAAGGACTAAAGATGGATCCTGCCAAAATTAAAGCTGTACAAGAATGGCAAACACCCCGTACTCGTAAACAGTTGCAATCTTTTTTGGGGTTTGCCAATTTCTACAGAGACTTTATAGAAGGATTTGCTCAAATAGCTGTACCGTTAACCGAGCTCTTAAAAACTAAAGGAAAGGGGGATCAGGCAAAGAAACCCACTACTAAATTAGAGTGGGGTCAAACTTGCCAAGTAGCCTTTGATGAACTCAAACGTAAATTTACTTCGGAGCCCGTCCTGCAACACCCAGACGAAAATCGACCCTTTATAGTGCAGGTCAATGCCAGCGATGCAGCCATTGGGGGTGTGCTTCTGCAAAAAGGGGAGGACGGGAAAACCAGACCATGCGCGTATCTGTCTAGAAAATTTTCAGAAGCAGAAAGGCATTGGAATGTATGGGGAAAGGAAGCCTTTGCCGTAAAAGTAGCTCTCACAGTGTGGCGTCACTGGCTGGAAGGGGCTCGACACCCTTTTGAAGTGTGGACAGATCACAAAAACTTAGAAGCCCTGAGAAATCCCAGACGTCTTAACGCTAAACAACTTCGATGGGCAGAATTCTTTTCCAAGTTCAATTTCACTCTAAAATTCTTGCCGGACAAAACTAACTTGCTAGCAGACGCTCTTTTGCGCATGCCCCAACATCAAAGTAAAAAAGAGGAAACCGTTGACACCGTTTTCACCTCCCACCAACTGGGAGGAGTGGTTACCACTCGCAGCCAAACTGCGCAGAAGCGAGAGGCTGAAAAGGGGTGGAGAGCAAAAGTGAAAAGCGAGGTGGAAAAAGAAGGGGAGGGAACGCCCAAAGCAAAAATGTCTCAAATGGCGGAGGGAGACTGGGTAAAAGAGGATAGATTGTACGTACCAGCTAGCCTCCGAAAAGAAGTTTTACAGCGTTGTCATGATGCTCGCACTGCAGGACATTTCGGCTACTTAAAAACTCTCCACTTAGTACAAAGGCAATTTTGGTGGCCGGGTATCAGGAAGGACGTTTCCCAATATGTATCCTCTTGCCCTACCTGCATAAGTGCCAAAACCAGGAAGGGAAAGCCCCCCGGGACTTTTGCAGCCGCTTGAAACCCCAAGTAGACCTTGGGAGGTAATTTCTATGGACTTTATTACAGATCTCCCTACCTCCAGGGGCTGCTCCTGTATTTTAGTGGTTGTAGACTTATTTTCCAAGCAAGCACATTTTGTACCTTGCACAACCATACCCACCACCAAGAAACTAGCAGAAATATTTATGAAACACATTGTTAAACTACATTCCTTTCCCTCTAAGGTGATATCCGACCGCGGCGGACAGTTTATTTCTGGAATTATTTCCAATTTCTGGAAATAGCTACTTCAATTAACTGGGATGGAGCAAGGAATCAGTTCAGCATTCCACCCTCAAAGTGATGGACAGTCGGAAAAAACTAATCAAATATTAGAACAATTTCTCCGATATTATATTAATTTCCAACAAGATAATTGTGTGGAACTTCTTCATTTCGCAGAGTATTCATACAACAACGCAGTTCATAGTTCAACAGGGGAAGCTTCCTTTAAAATTGTGCACGGATACGATGGAAAAGCTTTTCTCTTTGAGCTACCACAAGGAAAACAGCCCTCAGGGGACTTACATCAATGGTGGACCTCCCTTAGCCAACAATGGACGGCTATCCAAACAGCCTTAAACAAAGCTAAAGCAGATTATAAGAAATACGCAGATCGCCACCGTGCGAAAGAATGGGAATTGCAACTGGGGGACAAAGTATACATTTCAACGAAAAACCTTCGAATGGACCAAGCCAGTAAAAAATTGGCTTTGAAATATTTGGGACCGTTTCCTGTTAAACGAGTAATCAACAAAGTAACTGTAGAAATCACTCTACCAAAAAACCTGTGCCACGTCCACCCATCATTCCATGTAAGTCTACTAAAAAAGGCCCCTGCACCAGACCAATGGCATCCTATACCCAATACTCCCCTTCCAACCATGATCAATGATCAACTTCCGGTTCGGGATCCATGGAGGTCTAAAGCAGCTCTAAGAGCTGAGCTGTCCGTGCCGCTGTTTGTGGAGGCTGGAGGGGCACAGATTGCCCGTGGCCCCCTGTTCTCAGGCGGAGAACAGGCAAGTACGCACTGTACCTGAGGGCGCGTTGATCTCGGGTGGTGGGGGGCTCTAAGCAACGAGCTCTGTCCTGCCCTTGAGGTCCCACCCGAAGACAGGTTTGCTAAGATCTCTGCAGCGGCTCAGGAGTCAATTGTATTGGCATAAGACCTGCATGCCCGAGCTTTGATAAGCAGTAAGGGAAACGGATTCGTTTGATTAAAAGAAGCAGTGATTACAACCCAAGAAAAGACGTTTAAGAAGGTAAAGATTGCTATCTCTCAAACCGGGACAGATTTAAGCAAGCAATAAAGTTTAAAACTGGATTTAAAAACTGCGACAGACTGATTAAGTGAAGGGGAAGATTCCGGCAAGGGAAAATTTAAAAAGTGACATTTTAAACTGTAGTTGTGGTGTAAAATTGGATATTGTTTACATACCTGCAGTGGGAAGAGATACTGGACTGTGGGAAAGCTTGAATATCGCAAGAACTGCTGCAAACATTAAAGTAACAGGAAGTATGTCAGGACCATAAAGAGACTGGCAAGAGGTGGTCTGTGTTAATACAGGAAGTGGAAGTTCGCCATTTCGGAGAAGGGCAAAGTTTTGGCTTCAATGAAACAGGAAGTAGGACATCTTGGAAGAAGGTAAGGGCGTTTGCTTCAAGTTAAAACCATAGAGAAAAAAACGCCCGACATTTTGGACTGAGCAAAACAACTTTTAACAAAAACTGAGTAAATTGGGACTTTTAAAAGCAATTGGAAGCAATAAATCAGCGCCACGGATTTAAGGAAAAGGGCAGACTCGTGGGAGCGTGGAAAATCTAGCCCCACGATGTCGAAGAAGGAGTGGCAAGCTGCGATGGAGAATCTTGATAAAAAAGTTTCTGAAGTTACAGAAGGCAATAAAGAGCTCAAAGGTATGATACAGGAGATGGCAAAAGACTTTAGAGACTTTAAAGAGACACTTACATCAGAAATGGCAGAACTGGTAAAAGATGTATCAGATACGCAGCAGAGAGTCAAGGTAGTAGAAAATACGATGGATCTGCAGAAGATGGAGATGAGAGGGTTGAAAGCGAGAGAGACCATCGCGGAAAGTAAACAAATGGAAAAACAACTAAGATTTCGTTCGATCCCGGAAACAGAGGAAAAGACTGCCCGAGAGCAGATTACAGAAATTTTGGCAGAGTATCTGGGGAAGGAGGAAGAGGAAATTGCTGCTCTTCTAGATGTGGTGTACAGAATTAACTCAAAATTTGCGTCTCAGAGGAAGTTACCAAGGGATATGATTGTGCAATTTACGACAAGAAATACAAGAGAACTAATTGTGACCAAACAGTTTCAGGATCCACTAGAAGTTGATGGAAAGGCGGTAAGAATAATGAAGGAACTGCCCAGATCGGTGTTGTTGGAAAGAAAGAAATACAGAGAGCTAGTCCAGATGTTAAAAGAAATGAAAGTAAAATACCGATGGGAAATACCAGAGGGACTGACATTTGAGTTTCGTGGAGCAAGAAAGAGCATCAGATCTGGCCAGGAAATGGAGGATTTTATTAGTAAAAATGAAAAGGACTTACCAAAACCCACAAAAGCTTGATCATGGAGTGTAAAACCATATCTTGGAATGTAAATGGACTAAACTCACCTTGTAAACGTAAGGTTATTTTCCACTGGCTTGTAAAACAGAAATGTAAAATTGTATGCCTACAAGAGACACATATTAGAAAGCAAGATGTAAAATATTTGAAAATGGCTAAACTTGGAAAAGAATTTGTAGCTGCCTCCAAACAGAAAAAGACGGTGGAAATAATTTGGAATTCAAAAAAGACATTGGTGATTGGAATTTATGTGCCTAATGGTGCAAAAGAAAATTTTTTTACGGACTTACAAAAACAGTTAGATAAACTGTCTAATGACCAAATAATATTGGCAGGCGATTTCAATGGAGTTACAAACTTGGAGGAAGACAAGAAATCTAAGACTACACAAAAAAAAGAGGACTATTACCAAAGTCATTTTTTGCAATCACGAAACAGGAAAGTTTAGAGGATGTATGGAGGAGACAGTATCCCAAGAATAGACAATATACATATTACTCTGCAAGACACTCTACACTATCAAGAATTGGGCCTCCAAAGAACTGATGCTCTGGACTAAAGCGGTGGAAATAATGTCAAAGGTAGGCTCAGATCATAATCCAATTGTGTGGAAATTTGGTAAGAATAGTAAAAGAAGAGAATGGAGAATAAATGAAGACTTGTTACAAATGGAAGAGAATATTGTGTTGCTGCAAAGAGAGACCAAGTTCTTTTTGCAATACAATTTGAATAAAGAAGTATCGACAAATAAGGTTTGGGACACATATAAGGCCGTGATCAGAGGGATACTAATGGACTTGAATGAGAGAGACAGGAGGAAAAAGGAGGAGAAAAGACAAGAAATTATGGAAAAAATTAAAGCCAAAGAGATTCAGCTCAAAAAGAGACCAGGCAAAAAGAAAATATATCAGGATATAAAAATACTGCAAGAACAGTTATCGGCAATAAATAACAAAGAATTGGAGTGGAATTTAAAGAGGATGAATCAGAGGTCGTTTGAAGGTGCAAATAAACCTGGGAAATATTTGGCATGGCAACTAAAAAAGAGGAAGGAGAAGAAAATTATCAGTACGATACGAGAAGATGATAAGTTATTAAGTGATCAAGTCGCCATTAGTAGAGCCTTTTTTAAATTTTATGCAAAATTATACCAAAAAAAAGAGGTGAACAAAGATTCAATAGCGGAATATTTAGATAAGATGAAACTTCTGACACTCTCTGAAGAATGGAAAGAGAAATTGAATAAGGAAGTGACAGAAGAAGAAATAAAAGAAACTATTCAATCAACGAAATTGGGGAAGGCGCCAGGCCCGGATGGACTAAAGGCAAAATTTTATAAAATAATGGGCCAAGAATTGGCACCTCTCCTGAAAGAGGTGATGAATGGTGCTATGCAGGATCAAGGGATTCCTGATACTTGGAAGGAGGCTAACATATCATTGATTCCAAAAGAAGGACAAGATTTGACTAATGTTAAAAATTATAGACCAATTTCAATGTTGAACAATGATTATAAAATATTTGCAAAGGTGTTGGCGGAAAGAATTAAAGGATGGATGTCGGAATTCATTGCAGATGAACAAGCGGGATTTTTACCTAATAGACAAATTAAAGACAATCTGAGAACAGTAATAAATGCTATTGAATATTATGATAAGCATTGTGATAGAGAGGTTGGTTTCTTTTTCGTAGACGCAGAAAAAGCATTTGACAATCTGAACTGGGACTTTATGTTCGCCACCATGGAAAAGCTGCAAATGGGAGAAAAGTTCATACAAGCAGTTAAAGGAATTTATAAAGACCAAAGTGCAGCGATTGTAGTGAATGACGATCTGACAAAAAAACTGAAAATAAGCAAAGGCACAAGGCAAGGCTGCCCATTGTCTCAATTGCTGTTCATATTGATCTTGGAGATATTGATGATTCAGATACGAGAGGACGACACAATCCGAGGTATAAAGATAAGAGAGTTTACCTACAAGGTCAGAGCATTTGCGGATGATATAAAGTTGATTGTAGAGGATCCAATTGACAATATGCCAAAGATAATAAAGAAGATAAAGGAATTTGGAGATCTGGCTGGTTTTTTTGTAAATAAAAAGAAGTCGAAGATACTATGCAAAAATATGACTAAACAGAAACAACAAGAACTGATGGAATTAACGGACTGCGAGGTAACAAACAAAGTAAAATATTTGGGAATTGAACTAACTGCAAAAAATATAGACTTATTTAAGAACAACTATGAGAAGTTGTGGATACAAATAGAGAGAGATTTGATAAAGTGGAACAAGTTGAATTTATCATGGCTGGGCAGAATCGCGACAATAAAAATGAATGTTCTACCTCGTGTGATGTTTCTGTTACAAACGATCCCGATTATCCGAGACTCTAAACAATTCGAAAAATGGCAAAGAAAAATTTCGAATTTTGTGTGGGCAGGCAAGAAACGACGTGTTAAAATGAAAGTGTTACAGGATACGAAAGAAAGAGGTGGCTTGCAACTGCCCAACTTAAGACTGTATTATGAAGCAATTTGTTTGACATGGATAAAGGATTGGATAACATTGAAAAATCGCAGACTTCTGGCATTGGAAGGTTATAAGAAAATATTTGGATGGCATGCATACTTATGGTACAATAAAATAAAAGCGGACTCTCTGTTTCTGCATCATTATATTAGAAGAAGCCTCTTAACAATTTGGAAGAAATATAAGATATATCTGGAAGATCAAATCCCCTCTTGGGTGGTCCCGTATGAAGTAATAGACCCGAGAACTGTCGATAATGAACAGCAATGCTTAACTTACAAGGAGATAATACAAATACAACATTTAATGCCAAAAATAAAATCAGAAGAAGAATTGTCTCCTTGTTATAACTGGTTTCAATACAGACAGATTAGAGATCTTTACAAATCGGACTGTTCAAGAGGAGGAATAAGAATGGAAAACTCAGAACTGGAAGAAGTAATGCTACAAGAAGGCAAGAAACAAATCTCAAAGATCTATAAGATACTTCTAAAATGGTATACTGAAGATGAAGTAGTGAAAGTACAGATGGTGAAGTGGGCAATAAATTTTCATAAAGAAATAGCAATGGAGGCATGGGAGCACTTGTGGAAGAATACAATTAAGATTACAACTTGTACGAATATTAGAGAAAATGTATACAAGATGATATACAGATGGTACCTAACACCGAAGAAAATTGCGCTGGGGAACGCTAAAATGTCAGATAAGTGCTGGAAATGCAAAAAGCACGAAGGATCATTTTATCACGTGGTGGACTTGTGAAGTAGTGAAGCAGTACTGGGGAGATATAATAGAAGTAATTAATGAGGTGTTACAAACCCAAATAAATAAGAACCCAGAACTGCTGCTACTAAACTTGGGAATGGATAATGTTCCAGTGCAAAATAGAACATTGTTATTTTATATGACAGCTGCAGCAAGATTACTGTATGCGCAGAAATGGAAAATGCAAGAAGTACCTGCTGTAGAGGACTGGATTTACAAATTGTTGTACATGGCAGAGATGGATAAAATGACAAGAAAACTCAAAGACCTGGATCTGGGACAGTATTTGGCGGACTGGGCGAAATTGAAACAATTTTTGGAAAAAAAATGGGATGTGAAAGGAGAACTGTGGCAGTTTGAGAATTTTTAAAATAAGACATTTTAAACAGAAGAGAGAAGTGACTTTACCATTAAGAATTTATATCTATTTTAATCTAAGCTTGGATTATAATATAGTAGAAAAGGGGTGAAATTTAGAACTGATTTTGTAAAGAATAAGATAGGGAGGTTAGGATAAGTAATACCTTTTTTAGAGTATATGAATAAGGGAATAGTTAAATAAACATACTGATGGGGCATACTATATATACTATAATGTTAGTGGATCAGATTGTATATTATATAATGAATGTGTAGTACGGTGTTTTATGCTGTGCCACATTGGTGGCAGGGCACACAGTAGGGGCTTTAATACATATTATAATGACAATAGTATATTTGATAGAATATATGTTTAAAAGAAATAGAATATGTTTAAATTAAGACTTCTGTTATATATTATACTATATTATACTGGTCTGCTATATTGAGGGGTATGAGATCTATATTATATTGATAGTATAACTGATAGATGTATATTATACTGATAGAATATTTGATAGCATAATTGATAGAAGTATACTATATTGATAGGATATTTGATATATATGATAGAATACCTGGAAAAAAAAAGTTAGAATGTGCTTAGAGTAAGGGATTTATTAAGTAATAAGAGGGGTTAAGGGTTGGAAAGCTGTTGGAAGTCGATAGAGAGGGGGGAGGAAAAGGGTGGGGGATAGGGTTAATTAGATATTGAGGGAATGTATGTATTGAATTTGAAAAGTATACTCACCAACAACTATGATCAACGATCAAGTTCACTACGAAGTGGAAGAAATATTGGACTCTAAAATTAGATGTAATAAGCTATTTTATTTAATTCGCTGGAAGGACTTTGAGGAGGGGTATAGAGAGTGGGTAGAATCTATCCATGTAAAAGCCCCCAGACTCCTTAAGCAGTATCATCAGACATACCCTCACAAACCGGGGGGAGGGGGATCTTAAGGGTGGCAGAATGTCAGAGCCTGTTTAACCTGAGTAAAGCCATATTTAATACTGTAGTATTTAGTTTATCTTTCCCTCCAGGCCTCAACACCTGCAAGGAGCCAAGTCCATGGGAAAGGAAACTCTCTTATCTGTCTGCTCGATCTTGGCCAGCACATCATGCCGCTGAGAAGTTTTGCTGTGTGATTTCAGGGGGGAGGCTGGGCTTAGGAGTGTGAAATGTAACCATTTTCTTTTCATGAGTGATTCTTGTCAATCCTTTGGTCGGCCAGGATCTCTATCCTGGATTATGCATACTTGGAGATGAATGCTGTCTTTCGCAATAAACCTTTTGAAACCAAAAAAGACCTTGTCTTCTTGCAGAAGGGAGTGAGGCAGACTATCAAATCTGGAGTAGCATAGTCTGACAACAACTGCCTGTATATGTGCATTCTCTGTGGTGGACCTCCCTCTATGGAAGCGTCTACCTGAAGAGGACAGGAAAACTCCCACTCTCTTGGCTTTCCACAAACTGTGCAAACCTGAATTATTCAAGAGTGCTTTTTACTGAGATAGGAGGGCTGTACTGTAAGGAAGTGGTCTCAAAGAGTTGCACAAGTAAAAGGATAGTGACTATGGACTTTACTACAATGTAATTTCTGTTGCTGTATGATCCTACTAGATAGTTTCTGTGTTGTTTAATATGTCAGAATTGTGTATGTTCTGTTTTAGCATTTCTTCAACTCTGTATTGGATTCTTGCTAGTTTTAAATTTTTGCAAATTTGCATGTGTATATACCCTGATGGTGTTGGACAGCGCTGTCAAGTCACAGCTGGCTTACGGTGACCCCTGCTGGGGTTTTCAAGGAAAGAGACTAACAGAGGTGGTTTGCCATTGCTTGCATCAGCAACCCTGGTCTTTGTTGGAGGTCTCCCATCCAATTACTAACAAAGGCCAATCCTGCTTAGCTTCTGAGATCTGACAAGTCAGGGCCCTATTACATTGTTTATTGAAATGACTTTGAAATTGACTGTCCTAACTCACACTGTGTAATCTACTTTGACTATCAGTTAGAAAGGCAGACTGTACATAATGTAAATAAATAATAAATAAAAATAGTTATCTCCTGTAGAAAGGTTAGGACTTTGGCAGTCTATTCCGGGGCTTTTGGGGGTGAGTGTTCTAATGCTCTGGAACTGGATCCCCCTTTCCCCTGTCTTTTGCAGGCTGCATAAAGTGGTATAAAACTGTTTTGCTTAGAAGGGCCATTTGTTAACTCCTTAGAATAGAATATTAGACCCAGTTTGTTATGTCTTTGTTATATCTTTCCCCATCCTTACAAACCTCAGGGTACCTTAAATGAGGGATAATTCCTTGAACATCTACTTATTCGACTGGCGGTCTGTTTGGTGTTGGTAGACAGTTCAGCCCCACCTGTTTGATGGTTATTTTTTATGTATTCATACAGTATACTACGGTAGAGCGCCACCAGCTGTGTTTCATGCATACACATTCTCAGCCCAATAAGAATCCTAATCTCCACCTCCCTCACAGACCTGTTGTCACTACACATCCCTGGGAAGTCAACTGTATAAATAAACAGTAAATAGATCAACAAGGTTTGAGTCCAGTAGCACCTTAAAATCCAGCAAGATTTCCAGGGTATGAGCTTTCAAGATCCAAAGCTACCTTTATCATATCAAGTAGCCAGCGAGCTGTATTTGGGTGTGTGTGTGTCTTTCCATTTGATGTTTAAATTGGTGCTACCAACAGTATTTTTGCACAGCATCATGGAATGCGCAACTCCCCTCTCATATCATTTAATTAGTTGATTTAATCATTCATGATCCTGGGGGAATCTATCTCACCTTCTGCACAGATGCAATAGCCCTGCAAGACAAGGGAACAAAACTTCATCACTATAGCTACACAAGGCGGATGACAGATAGGCAAACTTATCAGAAGACCGAGGTGATCATGTGTGATTGCAGCTGTTGAATATGGTTAATGTTTATTTATGTTTTATTTTACTTCATTTATATCCTGCCTTTCTCCCCACTGGGGATCCAAAGCAGCTTACATCATTTTCCTCTCCTCTATTTTTTTCCCCTCACAACAACCCTGTGAGGCAGGTTAGACTGGCCCAAGGTCTCCTAGCAAACTTCCATGGCAGAGCAAGGAATCAAACCTGGGTCTTCCATATCCTAGTCTGTCACACCAGCCAACATATGACACCGAACTTTATCTGTTGATGGACAGCTGGTTGGACTCTGCTCGAGATAATCTGGCCAGGGCTTCAGAGGCTGTGATTGGATGATTGAAACAGAGCAAGCTGAAGTTGAATCCTATGAAGATGGAGGTCCTAAACCTGGGCCATGGGCTCTTGGGTTCTAAGATACAGCTCCCAGCCCTTGATGGGGTGTTGCTCACATTAGTGCAAGTGGTGAGGAGTCCGGGCATGGCCTTGGAGGCTTCCTTGTCATAAGAACATAAGAACATAAGCAAAGCCATGTTGGATCAGGCCAGTGGCCCATCCAGTCCAACATTCTGTCACACACAGTGGCTAGAAATCCAGTGCCATCTAAAGGACTGTCAGTGAGGCCAGGACACCAGAAGCCCTCCCACTGCCTTCCTTCCAGCACCAAGACAACAGAGCACCACCTCCCCACAAAGAGAATACCATCTATCTCCTGTGGCTAATAGCCACTGATGGACCTCTGCTCCATATATTTGTCCAGTCCCCTCTTGAAGCTGGCAATGCTTGTAGCTGCCACCACCTCCTGTGGCAACGAATTCCATGTGTTTATCACCCTTTGTGTAAAGTAGTATTTTCTTCTATCTGTTCTAACCCGACTGCTCAATAATTTCATAGAGTGCCCACGAGTTCTTGTATTGTGAGAAAGGGAGAAAAACACATCTTTCTCTACCTTCTCTAACCCGTGCATTATCTTGTAAACCTCTATCATGTCTCCCCTCAGTCGTCTTTTCTCCAGGCTAAAGAGCCCCAAGTGCCTCAATCTTTCCTCATAGGGAAAGTGTTCCAACCCTTTAATCATTTTAGTTGCCCTTCTCTGTACTTTTTCCAGTGCTATGATATCTTTTTTAAGGTGTGGCGACCAGAACTGTACACAGTACTCCAAATGAGGCCTCACCATCGATTTATACAGAGGCATTATGATACCGGCTGATTTGTTTTCAATCCCTTTCCTAATAACCCCTAGCATAGCATTAGCTTTTTTTATGGCAGTCGCACACTGTGCTGACGTTTTTAGTGAGTTATCTATCATGACTCCAAGATCTCTCTCTTGGTCAGTCTCCGCCAGTTCAGACCCCATCAACTTGTATTTATATTTTGGATTTTTGGTTCCAATGTGCATTACTTTGCACTTGGCTACATTGAACCTCATTTGCCACATGGATGCCCACTCTTCTAGCCTCAACAGATCCCTTTGGAGTGCCTCACAATCCTCTCTGGCTTTCACCACCCTGAACAATTTCGTGTCATCTGCAAATTTAGCCACTTCACTGCTTAATCCCAATTCCAAATCATTAATAAACAAGTTAAAAAGCATTGGACCCAATACCGACCCCTGTGGCACCCCACTGCTCACCACCCTCCACTGTGAGAAGTGCCCGTTTATACTCACTCTCTGTTTCCTATTAATTAGCCAGTTTTCGATCCACAAGAGGACTTGGCCCTTTATCCCATAGCTACTGAGCTTACTTAGGAGCCTTTGATGAGGAACTTTGTCAAAAGCTTTCTGGAAGTCAAGATAAACAATATCTATCGGGTCTCCCTTGTCCACTTGTTTGTTCACTCCCTCAAAGAACTCTAACAGATTGGTGAGACAAGATCTTCCCTTACAGAACCCATGCTGAGTTTTCCTCATCAGCTTTTGGTCATCAATGTGCCCACTAATTTTATTTTTGATAATAGTTTCCACCAACTTACCCGGTATTGACGTCAGGCTGACTGGCCTGTAATTTCCCGGATCTCCCCTGGAACCTTTTTTAAAGATGGGGACAACATTAGCTACCTTCCAGTCCTCAGGAACAGATGCAGAGTTTAATGACAGATTACATATTTTTGTGAGGAGATCTACAAGTTCACACTTGAGTTCTTTCAGAACTCTTGGATGTATGCCATCTGGGCCCGGTGATTTATCAGTTTTTAAATTATCTAGCAGTCGCATAACCTCCTCTCTCGTCACCTCAATGTGACTCAGGTCTTTCAAAACCCCTCCCAAAGTCAGTGCTTCCGGAGTGGGCATGCACTTCTTATCTTCCACAGTGAAGACAGAAGCAAAGAACGCATTCAGCTTCTCGGCCATTTCCCTATCACCCTTTAGTAATCCTTTTACGCCTTGGTCATCCAAGGGCCCCACTGCCTCCCTAGCTGGTTTCCTACTTCTAATATATTTAAAGAATTGTTTATTGTTTTTCTTTATGTTCTTTGCAATATGCTCCTCATATTCCCTTTTTGCCTGTCTGATCACAGACTTGCACTTTTTTTTGCCACAGCTTATGCTCCTTTTTATCAACCTCACTCCGACTAGTTTTCCACTGCCTAAAAGAATCCTTTTTACCTTTTACAGCTTCTATTACATTGCTTGTTAACCATGCTGGCCTTTTCCTAAACCTATTTGTGCCTTTCCTAACCAGCGGTATATATTTAATTTGAGCTTCCAGGATTGTAGTTTTAAATAGTCTCCAAGATTCCCCAAGTGTTTTGACCTTTTTTACTTTCCCTTTCAGTTTCTTCTTCACGTACCCCCTCATCTCAGAAAATTTACCCCTTTTGAAGTTAAACATGGCTGTGTTGGTCTTATTTGGCAATTTCCTATTTATACATATGTTGTACTCAATAACATTATGGTCACTGTTCCCAAGTGGTGCAATCACATTTACATCTCTCACCAGGTCTTCAGCATTACTGAGGACCAAATCCAGGATCACCTCTCCCCTAGTAGGTTCTGTAACCATCTGTTCCATAGCACAGTCATTGAGACAGTCTAGAAACTCACTTTCTCTCCCCCGATTCGAACACCCATTGGCCCAGTCAATGTGTGGGTAGTTAAAATCACCCATTACAACACAGTTTTTTTGTTTAGCAGTCATCTTTAATCCTGTCATCATTTTATAATCCTCCTCTATTTTCTGATCTGGAGGGCGATAACAAACTCCCACAGTTAAGTTTCCATTTGGGCCCGTAATTTCAACCCATAGCATTTCCAGAAGCGAATCTAATTCAGTTACCTTCTCAATCTTACTGGAATGTATACCTTCTCTGACATATAGAGCCACCCCACCACCAACCCTTCCCTCCCTATCCTTCCGATATAATTTATATCCAGGAATCACCGTGTCCCACTGATTTTCCTCATCCCACCAAGTTTCTGATATGCCCACAATGTCTATGGATTCGCCCAACACTAAACATTCCAGCTCCCCAATTTTACCTCGGACACTTCTAGCATTTGTATATAAACACCTGTAACTTCCCCGGCACACTTTGCCTCGAGACGTAGTTAGGTCATCTGCACTGTTTGTCTCCATCTCAGTTGACAACTCTAATCTATCTCCCTGTAGAAGTGTTATACCTAGCCCTTCATCTCTCTGAGATGAACCATCCTGAACCAGAGACACTTTATCTCTTGTCGGCTTTCCCCTAGCATTTAGTTTAAAAACTGCTCTGCCACCTTTTTGATTTTAAGTGCCAGCAGCCGGGTTCCTTCTCGGGACAAGTGGAGACCGTCTCTCTTGTACAGCTCCCGCTTGTCCCAAAAAGAATCCCAGTGCCTAACAAACTTGAACCCTTCCTCCCTACACCATCGTCTCATCCACGCATTGAGACTCCTGATCTGCGTTTGTCTCTCTGGCCCTGCGCGTGGAACAGGTAGCGCTTCTGAGAAGGCTACCTTGGAGGTCCTGGCCTTGAGTCTCCTGCCTAACAGCCTAAATTTTTGTTCCAAGACCTCACGACTGCATTTCCCAACATCGTTGGTTCCAACATGGACCACGACCGCTGACTCTTCCCCAGCACTATCTACCAGCCTATCTATAACACGCGTAATGTCCGCTACCTTCGCACCAGGCAGGCAAGTCACCATACGGTCAGAACGCGGTTGTGCCACCCAGCTATCTACTTGTCTAAGGATCGAATCACCAACTACCAAGAGCCTCCCTCCCGCCCCACCCAGGGATGGTTCCTTGATGCGAAAGGAAACCTGCTCACCAACTGAAGAAGAGGTCCCTTCTGAGGGCATGTTCCCCTTATCCTCAGTACAGTGCCCTGATTCCACAAGATCCTCATTCTCCTTGACAACAAGAACGCTGCCATTTTTAGAGTGGGACACATCTATCCTGTCCCTGAGAATCTTGTCCTCGTGCCTATCTAACTGTCTCCGCTTCTCCAGGTCAGCCACCTTGGCCTCAAGGGTACGTACTCGTTCCCTGAGAACCAGGAGCTCCTTGCAGCGAGCACACATCCAGGACTTCTGACCAGAAGGCAGATAGTCATACATGTGACACTCAGTGCAATACACTGGAAAGCCCCCAACCCCCTGCTGGCATTCTGACTTCATTATTCTGTTTTAGGAATAACACAGAAAGAGGAAAGAAAACGGCTATGATCCCCCGGCTAAGAGCCACAGGCCAAGAGCCCTTTAGCTCTCGCCCTTCGGCTCGCGCCAAAGGCTCGCGCCCCTGCCCAGCAGTTGCCTTTTCAATGCAAAAGGTCACTTCCTGCTAAGCACAGGAGGTGAGCACAAAGGGGGTGTGTGGCTTGTACTCCAGCAACCCCCAGCAGCCTTACAAACACACTCACCCTCAAACACAATCAAGCCCAAACACACTCAGCCTCAAAACTACTCTCAAATCAACACAAAACTACACACAAAAAGCCCCAAAGCTAGAGAGGACCACCCTTAGCTTCTCAGCTTAACCCACCACAGCCAAGAAAGGCAAAAAGCCCTTACCTCCTCTAGCAGCTGCAGACCATGTGCTCCTGAGCCCAGGTGACTCTGCTCTGCTCTGCTCTGCCTGTCAATGGAGCACCAGGTCACAGCAGTTGCCCGATCTGCATTTTTCCATGTTTTCCAGATCAGGCAGCTTGTTCCTTACCTTTCAGCCCCCGACCTTGCTGCTGTGATCCACTCAATGGTCACCTCCAGATTGGACTACTGCAACTCGCTGTCATGTCTGAACCCCATCCGTGCCAATTTTGGTTCTGTTCTGTTCTACTGAATACAGTGTATCTTGCTCTAGCTATAGCTCACATTCACTTTGCTAATGTCATAACGATTCTTTTCTCAGGCTTTCACAGGTGTTTATCTGTTGGACCATAATAGCTTCCAGTGTTTATGACCTTGTGCTCATTCCCAGACAGTGCTGTGTCTTGCTTCCTAGTAACTCAACGTGATATCACAAATATGTGAAATGTTCGCACACAAAAAGAGCACCAAAGGATTGTTTACGGTTGGGAGGGGGGGGAGAAAGGAGTGAACTAGAGTGTTAAAAGAAAAGTTTCTCTCACATGATGTCATTCCTGTCAACTTCTACTCATGCTGCTTAGATGTCTGCCTTGCTTCTAAGTAGTCCTATGCACCTGTATATGGAAATGTTCGGATTTCTGAATAAAAGCTATTTGACTAAGTACTTGTGTCCTACTGTAAATGGGTCAGAGATCTGTCTGCTGTATCCTGTCATCCATAGCCTGACACTTGCTCTATGCTGGGCTGCCCTTGTCCCTATTCTGGAAGTTGCAACTGGTCCAGAATGCAGCGGCACACATTCTGACCAGGACTCCATTCCGGCAGGCCCAGTGCCAGGTTTTCTGGCACCTGAGACCAGGGGCAGCTTCAGCGCGGTTGCTGCCCCCACGTGTGCGCACCTGGACTGTGTGATGATGTCACATGGCAGGCAGCTGGGATGGCGTGCATGCGTGCGTCCTCTCAGCTGTCCCGCTCAGTTGCTCCACGTGTCATCCTGGCAGCCTGCTGCACCTGGCCTGCAGTGGCAGCAGTAGCGGCGGCACCAAGGGGCAGCTGAACGAGAGGGCTGGGAGGCTGCAACAGCTGCAGGCCAGGCGCGGCATGCGGCCGGGGCGGTGCACAGGTGGCTTCCCAGCCCTCCAGCACTACCACCGCCAGCTCCACGGCGTGCGCCCCTGCACCAGCTGCCCCCTCTGGCACCTCAGCACTTGAGGTGGCTGCTGGACCTGCCTCTATGGATGCGCTGGCCCTGCATTCCAGTCACATATAACACCAGCTTTGTGCCAGCTGCACTGGCTCCCAATGGAATTCTGGATTCCCAGCGGAATTCTGAATTCTTGGTACTGACCTATAAAGCCGTTAATGGATTGGGACCAGCATACTTGCAGGACCGCTTCTCATCACATGTTCCCTGGAGAGCTCTTCATTCGGCAGACCAACATCTCCTGGTGGTCCCCGGCTCCAGGGAGGTTCGTCTTGCCTCTACTGGGGCCAGGGCACTCTTTTGTCTCTGGCACTGACCTGGTGAAACTCTCTGTCTGTAGAGACTCGGATCCAGCAGGACTTACTATCTTTCCACCGGGCCTGCAAGACAGATTTGTTCTGCCAGGGATATAGTGCTTGAGGCAAACATCCTCCTCTCCTAATCAGCCTCTCACCAGGGGCGGGGGTGGGGGGGGAGATATGATCCCTCCTTGTCTGCTGAACATCAAGCAGCTTGCCACCTGCCCCCATGGGTTCTTGTACATAGAGGGATTGTGCAACAAGAATGCCGCAATGTTTTTTCCTGAAGTGCTATGCTGTCTGTTTTATATTTCTACTGTGATCACCTCTGAGCCTGGTTTTCAGGGACAGCGGAGTATAAATGTAATACAATAAAATAATTAAATAAAGAAAATTATGTTGGCTTATCATTATTTATGGTATTTATTGATTGAAGGAGACTCTCAGTTTGGTTAACATTATGCTAGGAAAAGTGGAAGGCAGTAGGAAAAGAGGAAGACCTAAAATGAGATGGCTGGACTCAATAAAAGAAGCCACGTCTCACAGTTTGCCGGATCTAAGCAAGTTTGTTAATGATAGGACATTTTGGAAGTCTTTTCTTCATAGGGTTGCTATTGGTCAGAGGTGACTTGGTAGCACACAACACACACACATCATTATGAAGTTCTTGTTCTTGTTAAGGCCATCCTTGCATCAAACCTATTTAATTACCACACCCCACAGAACAATATTAAGCTGGTAAAAACAGTCCTTCTCTGGGCTGATTTGAGAAGAAACCCAAACAATTCCTGCTTGTCCCCACAGCAGCCAGCTAATTCCACACTGGTCAATGAAAGGTGGGAGGGTGTGCAATGTTGCTGACAAATGGCTGCTATGAAGAGGCAGGACCTCCTTAAATAGCCTTCCCTCAATTCTCACTCTGAGCGGTATGAAATAGCTAACTGGGCTCCTGCCTCTACTAGGTCCTGCCCCACTGGAAGGTAGTAGCCACGCGTGTCTCTCAGCAATTTGTGTGGCTCTTGTGCAGCTGACATCTGCTTTGCCATCTTTGGAGAAAGGGTAGGACGTGTACATAAGAAAAAAAATGAATGCAGGAAACTGAAATGCCTGATGATGGCATTGCTCGAAGAAGGCCAAGACTGTGGTTACAGGTTAGTCTGTTCTGCTATATTCATAAAAAAATATTCTTCAAGAACTTGCCTTCCTTGCTTTTTATGTCCCCATTCCATTGTAATTCTGTTCTTTTGGGGAACAAATAACCTGAAGTTCCTGAGTGATGTGAAAAGATGTAATCTGTTTTTCAAATCTCAATTTTCCAAAAACCCAGAGCTCTAGAGGATGCTGTGGCAGCTCTTATTTTGCGTAAGTTCCAAAATTCCAGTGGCACCTAATAGAGTAACAAAATGTCAGAGCTCACTTTATCAGATACCTAGAATGTCCATCCAAGTCAGTTAAATTTATTCTTAGAGCTGCAAGATATAGATGGGTGGGTGTGGTAAGATGTTAGAAAGAGTAGCCAGTTTAAAACAATAACCAGTACTTATAGTTCTAGCTAGTATAAATTTAGCAGGAGGGGGTGGCTGAAGTGAGCTCTGACTCTTGAACATTTATGCAGGAACAAAATGTTGTTAGGTCTATAAAAAGTGTTGAAAGTCTGTTTTATTTTGCTGCAAAAATTAACAGTTAACCCCCCCCTTTTTTTGAGGTTCAAAAGGTAACAGTTATATTCATATATAACACAGTTAACCCTTTGAAGTTATTTTGCAACAATCCCCTCCCCCCCCCAACACTTTGCTCAGCTACTTTGAATAGAGGAAGGGAGAATTTTTATCTGATTAAAAAACTCTTAAAATTATGGTTTTTAATATGTCATCTTCCTTCTACTTTTCAAAAAAATAAACTTTCCTTGCCTTCGGCTGGAGGGGACTTTCTCTATACTCTATGTGAATAGCATGAAAAACAAAAAGTCTTTAAGGACTCAGTTGAAGGAGGTCTGACTTAGTGCGAGGCAAAGTGGGTGGGGGAAAGAAATGACATCTGTACATTTATCTTCACACTGGAACTGGAAAGAGGATAGAATTACCAGTAAATGTTGCCCTGTGGTTTCTGCATTGAAGTGGCTGCATCTGGGCCACCTGTTGATGGCATGATTGGAGCATTAGTTCTAGCGTGGCCTTAGCACTATTGATAACTGTGCTTAACATCGCCACAGGGAAGGCTTTGTTGGGAGCTGCAGTCACTTAGCTGGAGCAATGGTGTACATTGGCTCCTCCATTCAAGCCTCCCCCCTGCCCGACATTAGCACAGTTGAATGGGCCACCAGTGAAGCCATTCACTGGGAACATGCACCAGGGCTTCTGGGTGGCCTAGGGGTGAACTGGTGGGGGGAGGAGGACCTCTTGTTAATGGACTGTGAGTCTCAGCCTATTGATGTACATGAACTCGGTGACCAAAGAAAAGTGAGACAAAGATGTCCCTCACAGGAACTTGTAGGTCACAAATGGACAAAGGCAGACATCAGCCAGAGCAATTTGATTACTGAATGAAAAAGTGAGATACCTATAAGTATGGGGAGAGCTACTGCTACATCTGTTTGTCGTGGGACATGACATTCTGCAGTATTAACCTGCATGCTCAGAAAATTTTCTGCTATAAGATATCCCTTGGACTGGTTTTTATTTGAAAACAAATCACACTCAATATTTCAATAACACTGGCATTGATACATCACTGAAAAGGAGTGAATATTGTTTTTATTTCAACTTTTATCTTTGCATGTTATTCCAATATGATTTTGTAAAACAAATATTTAATTTTCAATAAAGAATTATATTTATCTGCAACACAAACAACAACTTTATATAATCTCAGATCTAGATTTGTCTCTGTGGCTTTGCGTATTTTAGGCCAAAAAAGAGAAGCTAGACAAATTGATAAGGCCCCAAATCCATCTAGTCCAGCATTCTGTTTTCAGTTACGGTAGTTACTTAGATGCCTTTGTGAATCTTATAGGCATGGGATAGAATTAACAGCCTTCCTTTGTTATTTCCATTAGGGTTATGCCAGAGGAGAACCAGGTCTTATCTGCTATGCCCTTTCAACTCATATAACCCCAGGCAAAAATTTTGGTGTAAGTATGAACACTCCCAATGAATTCAATGGCAGTGAAAAATAAAGTCCCCTTGCTTGTTTCCTATCATCCCTTGGCACAGTTTAGGATACTGGCTAATGGTTGATCCACATGCTAGGGCCAGGGAGCCACTAATTGCCTGTGAGGGAAACTTACATGTAAGATTCGTAACTGGGGCAAATAGCACCTTTCCAAACCTGTTTCAGGTCAGAAAAATGAAACGGAGAGGACTAAAGTCCCATTTTCTCATGTGGTATGATCCTGATCCAAATCAAGCTTGGATGCATCTACCAATTCCCCACATAGAAGTCCAGGCACACACGTGACCCAAAGTTCTCATGGTGACTACATGTCTGTCATATGTAACATGAATATGTAACATTGGCTGTCAGCCTACAACCAATAACAGCTATCTAAGCACTAGATATACCCCAGCCTGGACAGCCATATCTCAGATAACAGGGCAGACAGTATGTTTATTTTATGCTGTAGCACATTGGTTAAGTGGTTCAGCTGCAAATCAGCACTCTACTGGTTTGAATCCCACTACTGCCATGAGCTCAGTAAGTGGCCTTGGGTAAGCCATTCCTCTCAGCCCCAGCTCCCCAGCTGTATTCTGAGGATAATAATAACACTAACTTGTTCACCGCTCTGGGTGGGCCACTAATCATAGAAGAGCGGTATATAAGTGGTTATGATGATGATGATGGTGATGATGATGATGATGATGTAAAATTTCTATATATTCAACATTCTCCTGAGCATCATAGACAAGACAGAAGTGATGCTAGTTGGGAAGATAGATGTCCTGAATGACGTTATGCATCCCATTTTTGATGGGGTTCAGCTGACCCTTGCTGACCCAGTTAAGACCTAGGGGTTATACTGGATCCAGCATTATTGTTGAAGAAACAAGTTAATACAGCTGAAAAAAACACTTTCTTCCAACTCAGGGTTTTCCACACATTTCCCCCCATTGGTTCTCATCCCATTGTGCTTTGACTTATCCCTTGATTACTGCACACATTTTCTTGACTTTGGGTTTTCACTTTGGGTTTTTTGGTCCCCCACCCCCACACTTTTACCCCAATCTTTTTTCTGGAAGCTGATTTTAAGTCCATCTTTTCCTCATGCTGAATGTTTCTTTGAGTTTGTTTGTCCCACCTACCTCCAACCATCTTTTCAATGACTGGACAGTCATCATCATTGAACTACTCCCCCCCCCCCACCAACCTTCCTTTCCCCCTCCTGATTTTTAAATCTTTTTTTAAAGTCACCATTTTCATAGTGCAATATTGACCTACCGTTGTAACAATACATGCAGCAGATGCTATGAATTCTCAGCTTTCATTAACCCAGCTCCATTGTGGATATATGATTTTTTCTTTATATCTCTGCAAGGGAAGGGGCAACATAATGCTATGAAAATGATGATTAAAAAAACATGAAAAAACCCTGGAAGACCAGAGAAGGGTTGGTGGCCACTGGTGGCACCAGAAAAAGCAGCGCAGTTTGAAAAGCAGATAGCCACAGCTCTGGGTCAGCCCAGATGGAGCTCTCCAGTTTGGACTGTGGGTACGAGGACTTAGGCATAGGTAGTAAAGCTGCTTCTTTTTTTAGGCTTCCCCATGCAAAGACTTCCCCATGTGTTCATTTTTAATCATTTTTTTAAAAATCAACCCTTATATCAATATAACATTAAGCTGCTATTGGACCCAGATCTTGACCTTCAACTGCAGACCAACATGGCTACTCTCCTGAGACTATCGTCACCAATGATGGCAGCATCCTCACGTGAAAATCCTGATTATTTAAGGCATATGCAGAACAAAATAAACCAATTCCACAATTGTAAAAATGCAAAGGAAGGGCAGATGGGAGAAAGAACTACCCAAATCAATTTAAATGCTTGGGGATCAACTGCTAAGAAAATCAGGAATAAGTTGACCATGTGGGAAAGCCCTCAGTCTAGTGCACAGGATGATCCCCTATCTTGACATGGCCGATCTGGCTACTTGGATCAACACCATAATAATAATAACACAACAGCGATAACACTGAGTTAGACTGCTGTTATGCAGTCTATATAGGTCTCCCTCTGAAGTCAATTTGGAGACTCCAGTTGGTACAGAACACCACAGCTTGGTTATAATTGGGACCTAGGTGGAACATGCATATTATTCCAATTCTGCAATCACTCCATTGGCTGCCCATCCATTAGCAGGCTCAATTAAAGGCATTGGCTATCACATACAAAGCCCTTAATGGCCTTGGTCCCTCCTGTCTGTGGGACCATTTCTTTCCTTATGCTCCACCATGACAGCTTCGCTCATCTGATCAGGGCTTTCTGCAAGTGCCACTCTGCAAATGGGCAAAGTCAACAACTGTCTATATGCACGCATTCTCAGTGGTGGCCCCCACTTTATAGAATGGCCTGCCTGAAGTGGTAATGAAAGCTCCCGCTCTCCTGGCTTTCTGCAAAATGAGTACACACAGGGCCAAGCTACATATGACGAATGACACTTGAACGGCAAGTGTATTTCTCCCTGTTCACTTGCCCTCCACTCAATCCACTTGCCGTTCAAGTGTCATTCGTCATGTGTAGCTTGGCCCTCAGTTGGTCAGGAGGGCTTTTTTACATGAGTAGGAGGGCTGTGCTGTAAGGAAATAGTTCAGAGATGCACTGGCAAAGAACTAGGGACTGGGGACTATATTACTGTGATCTGTCTATTACTGTAAGTATGCTCCTACTATGTAATTTCTATATCATTTAATATATCATGTTTATATGATTATGCTTTGTTAGATTTGTTTCAACTCTGTTTCAAATTTCTGGTGAGTTCCAGATATCGTCAGTCTAAATCCTATTGTCTATTGTATGCCCTGTCATATTGATTGTATTTGACTGACACTATGTAATCTGCCTTGCATCTCATTGAGAAAGGTGGATTATAATTAACATAAACAAACAAACAAAGAAATAAATAAAATTTAAGGACCTATACTCCTACCACTGCTCTGTTCAGAACCCATAAAGGTATTCCAGCTCAGGACACAAATGCCAGCCTACATGGAGATGCAAGGAAAATTTCCTAAAGAACTAATCTAGAAGGGTACTCATGTTAGTCTGTTCTAGAAAAAAATAAACTGGAGTTTGTGGCACCTCAAAGCCCATCAAATTTTCATTCTGTAAGTTGCATTAGAACCAGGAAGTGGTCTCTAGACCATGAACAATTATTCTAGAATAAAAATAAATTAGTCTTCAAAAGGCCACAAGATTCCCATTCAGTTTTAGTGAATGAACTGATAATTTGTATTGAATTAACTATTTTGAAAATCCAGGCGAATTAGTTTACTTTTAATGTTGATTATTGTTTTGTACATATCTTTCCCCCCTTTTTATTGGCTTCTCTTCTCTTCCATACTTTTCCAGCCCTCATGCCTAAGCGCAATTTTGTACCTTATTCAATGAACCCACAGGCAACATTAATAAACTTAGTCCTCTGGGATCCTTTGCATTCAGATATGGTTTTCTGTACATAAATAGAATGATATTGCTTTAGGAATGTGTACAGGTGAAATCACTGTTGGCCTCAAATGCATTTGCATCTGATGTGTAAAATCAAATGATACCTTCCTGCTCTAGACTAAAGCTTGCTTTTAAAAATTGATCCACAAAGATGGAAATTAGAGGCAGGAAAATGGGGTCCCTCTGGAATCTGCCACCTGAAATAAACTGCTTCATGTTGCTTCAAAAGAAGGCCAACACTAGGTGAACTAGTAAATTGGCCAACACTCAGCAGGCATAGCTGCAGACATTTCTCTTATATAAAAGGAAAAGTCCTTGGGGCCAAAATTATGAACATCAGATATACTTTATGCTAAGAGCAATGAAAATTACATATATAAACATTCAGTAAACCTGCTGCAGTTCAGGCACAGTCATCAAAACAAATATATTCTTTGGCATTCTTGAAAACTGTAGGAAAGCAGGGGTTTCACAATTTTACTTCTGCTGTTAAAAATTAGGACTTTGATATTTTAGGCCTGCAGTATATAGCCTATGGTGAATACATAGTACCACCCACAGTCTCTAATTATAATAGTTACTTTGAACCTTCAGAAAAGTAGTTGATTTCACAGCTGATTTTTAAATGTGATGGAGTTTGAAGCACATTATATGTATTTATTGCCTAAAAGCACCACTCTCCACTCCTCTCCATTTGTGCAATGCCTATAAAACCATTTTTACAGACCACCATTTTGTTCTCCTTCATGTGTCCCAGCTCAATCTGAAATAATGTTCTCAATACTAGGCCAGAAAGAAAATACTTCCGTATTTGCTAGAACCAACCAAGACTGCAGTCCTATGCATGTTTATTAGGTAGGGAAAGTAGTCAGCATATGCGTTCAACTGCTTCATGGTTAGTGAATCACAGATACACGTCCTATGTGAATACTTAACGATGTGGTGTTTATACATTTTTGTTCCAGTCTGCTTCCTCCATGAGTTTTACTCTCACCTTTTTTTCAGTCAGTTATCCTGTGCTTCTTGTTTGGAAGCACATCCTCTGAGGATGTTTGTTTCAGCAATATCACGTTAAGGCTTTGCCAAAGTGGTGGCAGTGGGTATATAGAAGATAGCTTACCACATGAGAAATATAGAATTGTTCACTTGCTTCTTAAATGGGGGACCAACATCTGTAAGACTGTAATATTCTATAATTGGGATTGCTCCACCCTCCACTACTCAGTCTGTTGTTGTGGAATGGAGATATTGGTTCTGCTGCTAGAGGGGGACCTGTGAGGAATTCCATTCCTTTCTCTGATTCCCCCACCTCCCTCCTCTTGCTTTGCCTCTGTTCACTCTGTCTCTGTTTCCACCATCCTTTTCCTGTTAGAGGCTAAAGTCCAGAAGCTACTGCAACTGGAGCCAACAGCATATCATGGATGTTGTTCCAACAAAGGCTTACAGTGGACTGAGGTTTTCAACACAGGCCACCAATTGTCTACACATGTCTACCATTCAATACGAGGAAGTCTCCTCCGAGAGTGGAAATGCAAGTGGATACTCAAGTACAGGATTTTATCTGTGGTCCTCAATTTATGTGCAGGCTGTGTCTTGCTCGGCACACATGGTTGCCACTTTCATAGGAGTCCCTTTGTGTGATTGTATTTGCAATTGAGTATGAATGCCAAGTTGGGATGGCAGAGCTCCAATTCAGCTCCGCTTTCGCAGCGAGAACTCTCAGGAATGGACACTGTAGAGCAAGTACTTTAGGCTCCTCTGACTTGCCAATCTGCATTTCTTTAAGGTGTGAGAAAATGTCAAGAACTACATTTCAATGAATGGATATGGGAGGTATGGGAAACTGGGAATTTGGCAGTTGTAAATAGCCTGGGATATGTTTAGCAGTTGAGGAGGAACTGATGTCAAATGCTGAGCAAATTGAAGTGTGACTGTGTGAGTGAGTGCATGGGAAGTTGGAGGGGGACACATTAAATTAAGTTCACTTGAGTGTCCCTAAGTACTTTCAAAAAGAGTCCAGTAGCACCTTTAAGACTAACCAACTTTATTGTAGCATAAGCTTTCAAGAATCACAGTTCTCTTCGTCAGATGCATCTGATGAAGAGAACTGTGATTCTCGAAAGCTTATGCTACAATAAAGTTGGTTAGTCTTAAAGGTGCTACTGGACTCTTTTTGATTTTGCTACTACAGACTAACACGGCTAACTCCTCTGCACCTAAGTACTTTGTAATGTGTATTTCCACCCTGAGTGTGTCAAGAATGCATAAAATGCAAATCTGAATAACTTTATTATAGGGATCTTTTTGCCTTATGTCTACCAGGTATCTGGATCTGTGAGTGAAAGTACCAAGAAAAAAACTGACAAGAGTTAAACTCAAAAATGAGATTTTATTGTGCTCAGATAAATGAATAGGGGATTAACAACAGTTACAGAAACCAAAAAGAAAGTCACTATGAAAATGTAGAAGAACAGTGGGATATTGACAGGAACACACTCCATTTCAAACATGAAATACAGATATTGCTAAAAATATAGACAACTTACAATTTCCTACTGCCCTAAGGATATAAAGGGTATGTAATATAAACATTCACACCCTGTAGTCTTTCTCAATGGTAAAAGCTGCAAGTTTCAGGGATTGGTTTGGCAGTGCTTAGGGATTCTGAATAATAAGTGAACCAAGATTCTTTATTTTTTTATTTATTATTTCGATTTATAACCCGCCCATCCTCAGGGGCTCTGGGCGGTGAACAACAGTTAAAATCAATAAAAACAAGAAAACAATAATTCTAAAATCAACGTACAATAAGCAATAATAAAATAAATTAACCAAGTACATTAAAGTGCAATAGTGGGGAGAACCCCCCACCCCAAAGGTGGGAGGCTGACATGGCACCGCCCCCTTCAACCACCAAATGCCTGGCAGAACAGCTCTGTCTTACAGACCTGGCGGAATGATAATATGTCCTGCTGGGCCCAGGTCTCCATTGACAGAGCGTTCCACCAGGCTGGGGCCAGGACTGAAAAGGCCCTGGCCCTGGTTGAAGCGAGGCGGGCTTCCTTAGGGCCGGGGACCACCAGTAAACATTTATCCACTGATCGAAGTGGTCTCCAGGGAACATACAGGGAGAGGCGGTCCTGAAGATATGCCGGTCCCAACACGCTCAGGGCTTTAAAAGTACGAACCAACACCTTGAACCTGATTTGGAATTCAAATGGAAGCCAGTGCAGCTGGCGCACTGGTAGGATATACCAGTCAGGACCCACACCACCACATTCTGGACCAGTTATAGTTTCTGGATCAGGCCCAGGGGTAGCCCAGCGTAGAATGAGTTACAGTAATCTAGCCTGGAGGTGACCGTTGCATGGGTCACTGTAGCCAGGATTTGGGGCATCAGGTAAGGGGCAAGTTGTCTGATCTGACGGAGATGGAAAAATGCAGACTTGGCAACCGCCATGACCTGGGCCTCCATCGACAGGGAGGCATCCAGGAGCACACCCAGACTCTTCACCACTGGCAAAGTTGCCAGTGGTGTCCCATCCAGGGAAGGGAGCTGGATCCCAACATCTGGCAGCCCCCGTCCCAGCTGCAGGACCTCCATCTTCACCAGGTTCAATTTCAGCCTGCTCTGTTTCAACCATGCTGTCACAGCCTCCAGAGCTCTGGCCAGATTGTCTGGGGCTGTGTCTGGCTGGCTGTCCATCAACAGAAAAAGTTGGGTGTCATCCGCAGATTGATGACAACCCAGCCCAAACCCCCACACCAACTGGGCGAGGGGGCTCATGTAGATGTTAAATAACATTGGGGAGAGTATCGCCCCTTGTGGAACCCCACACACCAGCCACTGTAAGGCTGTCCCCCTAATCCCCATGTCGGTGAGGCGGCTGGCCAACAAGTCATAGTCGACTGCTGTGAGACTGAGTAACACAAGCAAAAACTGAGGGAGCTCCAAAGAGAATAGAAAACCCAGAAGCTTCTGAGGGCTATATTTATACCAAAGTGTAAAGAGAGTTGTAAATTGAGGGGGAAAGTGTATGTGCTGCCCCTGTGATTGGAGGTAAACCAGAAAGTTGGAAAGGTATTGGGTGAATCTAGCCATTAATGGCTTAGCAGAGAAAAACAGAGCAACAGGAGGGAAGATCTAATAGATATTAGTAAGAGTCAAAAAGGGCAACTGATGACAGGAATATAGTCAAATGTAAACCTAGAGTTGATTAGAGGCCTTTTTGATTGGGGTACTTCTTCCTAAAGAAAACTTCCTAAATTGTACTTTTTTGTTTGTTTATCCTACATGTAGGAAATGAGAAACGCAGCGAAGAATTAAATAAAGTTGTTTATTGAGGGAATAATATATATATCTGTTAGCGTAGAGGGAGCAACAGGTCCATTCAATTGAGACCATAGAGAGATCAAAACAGCTAAAGCATATCTGGAGCTGTAAAGTGAAAGAGTTGGGCCAGGCAGGGTGGGTGTGGGTGGGGTGGGGGGTGGGTGGAGCAGAGCTGAAAGGCTTCGGCCTTTCAAGGGTTGCCAGGTCTACTTGAACTCCTGTAAACTGAAAGTCTGGGAATACACAGTGAACCAGCTGTTCTTTTTTTCTTTTTTATATATTCCGTTATATATTCCATATATAATGGAATAATCGATTGACTTCTTATAAGGTTTGTATGAATTTTTTTAAAAAAATTATTTTTGTTACAGTCCAGCTTTAATTGTGCCCAGGAAGAAGTATGATATATACGAAACGGGAATTGTATAATATGCACGCATAATCCCGTCAGCACATTCTGGATTTTCCTTCAGCTTGGACTGGGGTAACCCCCCCCTTCCAATATTGTGACTTTCCGTTTGCTTATTGCCGAGTCCCCATTGTGGGCTTTTACTGTATTCCCTGTGAACATTTATACAGTTATCATCATAACGACCTGGACAGAAGAAACGAGAAATTCAATTGTATTTATTGTATATTATATTTATTCATTTGCACTTTGCACTTTTGCACCTTTGCACTAATATAGTGTTTATAAAAAAGGAAAAAAAGAACGGCTGGTTCACTGTGTATTCCCGGACTTTCAGTTTACAGTTTCCACTATCCGGGCTTTTCCCCTGGCTGTTGTGTTTACTACTTGAACTCCTGGCAGGAAGGGGCGACCTGGCACTTACTTTGGTGGTAATGCAATGTAACAGTACAATACATACAATAAACAATGCAATGAAAATTGCCTAATATTTCCACAGCCATTAAAACATTACAACTTGATTTCTTTTCTAATAATGTGGTTCTGAACAGTTCAGCTTAATCAGTGAGAGAAGTGTGGAAGCTTTCCTGACTTTGTATTTGCTGCACTGGGCTCATACATCATGTCTTATTATCTAGCCAATGTGATTTTGATTTGTTTGACTTAACTGGAAGCTATATGTAGGCCTAATATTCTATGGATTCTCTTTTTGCTCTTACATTCTGTATCTTCTCTTAGGCTCAGATTTATACATTACTGAAGTGGCTTAAGGCAGTGGTCCTCAACCTTTTTGAGCCTGTGGGTACCTTTGGAATTTTGAGAAGGGGTGGTGAGCACCATCCCAAAATGGCTGCTGCAGGAGATGGAATCAAATCCAAAATGGCTGCCACATAAGGTAGCAATATCTCCCTCCTTGCTTTGCAAAAGAATTATGTAAGGGGAAGGAAAAGAAAGTAAGGAAAGTGGGTAGAAAGAGACTGGGGATTGAAAGGAGGCAAAGGAAACTGTCATGTCTGTACCCCTACATCCATGTCATTGTTCTATGTATTGCTAATGCTGTAACTTAATGTCATTTGGCAAATGCTCTAACCATCACTTTCGTTTCTCAAGCATCCTGCGAACACAGCTGTCTTATCTCCTTCCTTTAAAGCTTCCAGGAGTGACCTTGCACTGTCTGAAATGTTACAGTTTAATCTTATGCCTTTTGTCCTGTCTAGGCTGATGTATAAACCCTAGCAGAAATTCCCAGACCATTTTCCACGCAAACCTGTGGTCTAGGTGGGAGGGGGGAAATGAGTGGGTATTTAGAGATGTACTTTCTTCAGGTTTCTATTCCTGTCAATGCAGCGTGTACTGCTTAGATGCTTACTTGCTTCTGAGTAATTCTATGGACATATATATGGAAATGATTGGATTTCTGAATAAAACCATTTAACCAAGAGCTTGGACTTCTTGTTGCAATGGTACAGTCTACCATCTCCTGTCACTCATAGCCTGACGGAAAGCCTGAAGGTGGAATGGACTGAGGAAAGCCCAGGTGCTTACTAGTCCTTCCGATTCTCTCTAGTTGTGGCTGCTGTGGAAATCCATTTCATTGGAACAAGAGAAGCCAGTAACAATGCCTGCTTTGTTATGGCCCCACCCACTTTCTGAAAAGCTTGGTTGGTGCCAGGTGTAGTACTGGTGGGTGCCATGGTGCCCATGGAAACCATGTTGGAAAACCCTGGTTGGGGGGGAGGGGAACAGTTTCTTACTATGAGCTTGCATTTTGCTTTGGTAATGTATAAACTCAGCTTTAGACAAAATGAATGCATTTCTGCATGTGAATAAAAAAAGGAAGATACCATCAAAAACTCAAATCTATAAATTAATAAATATATAAATAAAGGTGCAGGAGGCTGCCTTCCCAATAAGATATCCATGCCCTACAGACCTTGTCTCAGTGGGACATGGAGCGTGTTATGTGATTAACTGTATTTAAATATTCTTCAGGCTTCCTGTTGGACTATAAAGTTGCACAGATGCGGGGCAGGGGATTGTGGCTCACTGGTAGAGCATTTGCTTTGCATACAGAAGATCTCAGTTTCAATTCCCTACATCTCCAATTAAAACGATCAGGTAGTAGGTGATATGAAAAACCTCTGCTTGAAACCTTACAGAACTGCTGCCAGTCAGTATAGACAAGACGTCAGTGATGGGCCACTGATTAAGTATAAGGCACATTCATGTCTTTATCTGCCCTGGAAAAATTCAAAGTCCTGGTTAGAAACATAGAAATAGAGAGCAGGAAGAGACTCCGGGGTAATCTAGTCCAACCTCCTCATAATGCAGGAAATTCACAGCTACCTCCCTCATTGACTCCTGCTCTATGCCCAGAAGAAGGCAAAAAACCTCCAGGATCCCTAGCCTCGCCTGGAGGAAAATTCCTCCCTGATCCTGAAGTGGTGATTGGCATTACCCTTGGCATGTAAGAAAGGGCCATGAGAGTCTGGCACCGGGACATCCCTTCATGCTCTCCCTCTCCCAATCTGCGTACATTCATATTGAGTCATAGAGGCTGTCAGGTGGCCAACTTCTTAAATATCTCCAAGGAAGGAGAACCCACCAGGGAGAGGAACTGACCAGGGGATTCCTCTCCCTAAATGGCTCTTGGTCAGGGATTTGAAATAGCGCCTCTTCCCATATTGTCCAGCCCACCAGTTAAGATCTACCTCACAAGCCCTTTTCTGGGTGCCCTGTTTTCATAAGTGACACAGGTGGCAACCAGAGACATGGCTTTTTCAGTAGTGGGCTGGTGGAGGGGTGGGTGGGGGGAAAACACTGGTGACAGTGATGCGATGATGTCACTTCCAGTGTGCTATCATCATGCAGGGCTAAATGCTAGAGCATTAATCCTACATGATGATGTCACTTCCAGAATGTTGCTGGAGAGTAGGATGCCAAGCCCCTGATGGGGGCAGGAAATCCCAAGCTCTCATTGTCTGTCGCTACTTCAAGTGGTGGCAAGGGATTGTTGCTGTCACCAGTGTGACCACTTAACAGAGAAAGCAGGGATGTGATGGCAAGTAACTCTAGGAATTACTGGAAACTCAATGTTTTGCCATAGAGTTTTTGGCAATTCCTAAAGCTACCTGCTGTCACTTCTGGGTTTTCCTGGAAGTGATATAGTCATGCTGGTACTGCTGCCCCCCAACATGTCCCTGCCCCCAACCCTTCCACCAGTTGCAGACTTGGCCTGGTAACCCTACTGGAGAGTGTTCCTCTTGCCAGTAGGCCTCAAGCTAGCAATCCTATTGTGTGGTGCCCAGGGGTTTTTTTCTGGGAAAAGAGGTGACGGAACTCTCAAGAGGGAAATGAAGTAGAAACACACAGGATTCTTTGAAAAGATATTATTTTCACACACTATTGCCAAGTATTTTCAAGAGGTGTTGGAACTCCCTTCCACCACGTTCCCACTGAAAGAAAGCCCTGGTGGTGCCTATGCGGCTCCCTTTTATGTGCCAGGCCAAAATGTTTCTGTTCATCAAGCTTTTAATTAATAGGTCTTATAACAGAACTTTAGGGTACTATTAGTATGAAATTGTTATTTTAAACTGTTCAATGATCTATGTTTTTACACTGTGCCTTGGTAATGCTGCATTTAATTAACAACTTTGAATATTTTGTTTGTATTATATCTTATTTTGTAAGCTACCTTTGGCAGGTTCCCTGAAGAACCGGAGTAAAAACTAACTAACTAACTAACTAACTAACTAACTAACTAACTAACTAACTGACTGACTGACTGACTGACTGACTGACTAACCGACTAACCGACTAACCGACTAACCGACTAATAGATGGAGGGTAGGGTTCTCATAGGATAGCAGAGAGGTTTGAGAGCAGGAGGGCAGGAAGTCAATATCTTCTCCACTCTATAAGGACTATCCGTAGATCTCAAATATCCTCTCACAGCAAGGTTTTTCAAACTTTTTGCACTTTTTTTCTCTCCCTCCTCTGCATCCTTTCATAACTTACTTTACTGCCTGGGGTTTCCCATCAGAACACAAGAAAACATACGAATAACACTGCAGACAGTCATATGAATACAATCTGCTTCTGCTTGCACAGACCTGTCAGTTGGGAAGCTGATGGAAACATTGGTGTTAGAGGAGAAATTCAGCCGGATCTCTCTGAGCCATCTCTAAAATGATACATAGCAAAACACTGTATGAACACAGTAACAGCTCTGTTTCTTCTTCCCAAATAATATGAAATGATGAGCCAGTGAGAGGAAGCAATGTTCCAGTGCCCAGGATATATCCTTGGCAAACAGAAGGGTCTCTATGAGGGCTTTTTCTGGGACTTCATTCAACTCTCAATCAAGCTCTAAGACTGGCTAGCAAAAGGGGAACAAGAAGAGGAAGAGGAAGAAACTTCAAAGGAATGAAACCCCGGCCATTCCAAAGTAAGCAGAATAATGGCAGGGACACAATCCTAGCCCATGGATTAGCAAGGTCCCAAGAGGCTTGGTGCTCGGCTTGCTTTCCTTTGCCAGAACATTACCAGTCTCCACTGTGATTCCACTGGTATTTTGCACCCCATCAGTCTCTGATTGGAGCCAGGGTTTGGCTACAGCTTTTCTGCCTGCCATTTTGGTTGGCCTCTGCTGTCTGTGTACTTTTGCTCCCTCCTGAGTGGACAATAGGGCTAGTTATGGGGCATTTCTGGCTTTGCTCCTCCCACCTCCACTTCCTCCCCCTCCGAGTAAAGTGCTCCACATGTTTGTTCCTGCAACAGATAAAGAAAAGAGGTTTATTTAATTGAAAATTGTTCTTTTGCTAATAGGTAATGTGCCCCTCCTAAGAGGCCAAAGTTCTCAGCTGCAGAGTGCTTGACCAGTATGTAGGGTGAAGGAGAAAAATAGCTGCAACTTCCCTTTCTGATTTTAACAGGCAGAACGTATGCAGTTAGAAAAGACTTTGTACCCCGTATTTATTCCATATTTGTATTACAAATCAGTCACATTAATGTAAAGTCACCCCCCCCCCCATTACACTTCTTCAATTACAAATGAACAGACCTAACCATATCTGATGTCATATCTGCCATGGATAGGTTACATTATATTTGGCGATGAGGGTCCCAGATTTGGGAGTGGGGGTAATGATGAAAGTGCTTCAGGAATCCTAAAGGACATTCTTCAGAGATGCTTAATGTAACTTCTGGGATAGATCGAAATACCTTAAGAGACTACTCCCAGATTTGAGTATGTTTCTCATTAGGTCATGCTTTGATTCTGAAATAATATTTCTTTATGTAAAAGGGTAAAAAGATGTGGGGTTATTTTAGCGTGTCTTCTTTTTAAACTGCTTCAGTATTTCAGCATTCTGAAACACTGAATGTACCTTGGTGAAATAGTAAAAAACCAAGGTTGCATCTCAATCTGAATAACATAGCAAAACCAAACTATTCATCATTCTTCACAAAGAGGTCATAGCCTTACCTGTTTCTTTGAATTTGCAGGACGCATATACTGTGCAACTCTATAAAATAGAAATATTTCCATTTTAGCATTCGACTTCTGTAACCTTTGGCAACATGTGTTATCAATGGCTCTTTGTTGTTAAAAAAAAAAGTGAAACTGTAAGCTATCCACAAGGATATGCAGGGCATTGCTATAGCAACACATTCTGCCTCCAGCACCAAGAGAGAAGCCATGAATAAAAGATGGGGGTCTGAAGACAACCAAATAGAAAAGGGTGTTTCAATTGTTCTAATACCTGACATTTGCAGTTATTTTGTTAAATGCAAAAATCACAAAATCTTGGGACAAGACAGTGCATGATTAGCAGTGAGTGTTCATGTACTGGAAATGTCACTGGGGAAAGCTCAGTTAAAGCAGTTAGCGTAAAAGAAAGGAAAATAAATAAATCAGTAAGTGGAATAGTCAGGATGTGGTTACAAATTAGAAAGGAAGAAAACTTCTTCAGCTGTGGTAGGAAACAACTTCAGATTTACTAGTTAAACTTAAATAATGTAAAGCTTAAATAAGCAAAGTCTCTTTCAAACTAGATGCCTTAAACTTATGCTTGACTCATTTATGTGTGAGGTGCCACATCAAAAGTGGAAATCAACTTTTTACCAATGAAGGGTAACATGCAGGAAAAATATGTTAATATTATATTAACTCGACCTACTGGGTTCCATAGTTTTAAATAGGATTACTTTAATTGGATAGCCAGTGTGTAGCAGTTAGAACAGGGGACTCCAAATAATTGAACATGTGGGCATTTTTGAACTTTTGAGAATAGGGCCATTTTCACATGTGCCCTGGGAGATCGCACAAACTCACAGCATGAAACATCTTCCTAGCACTATCTCCTAGCATGCTCCCCTTTAATGGTCCAATGATGTCAGAAAAAGCGGCATTAAATGGGATTGTGCCAGGAAATCACGCTAGGAAGATGCTTTTATGCCGTGAGTTTCGTATGATCTTCCAGGCACATGGCTGTGTGAACATGGCCTAGGTAGTGGACTCCACAACAAAATGACTGCCGGGGGAGAGGGAGTCACAAAATGGCTGCCATGTGGGCCAGGCCAATCATAAAATGTTACAAGATTCCAAGCAAAGCATCTTCCTGTGGCAAAGGCAGTTTTTCCCAAATGGATGCTCCTTGAAGACATTAGGTGATACCTTTGGGCTTTTCTGAAACATCACCTACTCCAGGGAAGTGGAGAAATGGCAGCATGGACTCAAGTGGGCACCAGGAAACCAGGGCAGACTGGGCAACTAAAATGGCCCTGGAAAAGGGCCCCAGTTCCTCCCCCAGCCCCTTACCTAATGGAAAGCTGGATCCAGTCTGTCTCCCTTGGCTTGTCCTTGCCCAATCAGTGCCATTGATGGTTGCTCTTGCCTGGTGCAGGTAGGGATGATCTCTGCTTGAACTTGTCAAGCAAGGATGATCTAGCCATCACAGGGCAGCATAACTGGGCATTGTACCTCTTGCCTGTGTCTGGCAATGTTGGTTTCCTCACCAGCATGCTTGTCTCTGTCTAGCAAAATTTGGCTAGACTGGAGCCAATAAGATTTTTTCATCATGTTGTTCACTTCCAGGTGTGTATATGGAGGGATAGAAGTGACCTTCCAGGCCACAGGCTCACCATGATTTTTCCCAGTGGCCATAATGACTAATCCATCCCTAAGAAATCACATCCGTGGGGCCCATGATGCAATGTTGGGCAGACTGAGGTTCACATCTGCATTCTGGCAAATCTGGTGAATTGTATGCTGTAGGGACATGGAGGGACATGGGAATGAATTCTTCAATCCCTGCTAAGTATTGTTAATCTAATAACTCTCCAAGCTATTAATAGCATTTTAAAAGAGGGAAATATCCTTTAAAAACTTGCCTTCCCCATTCCTTAAAGTGCTATTATGACTGTATGGAACCCTGTTCAGTTAGCAGGGGTGGGGGCAAAGCAAAACCTGGGGGTGGTGGTTCAAGGTTGTTTTTTCATTAAAAGTAATACTAACATTGACTTTAGTGGGGTTCAGTTTAAGAAAGATAATAAAAAGACTACAATGGCATTACTTCTGTTACTTCTGTGGAAAAATACGTATTCTTTATTGGCCGTAACAAGCTATAATTGAGTAATTAGAGCAAACATCAGTCCTGATAATACACAACCATTGTTGTACCTACCCTTGCTTAAAGGGGCTCACTGGATGCCTTTAGAGCATCTGCGTGAGCAGATAGACTTATAACTTCAAATGCATTTTCTGCTATTGTTATTTGTTAAGCCTTCACTATTCCATTATTTGCCACATTTCTATTGTTCAATAAAATAGAAATTAATTAAAGTCATATTGTGGAATTTTGATAATCAGTTTGTAAACTTAGCCCTTTCTGGTCAAGAGAGCTGCTGATTTTGCCATAGAAGTCATTATTTTCTTCTTCAGTAAGAAATTAAGGGAAAAAATGCCTGAGAATGTCTGAACAATGAGTGAATCTTTCTATAAAGTAAAATGAGGAACGTAACCTTTTGGCTCTTTGTTAAAAAGGGAGAACTAGAAGAGGTACATAGATTTTTAAAGCTTGTGTTGCTGCTGAAAATTAAAAATAAATTTAGGGGGTCCTGCTTAGCTCAGCTGAGGCCTTCTGAGGCAAATTCAGGAGAAAAGGCTCTTGATTAGCATAATTTCTCCAGAGGATTCAATTTGTCGCAAGATTTTGCTTAAAATGAATTTGAGCAAACAGGAATGTAAGAACATAAGAAGAGCCGTGACGGATCAGGCCGAAGAATCCCAGCATGCTGTTCACAGGGACGGCTGACCAGCGGCCTCTACGAAGCCCACAAGCAGGATGACTGTAGCAGCAATCCTCCTGTCCTGACTGTGCTCTCCAGCAACTGCCTGTGATACTGGAGGGAGTGGTTATCCTTCATGACTTGTAGCCCTCAGCAGCCATTGATCGTGTTGTTTCATACTGCAGCTTGCAAGATCTGAGTTCAAATCCTCATTCAGCTGACTTTTTAGGTACCTCCCTTTTACCTTCTTCATAGGGAAGTTGTGAGGATTAAATGGACAGGGGGCATGCCAACTGCCTCAAGCTCATTGGGAAAAAAGGATAAAAATGAATAGATACAATAGCTTAGAGATTGGTAACTGATTTTAAAATGTACATATCAGAGGAAGAATTGAAAATTTTAGAGTAGGAGAAAGTTAGCAATGCCCTCCTCAAATTGAAAAACGATGTTTAATTTGTTCTTAAATAATTAGGAATGAAGGAAGAACAAGTTGCAGGTGATATTCAAGATGTACTAAAATCACATAAAATCATAACACAACACAGAATGAAATATCAATAAAACGTACAAAACTCAAAGCAATTTATTTCCTTTTATCTTGCAAAAGCATAAATTGTTTTACCTGTAATCTAAAAGGATGGAGAGAAAGTGCAGGGATTCATTCCATGAAATTAATTAATTAATAATTGGTTCAAGACAAACAGAATCAAGTATTTTTTCATTCAATATGTAATTGAAGCAGTACATATTCCATGCTTAAAATTCGATGATTCAAATTCTGCAATCTAAATTATATCCCAAGAGTGGCTGGATTCTGCAACCTACTGATTCAGCAAATTGTGCTGGTTCGTGGCATATTTTTTTTTTTGCATTTTTGTTGTTTTGCATGATGCATACAATATAATGTTTTGCAGGTCCCAGAGAGGGTCAAGAAGCTATACATCCTCAATTCTAGAATTCTTCTAACTCCTGAGATTACAGTTACAGCCATTGCCTGAACTGCTTACCTTTCAAGCATATATTTTATTTTATTTTTTAGCAAACATTTAGCACTTCTTTCGATACAGAAAAGGCAAAAAAAAATATTTTAAATAATACTAATCAAACAAAATATAAAAGCATACCAATGATGATGATGATGATGATACACTAAATGGAAGCTTTGTTTTGATCTAAAACTCAACAAAATTCAGAAGGACACAGGTTGCTTGAAAAGTATGAAAGACGGAAAATTTAAAAAATGAATAAATCAAAAAGATGTTGGAAGAAAAATACCTGCTGAAGTCAAGAACAATTCAGGAAGTGCTGGAGACATTGAAGCAGCAGATAAGTGATGTTGTAAAAAGGGTTTCCAAATATGAGGACTGTATAAGTCAATTCTACAAAACAATTCTACAAAACTCTGACTGGCAGTAACATTATACTTCCTGATAAAGAATAAACGATTGCATTTTGCCTAGGCATATGGCATAATCCAAACAAGCATTATGTACAAGCTGCAGATTAAGTTCAGAGACTTAAGACCTAGGAATATGCAGAATTTGATCATTACAACAGAATTTTTGGCAAATGAAGCAAAGACAGTTGCAGACTGGACAGCACTGGGAAAAGATGAATTGCATTGCTAAAAAAAATTAACCAACTTACATCCAAGGTCAGCGCAGCAGTATAACATCATGCTGCAATCAGCTACAACTGACGACTGGATGACAACTCACAGAACAGTGTTCATTAATTATGAATGATAAAGGCAAAGGGACAATCACTAATAATTATCAATCAATTACTTGCCTGCCAACAATGTTTAAACAGTTAACCGGAATAATTGCTGATGCAATTCAACATCATGTAATTGATAAAGGAAACTGCCAAAAGTCTCATCGAACAAAAGATCAATTATGGATCAATAAAATGGTACTAAAGATTTTGCAAAAGGAGGGGAAAAAATTCACACATAGCCTGGATTGATTACAAAAAGTCACATTCATGGATTGAAAAACATTAGAAATGCTCAGAGTTAGCAGAAATATTAGAAAGTTCTTGTTAGCAACAGTGAGAAAATGGTGCACAACATTGACAGCTAATGGAGTGGAACTAAGAGTCTGTCTATGCAAGACATCTTACATGGGATGCTTCTGCTGAAAGATCTTGCACTTGTTCTCCCATTGTGGATACACTTGCACTGCTAGGGAGACAGAGTACATTTGAATATAAGACCATATAGAAAGTAAGTCACTTGAGCATCCCCATCTTGTTTAGAGAGACTCTAAGCTGTATGAGACACGGAATATTTTGAGGTGATTTCCCATCACCTTTATTGTTTGTCATTGCTATGATACCACTAATGATGATACTGAATAAAACACATTGAGGATATGAGATGTCTTAGATGTGATGTGAGGATATGATGTGAGATGTCTTGGATGGGGTTACACTCTCCTTGAAAAGAAAGGTTTACAGCTTAGGAGTACTGCTTGACACAGCGGTCACCTCAGAAAGCCTGGTGGATGTGGTGGCTCAGAGTGCATTTGCTCAGCTTCGGCTGGTGCATCAGCTGTGTCTGTTCCTGCTTCAGTCAGATCTAGCCACAATGATTCATGCCTTAGTAACATCTAGACTGGACTATTGCAATGTGCTGTGCTTGGAGCTACCCTTGAAGATGATTCAGAAGTTGCAGCTAGTGTTGCAGCTAGTGTTGCAGTTAGACTGCTGGTCAGGGCCAGCTATCGGGAACATGTGAGTTCAATATTACAACAACTATATGGGCTACTTATCTGCCCTAGAGACCAATTCAAGGTGTTGGCTCTATGGTATAAAGCCCTACATGGCTTGGGACCAGGTTATCTGAAGGATCTGACCTGACTGTCTGATCCATCAAAGAAGCTCGGTTTGAGGGTACATCAGCGAGGGCCTTTCTGGTGATAGTCCCATGATTGCGGAACAATCTCTCCAGGGAGGTGCACCTGCCCCCCTCATTCCCTATGCTAGCTTCAGGTGGCAGCTGAAGACTCTTTTATTTAGGATAGCTTTTTAGATGTATTAGATGTGTTTTGACTGAACCTCTGTTTTTAACCATTTTGATTGTTTATATTTTAATTGTTTGTTTCATATTCAAAATTGTTGTTTTGTTTTTAAATATTTTATGCTGTTAGCCGCCTTGAGCCCTTTTCAGTGGAAAGGTGGCTAACAAATATTTTAAATGAATAAAAAATAAGTAAATAAAATGAATGTCCAGCAATGACCATTAGTCATGATAATTACAATGGAACCTTCATGTTCATAGGCAACATACCTTTCTGATTGCCAAATACTTGGAACAAGTAACAAAAGATTATCATCTCCATCACACCCTACTTGGAGTTGCATCTGGCTGGCTTGTTTTGGAGGAAGAGCGCTTGACAACCTGGACCTTTGATCTGCTCTGAGGCAATTGTTTCCTTCTTATCAATTTGACTTGCCTCCTTCCATGTCGCTTTCCATACCTGATGGCTTCTCTCTCCGTTGAACTGCCTCCTCCATTAAGTACTCCTTTTCCTCTTCCCCTTATACTACTGCTCTATTTAAATGTGACCTTAAACCATTCCCATTTCTTGTAGCCTGTGACTGACATGCACTCTGAAGTGTTTTGGGAGGCTCTATAAAGAATGCTACTTCAAAAATTAAATGAGATGTATAACACGACATGAGCACTAATGGTTTGACTGAGAAGGGAATTCAATTGAGATTGTAAGAGATGGGGGTAAGATTTTTTTTAAAAAAACTGCACTCAAATGTATATTTATATCCCCAAAGTCATTTAATAGTCCTAAGACTCTATCCAAAGTCAAGTGATTAATTTTGTTCCTGCGGAGCCAGGGACTGTCCTTACAAATTGCTCTGCTGACCTTGATTATTGTCTCCCCAACCTTCACTAATTTAGGATGAGATACAAAATGTTATTCAATATGCACATAAAATTGAAGTTTATTAAACTTTTGACCTTCTTACATCATTTAATGAAATAGCAGGGGCTGTGGATTGAAACGTAGGCTGCCAAAATGCAGCATTTTGAATTGTACCACATTCGTAGGTCTTTGTGCTCCTGCAAATCCGTCTAAATTGACTTTTGTCATGCTCATGCATGGCTCAGTGTTTTCAAATGACTTGCAATCAGCCACAGTTGTTGGGTGAAACCAGCCGAAGGAGATTGATATTGTGCTGCAGTTTGTATATATAAGAAATTCCTATGATCAACAGAGAAAAGACTGTCATTCAGTCTAATTGTGGCAGGTACAATGTGACAATTACTGGAATGTGTGGGGGGGATAAATTAGTATAGTAATTTCTTTTCGGTTATTTTGTCTTCAGAGAAGCTTTAGAAAGGAGAATTCAAAGATAAGTTATTTCAGACAAAAATGCACCAGATTTTCCATAGAATACACAAGGCACAAATACAGATTGCTGATAGATTGAAATAATTCCCACAAGGTCACCCCATGTCAGTGGTAACTATCTAAATTGCTGTTTGGAGCTAGAACATTCCTCTACTTCACACCCACCAAGACATTTGTGCATATATGAATACCAAGGTGGGCTTCCTCCCTTGACATTCAACCACTTTTCTCTTTTAAAATCATTTAGAGGACAATTCCTGTTGTTCACTATCTTATATTTCTTTAAAATTATGAAACGTTTTAAGATACAAATGGCTGAAGTTCTATTTCTCTTCATGTGTTAAAGCTCTTTCTTGTTTTTGCACACTGGTGGCCAAGACAAAACATCCACATTTTATTTCAATTTAATTTGTACGCTGGATATGTCTACTTCATGCTATTTTTAATGAAATTCTGTGACTAATTATATGAAATAAAAAGCTTATTGCAATTTTAATGCTTGAGGAGGGGAGGTATTATGTCTACCATGTGTTTAAAACAAATTTAAATCGAGGAACAAATTGCTAAAAACATTAAGAAAAACACTAAACATTTCTTTAAATGTATCAGAAGCAGGAATAACAACAACATTTGATTTGTATATCACATGACAACTTAACGCCCACTCAGTTTACAAAGTGTATTATTATTATCTTCATGACAATCACCCTGTGAGGTGGGTGGGGCTGAGAGAGCTCCTAAAACTGTGACTGACCCGAGGTCACCCAGCTGGCTTCAAGTGAATGGAGGAGTGAGGAATCAAATCCAGTCTCCAGATTAGAGTCCTGCTGCTCTTAACCACCACACCAACCTGGCAAAGGAAGTAGTTAGGACTTTGGATAACAAAGGGGTGGGAGCATCTTTCTTATGAAGAAAGGCTAATGAGTCAGACTTTTCAGTTTTAGAAAAAGTGACTGGGGGACATGATGAATAAAATTATGCACGGGTTGGAGAAAGTGGGTAGAAAGAGCTTTTTGTCCCATAATAATAGAGGAACCCAATGAAGTTCATAGGCACAAAGTTCAAGTCGGACAAACAAAAAACTTCTTTAGTCAACAAAGCAATTAAATTGTGCAATTGATTGCCTGTGGACATAGTAATAGCTATGAAAATACATGGTTTTAAGAGGGAATTCAGTAGATTCATGGAGGATAGGTCCATCAGTGGCTACTAAACTTTATATAAATAGCAAACCTCTGAACACCAGTGCTAGGAGGCAGCGTCCAGGGAAGGCCTTGGCCTCTATGCCCTGTTTGTTGGCCATCCAGGGCAACTGGTTGACTGCTGTATGAAATAGGATGGAGCTAGATGGACCACTAGTCTGGTCCAGCAGGGCTCTTTTTGCCTTTGAGTGTTCTTAAAGATTCACATTACCTCCCTTCTACAATTTCTACTGAGATGTCAAACAGCCAGCTATCCTATCTAACAGTAAGAAAACTTCAAAAGCCCAAGGTCAAAATGTTTTATTTTCCTGCAGTATTCAGGGATTTGTAGACTATAGCAAAATCTTTTTTATTGTACCAGAATTTAAATTCCAAACATATTAAATATTCTTCACTACAGGACAAACATCCCATGTATACAATACTAGCCTTGGATTTGGCCAGATGAATAGGGAGGGAACCATGCGGTTAAAATGTTTTCCCAAGATGAATGGGGAACTATGTGGTCAAACTATTACTGCATGTAGCATTCCCATTCCTGATCCAATAAAGGGGCTGCACATACAAAGACCCATTTTAAAAGTAGAAGTACCACCAACTTGCTATTTAAGAAAGGGAGCAGGAGGATGGGATTCAGTTGCTGACTGCTCTTCCTTTCCCATTGAATGATTTATAAGATGTTAGCTGTTAAAAAAAATCTACATGCAGGATTTTTAACATAGTTTCATTGTTCGTGAGACAACAAATTTAAGCTTTCTTTAGTGATGTTTTGCTGATTGTAACAGGGGAAGGGACTTCTCAAATGGGGAGGCCTCCAAAGCTCAGTGGTATAACTTATACATTTCATGTCAATTCAATCCTCAGAGCTTCCAATTACAAGAGTTCTTGGGTACCAGGACTAGGAAAGACTTCTTACTCCCAACAAGACATGGGCATGAATGGGGAAAAAAACCCAAACAGGCTGTTCATTGTTTGTTGCCGACGATGAACACAAACAGACGAACGGAAACAAACATGTCCCATTAACGAACATGTTCAGTGTTCGTTGTTCGTCGGCACCAGAGCCACCCCCCTTAGCACTTAGAGAGCCCATAAACACAGGGAATGTGCAGCAGACTCTTCTCCAGCCACCACCCAAGTTTGGTCAAGATTGCAGTATGGATCTCGGAGTTGTACATTCCCAAATTCAACGCCCCCAGGAAACTTCCATTCAATACAAATGGAGCCACCCTCTCCAGTTCGCTTTGGCCCCGTGTGGTGGACCTGAAGGCAGGTCACCTCTCCTCTTGGGTGGGTGGTCTGGCCGCTCGCTGGCAGCACCCGCCATTTGCCCACCCACCAGGCCTCTGGGTTGGAGGCTACGTATCTGCTCACGCAGCAAGGTGGCTGATGCCTGCAGCTGCCGGGCCTGGCGGGCTTAGGGAGGCAGTGGTGGGCTGCCTCCCCTCTTGGGGGTGGGGGGTCTGGCCGCACCCCCGATGTGCCCGCCTGCCAGGCCTCCGAGTCGGAGGCCACTTATCCACTCACACAGCAATGTGGTTCATGCCTGTGATCACCGAGCCTAGCGGGCTTGGGGAGGCAGTGGTGGGCCGTCTCCCCACTCGGGGGTGGGGGGGTCGGGCCACTAGCTGGCAGCACCCCCATATGCCTGCCCACCAGGCCTCTGGTTTGGAGGCCACTTATCTGCTCACGCAGCAAGGTGGTTGATGTCTGCGGCTGCTGGGCATGGCGGGCTCGGGGAGGCGGTGGCAGGCCACCTCCCCTCTAGGGGGTGGGGGGGTCTGGTTGCTGGCCAGTGGCACTCTCCATGTGCCTGCCCACCAGGCCTCTGGGTCAGAGACAACTTTTCCGCTCACATAGCAAGGTGGTTGATGTGTGCGGCCACCAGGCCTGGCAGGCTCGGGTAGGTGGTGGTGGGCCACCTCCCCTCCTGTGGGTGGGGGATCTAGCTACTCACTGGTGGCATCCCCATGTGCCTGCCCGCCAGGCCTCCGGGTCGGAGGCCACTTATCTGCTCACGCAGCAAGATGGGTGATGACTGTGGCCACTGGGCCTGGCAGGCTAAGGGAGGTGGTGGTGGGCCGTCTCCTGTCTTGGGGGTGGTGGGTCTGGCACCCCCCACGTGCCCGCCTACAGGCCTCTGAGTTGGAGGCCACTTATCCGCTCACGCAGAAGGTGGTTCATGCCTGCGATCGCTGGGCCTAGCGGACTCTGGGAGGCAGTGGCGGCTCATGTGCCTGCCCACCAGGCCTCCAGGTTGGAGGCCACTTATCTGCTCATGCAGCAAGGTGGTTTATAACTGCGGCTGCTGGGCCTGGCAGGCTCAGGGAGGCGGTGGTGGGCCGCCTCCCATCTTGAGGGTGGTGGGTCTGGCCACTTGCCGGCAGAACCCCCCATGTGCCAGGTCTCTAGGTCATAGGCCACTTATCCGCTCATGCAGCAAGGTGGTTGATGACGGCGCCCGCCGGGCCTGGCAGGCTTGGGGAGGTGGTGGCAGGCTGTCTCCCCTCTCAGGGGTGGGGGGGGTCTGGCCACTCACTGGCAGCACCCCCCGTGTACCTGCCTGGCAAGCCTCTGGGTTGGAGGCCACTTATCCACTCACGCAGCAAGGTGGTTGATGACTGTGGCCGCCGGGCCTGGCGGGCTTGGGGAGGTGGTGGCAGGCTGCCTCCCCTCTCGGGGTGGGGGGTGGGGGTCTGGCCACTCACTGGTGGCACCCCCCATGTGCCTGCCTGCCAGGCCTCCAGGTCAGAGGCCAATTATCCGCTCACGTAGCAAGGTGGTTGTTGACTGTGGCCACCGGGCCTGGCGGGCTTGGAGAGGCAGTGGCAGGCCGCCTCCCCTCTCAGGGGCAGGGGGTCAGGCCACTTGCTGGTGGAACCGCCAATGTGCCCGCCCACCAGGCCTCCTGGAGGGTACCTCCCAGAAGGTATAGGAGGTGGGTCATGTTATTGGCCACTGCAGACCAAAATGACCCAGCCACAGTCTGCTAAGAAAATCCTCCAGTAAGACAAGTTGGCATATATGGAGGCCTTGTACACACAAACACACGACCTGGAGGGTCAGACACCAATGTACATTCACCAGATGGTGTACTTCAGGCATCAGGGCTGATAGTGTTGCCCGCACCTCATGTGGTGTAGGGTCTGGACAAAGCACACCAGGTGGGCATGCATGGAGCATTGGATGCCCCTACAGTGTCGAAGCAGAGGCTGCCTCCAAGATGACACACCATCTTGCCTTCACAGAAAGGACATGAGTCGTGGCGGGACCGATTCCCTCTGGTCAGAAGGGACAGCCGGTGCCATGGACAGGGGGCACTGTGTTGCAGTACCATATGTGTCGTGGCCCAGTCTGAGAGCGAGGTCTCCTCTGGAGGAGAGGAGCCTTGTGTAGCCAGCCAGGACTCCTCAGGAGAAGAGGAGTTATGTGTAGCCAGCCCTAGCCCTGACTCAGCAAGTTGTTGGGAAGGGTCGTGCCAGTACCTGAGAGGGAAACGAGGAAAGAGGGAACACAAAGTGGTCAGGGAAAGGGGGACCAAGGGGTTCCGGCTGCAGCAAGGAGCCGGACCCAGACGGCCCGGTGACAGGGACGGGAAGACCCTGAATCAGCAGCTGCTAACATCAACCACCTCCCTGCCATCATGGAAAGGAGGGGACAGGGTGGTGCAAGTCGTTGAGAAAGATCGTGGCAGTACCTGAGAGGGACACGTATGGACCGGGAACTGGAAATCTCCCAAGTGTTGCGAGTCCTCATCTGTGGAACCCACAGAGGTACTCTGCGATGGCAGCTAACATCACCCACCTTCCTGCATGAGCGGAAAGGATGGACAGGACAGGACAGGACAGGACAGGACAGGTAGTTGGGAGGAGTCAGAGTGGTCCCAGAAAGGGACAGGAAGAAACAGGGCAGCGGCAGCAGTTGCCATCGCCCACCTTCCTGCCTTTGCAGAAAGGACGGGAATTGCTGGACACATTCCCCCCCAGCTCAAAGTGGTCCAGTCAGTCCCATCAACAGGGGAACCACCATGCTGTGCAACCGTGCTGTACCACTATACTGTACAATCATATGTGCAATCGCAGCCGAGCTGTCCCTTGTGACCAAGGAGGCAGCAGTAACATGGTAACATGGTAGTCCCTCGTGAAGCAGCAGCTGACACGACCCACCGTCCTGCCTTTGTGGAAAGAAGGGGATGGGCAGGACAGGAGAGGTCGTTCGTAAGGGTCGGAGTGGTTCTACAGAGGGAGAGCCAGAGCAGTTTCACTGAGGGGGGCCAGAGCATTTCTACGCCCCTCCGAGACACCTCACCTGAGCAGGCAGTACGGGCACTACTCATAACAGTTTGGGCGGCACCGGCAGACACCAGACACCTTCCTGCCTTCGCAGAAAGGATGGGAATCAGCTGGACAGCAGAGGTCTCCAAAGGGTTTGTAGAAGGAGAAATGGGGAGCGTGTGAGTGATGATGATATGTGCAGACATGAACCACCTTCCTGCCTCAGCGGAAAGGATGGGAGAGAAAGGACAGGAGAGGTCACTAGGAAGGGTCAGAGTGGAAGCAGCCCCAAGAACTGAGGGGGGCTAGTGCAGTTACCCACCACTCAGACACCTAACCTGAGCAGGCACTACTTGCTACTGAGAGCCTTTCCTGCCTTTGCGGAAAGAACAGTAGTCGAGGGACCCATTCCCCCCTGCTCAGAGAACACAGCGGTTGCAATGGATAGGGGCACTGTGCAGGTCAACTACATGTGCAACACTCCTGAGCTGTTGCACAAATGCCCAAAGGAGGCTGCCGCAAGCATCACCCATCTTCCTGCCTTCGCAGAAAGGAGGGGATGGACGGGACAGGAGAGGTCTCTGGGATGGGTCAGAGTGGTTCCAGAGAGGGAGAGGAAGTAACGGGGCAGCAGCAGCAGCTGACATCGGCCACCTTCCTGCCTTTGCGGAAAGGGCGGAGTGGCGGGACCCATTCCCCACTGCTTGGAGAGGACAGCAGGTGCCTTGGATAGGGGGCACCATGATGTTCAACCTCATGTGCAACAGCAGTTGAACTGTTCCTCATGGCCCAAAGTGGCAGTAGCCGACAGCATCCACCTTCCTGCCTTTGTGGAAAGGACAGGAATTGAGGGACCCCTTCTCAGAGGGCACAGCGTTTGCAATGGATAGGGGTACCATGCGGCTCAATTGCAAATGCCCGAAGGAGGCTGCCACCAGCATCACCCACCTTCCTGCCTTTGCAGAAAGGAGGTGTCATGATCTGGCTGTGCCAGGAAGGCCTAGCAAGGCATCAGAAGCCTGTCAGCAGGGGGAGTAGCACAGGGGCGAGAGGCGTTCAGGGGGAACTCAGGCAACAAAACTACAAGGGACTCCCCCAAGAGTATCACTATGCAATACAAAGGTAATCAAAAACAGTGAACCATTTACTCTAGAACAATAATGAAAGTCAACTACATCCAAAGAATATAAACACTATCAAGTAACAATCAGTCAGTCATACAGATCGTAGTGAGTAGCACCAGATACCAGAGTCAATGAACCTCTGAGCAGCTCAAACAGTCAGCTAAAGAAGTGTCTCAATGGAAATAATTCCGCAGTGGAATTAGTCCAAATGAATGCTGCAAATAAAGTAGCGGCCAGGTGTAGACTCCACCAGGATAAAAAGAAATAAAAGGAAGTTCAGACATTGGTCTGTGAAATCCTGAAAGGTCCTGGAGGTCGCTGGCAAGTCACTTCGCCCAACACACAGCTAGCAAAAGAATGTTTCGCCACACAGGCTTTCTCAGGGGCAACCATCTGCCCGTTATTATGGACACTGCTGCTGATGAAATGAGACCAGACCAGATTCTTTGTAGACTGACACTTGGATGAATTTTTGTAGAGGCTTTCCAGCCCTATTATAATTGTATTGGCTCTGTGGACATCGGGGATTGGTTTGAATGTTTCCCCCCCACCTTTTTGTGGAGGTGAGGGTGTGATATACGTTCTACCATGCTTGTTTAAACAGAATTTGCTTCATTGCCCACTTAGAGTTCACTTTATGTACTAGTAAATTTTGTATTTTTGCATAGAACTGTGTCAAGTATCTTTTAGTGTTGTATTAGTTAATAGGTGACGGTTACATTGTTTGTTTCACCAGGACATCACAGGCATGGCACCACACCACACAGGGGTCATTAGGAAGGGCCCAAAAGTGCCTCCATATAGTGGTGTTGAAATGTGGACTGCTAACTGTCCCAGGGGAAGGAGGACGAACAGTTACAGGCTGCACTGCGGAGCTGGCCACGGACAACGGAGTGAGGGGTGGACTGCCGGCAAGGACACCACCAAGAGTTTGGGATGGGGACAGGAGGGATGTTTCATAAAACACAAACCATTCCTCCAGGGATGCATCACCCACCTCCTCCTCAAAATATTGAGGACACCACACAGGGGTCATTAGGAAGGGCCCAAAAGTGCCTCCATATAGTGGTGTTGAAATGTGGACTGCTAACTGTCCCAGGGGAAGGAGGACGAACAGTTACAGGCTGCACTGCGGAGCTGGCCACGGACAACGGAGTGAGGGGTGGACTGCCGGCAAGGACACCACCAAGAGTTTGGGATGGGGACAGGAGGGATGTTTCATAAAACACAAACCATTCCTCCAGGGATGCATCACCCACCTCCTCCTCAAAATATTGAGAGAGATCCTCTCTCCCCAGCGGAAAGACCTCTTTGGCCTCCTCCACAGCCCCCACAGGTGAATCTGGGGGAGCGGTAGTACTCTCTGCTGCCCCCGAGCCACACCCAATACTGCTTGCCATGAGGAAACCAGGAGGACTACCTTTGCACTTCCCCCCACGACCACCCATGGCCACCACAACGTGAAGACTCATTGTGCCACCAAACTAGAATTAAGGAGGACAGAAAAGGAGAGAACACTGTGAGCCCTCAGCCAAGGTGCCCACAGAGGTTGGCCCCAGGGCCAGGCAGCAGCCCTGGAACCAGAGGCTGGGGCTACAGAACTAGCCCAGCACACCCAGAAGCCTGACCAGATCAGGTACTGATATTAATAATAATCAACGTGAGCCCTCAGCTGAGGTGCCCACAGAGCTTGGTCCCAGAGCCTGGCAGCAGCTCTGGAACCAGAGGCTGGGGCTAGAGCCCTAGCCCAGCACACCCAGAGAACTGACCAGATCAGGCAGTAATAAACAGGGTGAGCCTTCATCTCAGATCAGGCACTGATCATCATCATCATCATCATCATCAATGTGAGCCCTCTGCTGAGGTGCCCACAGAGCTTGGCCCCAGAGCCTGGCAGCAGCCTTGGAAACAGAGGCTGGGGCTAGAGCCCTAGCCCAGCACACCCAGAAACCTGACCAGATCAGGCAGCAATAAACAGGGTGAGCCCTCATCTGAGGTGCTGAGAGAGCTTGACCCCAGAGCCTGGCAGCAGCCCTGGAACCAGAGGCTGGGGCTAGAGCCCTAGCCCAGCACTCCCAGATACCTGATCAGATCAGGCAGTAATAATCAGGGTGAGCCCTCAGCCGAGGTGCCCACTGAGCTTGGCCCCAGGGCCTGGCTGCAGCCCTGGAACCAGAGGGGATAGATCCCTATCCCACCCACCACACACAGAAAACCCCCCAGCTCCAATGCACTCTTCCTGTCTCTCTTATAAAAGGCTATCAACAGCTCTGTCCCACTCCACTGCTTGCTGAAAGTGAAAGCCAGAACTGGGAGTGCAATGCCCTTTTATAAGCAGAGGTCTCATTGAGAAACGCAGAAGGTCTGTGGTTGGCAGTCAGAACTGTCTAACAGGGTTTGCAAGGATGAGATAGGAGTTCCCATGGCCACAGAACAACCCCCTCCTCCCTCCCTTCCCCTTGGTGTCTGCTCCCATGTTACCAATTGTAACCAATTTGCAGCTCCACACTTGGAAGGAAGACCTGCCCATCAAGCTAAGTTGGGCTTTGATTGGGGTGTCCAGGGCAACAGATGGAGTGCAGACAGAGTTCAGGCAGTCCCTCTCTCCGTTGCCGAAGCAATTGATTGAAGGCGCCTGAGTGTTTGGCTTCCCGAACAGCAGCCGAACGCAATGAACAAGGCTTGCGACGACCACCTGTTCATCTGGAATGGCGCCTCATAAACAGCCCGTTCGCAAACAGACGAACAGCCTGTTTGTGGGTTTTTTCCATTCGTAATGCTGTTCATGCCCATGTCTACTCCCAACCACTAGAAAATCCTTGTGATTTTCAGGAGCCATGAAACAAAATTGTCCATCTTTTCCCCAATTGAATGCTCTGGCGACTTGTTTGCATTTCCTGCCTGCTCTATGTGGGAAGGATTTAATCTGCAAACAATGGACTAAGAGACAGTTGCAGTACAACAGCAAAGGATGACAGATCAACAGAGCAAGATTTGGTTTCAGACTAACTAGATTTCCAGGGAACGAACTTTTGAGAGACAAAACTCCCTTAATCAGATACGGATTCTTCAGGTATCTGAAGAAGGGAGCTTTGACACTTGAAAGCTCATGCCCTGAAATTCTAGTTGGTCTTTAAGGTACTACTGGACCCAAATCTGCTCTTCTACTACAGACCAACATGGCTGCCCACCTGAAAAGATCAACAAAGCTTTTCTTTAAACAAAAATCGTAAAAGAACAGAAACCCTTTCCTTATTCAGAATTAACAATTCAAAGCTCACATCCTCCTTGACAGATGTTCCACTTACCAGGTCTTCTGTGGTGAGTAAAATATTATGTACAGGCAACCAAGTGCCCCGTGGCGCAGAGTGTTAAGCTGCAGTATTGCAGCCCAAGCTCTGCTCATGACTAGAGATGGGCACAAACAGCAATATGAACAAAAAAAAGCCATGAACAGCCCAATCTGCTGTTCGTGAGCAAGCTGTTCGTGAGGTCCCGTTCCCGGTGAACATATGTTCGTTCCAAGCCCTATTCATGGCATTTGTCAGCCGTTCATAAAGCCAGACAGTCTGGCGCCTTTCAATCAATTCCTTTGGCAATGTAGGCATGGACTGTCTGAACTCTGTCTGAACTCCTTCTGGCTTTCCTTCTGGCTTGTAACCCCTCAAAGTAGCTTCCAGCAGACAGTCCAGTTTTTGTCACTGTGAAGAGAAAATGACAGGAAAGGTGGAGACCCATGGATCATGCCTTTCGCAGGGTGAAATCTCTCTGAAACTTGGGGGGGGGGGGTCTTCAGAGGACAGTGAGGACTATGTTACCTGCAAATTTGGTGGGTATTGGACATTGGGAAGGTCAGTTTGTAACCCCTCAAAGTTGCTTCCAGCAGACAGTCCAGTTTTTGCCACTGTGAAGAGACAATGACATGAAAGAGGGAGACTCATGGATAATGCCTTTCCTGGCTCAAGTTCAGCTAAGTCCCAAGGGGGCCATTCTGGCTCCCGTGAACCTCCAACTATGAACATGTTTGTGAACAGGTCATGGGCGTCGATGTTCGTGAATCGCTGTTTGTGGATGGCAACAAACAATGAACATCATGTTTGGTTTTTTTCCTGTTCGTGCCCATCTCTACTCATGACCTGAGTTTGATCCTGGCGGAAGCCGGGTTCAGACAGCTAGCTCAGGGTTAACTCAGCCTTCCATCCTTCCGAGGTCAGTGAAATGAGTACCCAGTTTCCTGGGGGTAAAGTGTAGATGACTGGGGAAGGCAATGGCAAAACACCCCGTAACAAAAAGTCTGCCCAGAAAACATTGTGAGTGACCACCATTACGTTTTTTAACCAAGTGAAATAGTCCTGTATATGTAAACCTTTACTCTGGGGACTGCATAAGAGGGTTCTTTGTAAGATTTGAGGAAGAGAGACAATGTTGCCTAGTACATCCATAGCAGAGATCTGCTGTTCTTTTACTGGGGAAGGAATCCCAAGCATTGTTTCCAGAATGGAACTTTGCTTTAACTGGGAAGAGGTGGCCTAACTGCCTCGTCGCTTTCCAGGCAAGTGGGAGAAAAAGTGAATCTGTGTTCAGCTAGCCCTGCAGCATTTACCTACAATGGCAAATGCCGCAGAGAGGATGTTTGCCTTTTGGTAGGCAGATAGTTAGAAAACCCATCCAACCAACTTTGTTGCATTTGACCAGCATGCCTCTTCAGCCGGCTATGTTTCGCCTTCCCCTTTATCACTAGAGACATGTCTTCCTTTCATGCTTTACAATGTAGGCATGTATGAAGAGCGTTTTGTTTCTTCCAACTTAAATTTTCATCCAAATGCAATATTGACCTTAACAAATGGAACCAGAATACTTTATTCTGATATTCAGAATACTTTATTCAGATACAGGTGAATTGAGTTGTAGATTATTTATTTATTTACATTATTTATAGTCTGCCTTTCTCACTGAGACTCAAGGCCATTAACACAGCATAAGATTGCAAGTACGTCAGGGCAGGAGGCTGTGCTTTTGTTTGTTACCTTTTAAAGGATCATGACAATTTTGATATAATAATAATTAATAAACAAAGCTTGAGATGTCTCCACATTTTGCCAAAGGTAATACATTTTCAGATACTAGTTTAGAAAAAAACCACAAAGCCATTGGAATCCTTGTAAGAAATCATTTAGAACTTCCCAGTATCTTGATGTACTTGTAGTATCTACAGAACAGCAATGCTGGCAAAGTAATCCTTTTATTCCGTGTGAAAGCTGAGTTTTCCATTCATTTCAAGGGCAGACCCCAACTAAATGTGTGGTTTCTGTGGGAACAGAAAGCAGGCTGATCACATGTGAGTGAGTTTCTTGACACGCTTACAAAGAAACTGTAATAACATTTTGTTGTCCAGACTTGACCTATATACTAACAATAAAAATCCAGTATTTGTACATTGAAAGCTTGCAAAAGGCCACAGAGGAGGACTTTATTTTCTATTTCCCTTATTGATGAAGTGGGAACCAAAGAAATAACATCCTGAAATTTATACAAGGTAGAAAACCTGGCAGGTCTAAGGATTTTTGTCCTTCTACTGTAGAGGACCAAGAGGCTTTGGACCGCTCAGGGCCAAGCTACACATGACGAATGACACTTGAACGGCAAGTGGATTGAGTGGAGGGCAAGTGAACAGGGAGAAATACACTTGCCGTTCAAGTGTCATTCGTCATGTGTAGCTTGGCCCTTACTCAAAGAGCCAACTAGATCATAGAATCATAGAGTTGGAAGGGGCCATACAGACCATCTAGTCCAACCCCCTGCCCAGTGCAGGATCAGCCTAAAGCATCTCTGACAAATATTCATCCAGCCTCTTCTTGAAAACTGTCAGTGAAGGGGAGCTCACCACCTCCTTAGGCAACTGATTCCACTTTTGAACTACTCTGACCGTGAAAAAGTTCTTCCTAATATCCAGCCGGTACCTATGTGCATGTAATTTAACCCCATTGTTTCGGGTCCTACCCTCTGTTGCCAACTGGAACAGCTCTCTGCCCTCCTCCAAATGACAGCCTTTCAAATACTTAAAGAGAGCAATCATGTCCCCCCTCAATCTCCTCTTCTCCAAACTAAACATTCCCAAGGCCCTCAGCCTTTCCTCTTAGGGCTCAGTCTCCAGACCCCTGCTCATCCTCATCGCTCTCCTCTGCACTTCTCGATTTTGTCCACATCCTTTTTGAAGTGAGGCCTCCAGAACTGCACATGATACTCCAGGTGCGGCCTGACCAAGGCAGTATAGAGAGGGGCTATGACCTCCTGCGATTTCGATGCTATGGCCCCTTTGATACAACCCAGGATTGAATTGGCCTTTTTTGCCACTGTATCACACTGACTGCTCATATTTAGTTTACAGTCCATTCTTACCCCAAGATCCCGTTCACATATACTACTGCCCAGAAGTGTACCCCCCATCCAGTATTTGTGCTTCCCATTTTTGTGGCCCAGATGTAATACTGTGCACTTGTCTTTGTTGAATTGCATCCTATTCACAGCTGCCGACTTCTCCAGAGCATTCAGGTCTTGTTGAATTTTAATTCTATCTTCTTGGGTGTTTGCTACTCCTCCCAATTTGGTATCATCAGCAAATTTAATGAGCAGCCCTTCCACTCCTTCATCCAGATCATTGATAAAAATATTGAAAAGTACCGGGCCCAAAACCGAGCCCTGCGGCACCCCACTGGACACCTCTCTCCAATTTGATGAAACGCCGTTGACCACCACTCTTTGGGTGCAGCCCTCTAACCAGTTCCCTATCCACCAAACTGTCCTATAGTCCAGTCCACAGTCTTCCAGTTTGCCCATCAGAATGTCATGGGGGACCTTATCAAAAGCTTTACTGAAATCCAGATAAATCACATCAACAGAGTTCCCCTGATCCAGTAAGCTGGTCACTTGATCGAAGAAGGAAACCAGGTTGGTCTGGCAAGATCTGTTAGGGACAAAACCATGCTGACTTCCCTGGATCACTGAGCGGTCCTTCAGATGCTTACAGACTGATCCCTTTAAAATCTGTTCTAATATCTTCCCAGCCACAGAAGTCAGACTGACCGGCCTGTAGTTTCCCGGGTCGTCCTTCTTCCCTCGCTTAAAGATTGGGATAACATTCGCTCTTCTCCAATCTTGTGGTACATCCCCAGTCTTTCAGGAGGCCTTGAAGATGATGGACAGGGGTTCTGCAAGTTCTGTAGAAAGTTCTTTCAGTACTCTTGGGTGCACCCCATCCGGCCCAGGGGATTTGTATTCATCCAGTGCAGCCAGATGCCTCTCCACAACCTCTCTGTCACTGTCAACTAGCCACTCAGGTGTCCTGTCACATTTTCTACTATCTCTAGATGTGCCTGAGTTCTTTAGGGAGAAAACAGAGGCAAAAAAGGCATTAAACCTGTCTGCTTTTTCTCTATCCTGCATCAGAGTTCCTCCATCTACTCCCAACAGTGGTCCAATTGCCTCTTTTACCTTGCATTTGCATCACACACATCTGTAGAAGTTTTTCTTATTGTAGTGAGCCCTCCTGGCCAGACCCAGCTCGAACTGAGCTTTGGCCTCTCTGATGGCTGATCTGCAGTACCTAGTAACCCTCATATACTCCTCTTTAGAGGTCTGTCCTTCTCTCCATTTCTTGAACATTTCCTTTTTCTCCCTTAGCTTATTCTGGAGCTCTCTGTACATCCATATCGGTTTCTTGGAGCCCTTACCATGTTTCCATCTTGCTGGGATAGTGAGGGCTTGAGCTTGCAAAAGTTCATGTTTGAGAAGAGCCCACCCTTCACTCGCTCCTTTCCCTTCCAGCACACTCCCCCACAGAATGACTCTCATCAAGCCTCTGAGTTAATCGAAGTTGGCCCTACGAAAATCTAACCTACGAGTCTGGCTACGAACTTCCTTGCCCCCCCCCACAGCAACTGGAATTCAAGGAGGACATGGTCACTTCCCCCTAAGGTCCCCACCACCTTCACCTCATCTACCAATTCTTCCCTGTTGGTTAATATCAAGTCTAGTATAGCTGAGCCCCTTGTAGCTTCCTCCACCTTTTGAAAAAAGAAGTTATCGGCCAGGCAGGTCAGGAAATTGTGTGATTCATGAATCATGATGCTTTGCTGAGCCAGTCTCACAGCACACATCAGGGAAGTTGAAGTCACCCATAATTACAAGGTTTTGATGTCTGGATACTCTACCAATCTGTTCAAAGAGGGCAGCATCCATTTCTTCTCGCTGATCAGGTGGTCTGTAGCAGACTCCAACAACAATACCCTTTGTCCTTCCTCCCCTTATTTCTACCCATATGCTTTTCACTGGGCTGTCCACCCCATTCTCCATAACATTGACAATCAAGCCCTCTCCTCACATACAACGCCACTCCACCTCCTCTTCTACCCTTCCGGTTTTTCTTGAACAACTCATACCCATCCACTAGCACATTCCAGTCATGGGAATCATCCCACCAACTCTCAATAATTCCTACTATATCGTAGCCCTCTGTTTGCAATACAAGCTCAAGCTCTTCTTTCTTATTACCCATACTTTGGGCATTGGTATATAGACACTTGTAGCCTTGTACCTTTGTTTGACCTGTCCTACCCAGGTAGGTAGATGTTACCTTTTTGGGTCCAGGAAACCAGCTACAGTGATAACCTCTTTGAAAATTAGAGAGAGCTGATTTGACTTAGAATTGCCGATGAAGGAGTTCCTCCGCCATCCCCCTTCACCTTCCTGAGCTAAAACTACATGGGGATGGGAGTTATTTTCCCCTTCTTGCAGCTTTACATGCTGAATTTGAGTTAAAGGGTTGGTGAGACAGAGGATGTTATCTGTTTAGAGTGTTTTGACAATCTGCAAAAAAGGAAGCAAGGTCTTTGTATAAAAGTATCCAAATTTTACAGATCCCTTACTGATAGTTAATTGCAGCTAGCAACACATGGGGAACATTTTTAATCCTCTTAACCGTGTACTCCTACCACATATTTTATCCCACTCTTCTGAAAGGACTCAGGGCAACACACAGTTCTCCTCTTCTATTTTCTCTGTGAGATGGGTTGGGCAGTGAGAGGGTTACTGGTCTATGAGCAGAGATTTGAATCCTGATCTCCCCAGTACCAGAGTGACACTCTAAACCCCTAGAACCCACAAGCCTGCTTACTTTTGTTTCTTTTTATCTTCTTCTCTCTGTCTTGCTCACTTTCATTATCTTCCATCTTTTCTCCTCTTGTAAACAGAAGGTAGAAAACTACTATTGTGGTGTTGCCAGGAGGATAGGCAAGGCAAAGATCAGTAGCCATATCTGGTGGCCTCCCAAGGCCTTGATTAAACTTTTTTTCCTGCCTACCAGGAGCTGCACAACCAGGGAGACTGTCAAGTGCCAGGCAGTTGCCAATGCAAGCCAAAATTATCTACTGTGTGCTGCTATTTGATGTTCTTCTTGTCAAGTTTTAGAAAAAGAAAGATTTTTAAAAATTGTGGGGCCAAAAGAAATTTAAGGCAACTTTCACCAGTGCAAGTGCTTTTGAAATGACAAGCATTTGTGCAACAACATTTGACTATGTGCTGTCCTGAATGATTTTGTTTTTTTGGACTGGACCGAATGTTATCTGTAACAAGGGTATTCAACCTTTCCAAACCTAGGACTCTTTTTCAGTGGCCAGGTGGCAGCAAAGGACCCATTGAGCTGCAACCCTGTAACAGGAAGTTACATAGTACCATAATCACAGGACTGGACGAAGATGATCCAGGGTTGTGACTACAGGTTCACACAGAGCATTAGAGTATCAGCTGCTGAGAAGGAAGGGTGGCCTGGGTAGGGAAAGAGAAAGAAGGCAAGAGAGATCTTTTGTACGAAAGTGTGTGTCTGAACCTGCCTGTGTTAAAGACGAATCCTATCTACCCAAGTGAACTTGCTATGCTGTTAGTAGTCAACCCTGACCCTCACGTTAACGAGGGAAGCTTATGGATATGGATATATCACAAACCCCTCTCATGTGTTTTAAAAGCACAGAAACTCTGCCCAGTGAGGCAGGAAATGGCTGCCAACACCCAGCAGGGAGTAGGAAAATTACTGGCATGTGAGTCACAGGCAAGACTAGCTATTAGCAAAGATGGGCAAAGAACCTAAGACAGTTGAGTCTTCCAGGGATTCTGAATTAATCACCTCCACACCCTGCCAATCATCACTTTTCTGCTCTCCCATTCCAGGCTATTCAGGGATCTGATAAGCCCCACCTAATCCAACTGTCGCGGGTCATCAAGCACCTTGCAACCCCAGTCAGAATGAAGAGACAGACAGGCTTGGAACTAAAGGGCCATTTATTAACATGACCATAAACATAAACCACAGCAAGGGCTAACTAAGCAGTACAGGTCAAGCCACGTGGTCACCCCTGGACCTCTGCCTTGACCTGTCTGGGTGAGCCACACAGCCCCGGGTGTTGGCCATCCCTGGAATGGCTGCAACCCGGCCAGCCAGGCAAATGGATCCCCCCATCAAGCACTTAATGCCCCAGCTGTACAGCGTGCAAAGCAACTGTGGCTGGGGAAAGTGGAGCTGCCTGTAAAAGGCTTCTGGCTCTGCCCCCAGCCAAAGCCCTATATGCCTGGGAAGGGAGCCTGTCTCTCCCTCCAGGCAGTGCTGCAAAGGCTGGCTTCCAGCTTAAGCAGCTACGCTGCAGCCGGGTGGGCCAAATTCTTTGCCTTTAGTAACACGCAGGAAGGGTGTTACTAAACCCACCAGAAAAATACAACAGATGCTACGATCAGCAAAAGACAGTAGAGACCCCCTCACCTCTGCAGGAGTATACCGTATACCCTGCAGCTGTGGACAAGTTTACATTGGGACCACACAGCGCAGCATCCAGACAGGAATAAAAGAACATGAAAGACACTGCAGACTTGGACAACCTGAAAAATCAGCAGTGGCTGAACATAGCCTAACGCAAACAGGGCACAGTATCTTATTCCAGAACACCAAAATACTGGACAACACTTCCAACTACTTTGTCAGACTGCACAGGGAAGCCATTGAAATTCACAAGCATAAGCAAAACTTCAACAGGAAAGAAGACTTTAAGAATGAATAGAGCATGGTTTCCAGTTCTGAAAAACACCACGCTAACAAAAGACTCTACAACCCACAATAGCCCTGCAGAGAAGATTAGCATATCAAGCACTAATCCATATGCAAAAGAACCTCCTCAGGATACAGTGAAGCGTTAGCACTCCATTAGCATTCCACACCCTGGGAAACCCTTACAGGATGACACAACCCAACCCACCTTTCTGAGTAAATTACTTGCAAACATCTCCTCCACAGTTTGACACTGAGAGATCCCTGTCTTTCAGTGCTACACCTCTGAAGATGCCAGTCACAGCTGCTGGCAAAACATCAGGAACTACAATGCCAAGACCACAGCAATACAGCCCAGAAAATCCACAACAACCAAGGTTTAATCAAACCCTTTGCATTTTTATTTTCTCATCCCAGAGACAGCCATCAAGTTATTGTTTTGGGGCAGAAGACACCATCCTGCCACAAGGCACATTCCACAGTATAATTTGGCTACCCTCTGCCGTAGTTGTGTGCGTGTTCTTAGATCTGACACCCACCCTCAGATGTGTGCCTGAGCCTGCTGCAAAGCACTGATCACTAATTGCTACTCTCTCATGGATGTCCCCTGCCTTCTAGATAGGTAAATATAACCTAACTGTGAATCTCTGTCCCTCCTCCTCACTGATTTCTAGTTAGCCCTGTGTGTATGTTGTGTGCTATTTTCTGTGTGTTTGCTGTTGCTATTTCTTCAAAAAACCCCATTTTTGCTGAACATCCGCTTGTCTTTATTAAGAGTTCTCTAGAGGAACAATCCCTGTATACACAGGTGGAGACTCTTGCTCATTATTCCCTCTTGCCACCTTTCCTTCCACACTAATTCCTCCAACTCACAAGGAGACCCCCCCATTTGGGTAACATTGCCGTCTTCTTTGTTTGCGTACAGAGAGAGGCAGGAGATTTGACACCCTTGCTCTCCATACACGCAGATTAGCATCAGACCATTTCCAAAAAGCAGCACAATGGTGGCTCTGTAGAGCTTATGACTAGACATGGGCACAAACAGCAATACAAACAAAAAAACCCCAATGAACAGCCCGTTCATCTATTCACGAACGGGCCATTTGTGAGGCGCCATTCCAAATGAACAGGTGGTCATCGCAAGTCTGGTTTGTTGTGTTCAGCTGCTGTTTGGGAAGCCAGACACTCAGGCGCCTTCAATCAAGTCCCCTGGCAACGGCAAGGACTGAACTCTATCTAAACTCCTTCTGGCTTTCCTTCTGGCTTTAACTCTTCAGCTTCCAGCAGACAGTCCAGTTTTTGCCACTCAGAAGAGAAATAGACAGCAAAGGGGGGGGAGAGAACACATGGATCATACCTTTCCCGGGCTGCAATCTCTCTGAAACTTGGGGGGGTCTTCAGAGGACAGTAAGGACTATGTCCCCCCAAATTTAGTGGGTATTGGACATTGGGAAGGTCACTTTTCTAACCTCTCAAAGTAGCTTCCAACAGGCAGTACAGTTTTTGCCACTGTGAAGAGAAAATGACAGCAAAGGGGGCGGCACCAGCTTCCTGGTGCGAGAGATTCTCTCTGTCCCACTGGCACTGGGAAGGAGCAGACCTGTGGCACTGGCTCTGCTCCTCATTTCTCTGACAGCGGGCAGAAGCAGCCCCACAGCAGCACTGGCTCTACCCACTGTCAGAGGGACCAGGGGAGTCTCTCCTCATCCCTCTGACAGTGGGCAGAAGCAGCCCCGTGGCGGCACCGGCTCTGCCCACTGTCAGAGGGACGAGGCGAGCCTCCTTGTCCCTCTGACAGTGAGCAGAAGCAGCCCGCGGCACCTGCTCTGCCCGCTGTCAGAGGGACGGAGCAGCAGCAGCCCGGCAGCACTGGGGTGGGGCAGAGGATGGGGGTTGTGGGGAGTTTAAAGGGCCCTGTTCCTTGCATGTGGCAGGAAAGGGCCCTTTAAACTATCAGCTGGCAGGCAGCAAGGGGGAATCCCCCCTGCCGCCTGCCAGCTGATAGTTTAAAGGGATCTTTAAAGGGCCACGAACACGAACACCAAACATGTTTGTTAAGGAGATATGTTCTGTTCTGTTTATTGTTTGTTGTTCGTGGATGGCAATGAACAATGAACAGGGTGTTTGGAATTTTTCCCCGTTCATGCCCATGTCTACTTATGACCCAGCCAGCGGGGATCTGCAACCCATGTGGCCCATAGGTCCAGAACCATGGGTTGAAGACCACTGATCTCTGTAATCTGGGAAAACCTGATTAAAGGAGTAAGGACCCTATATTTAACCCTTACTTTGCATGGTTGCTGCTTCGTTTACAAATGATTTCCATGCATTCAGCACATAGATACATTATTAGCTGGTGGGGGTGGGTTCTAGAGTCAATACTAGCCACAGTCCAGTAGCACCTATAGACTAACAAAATTTGTGGTAGGATATGAGCTTTTGTGAGTCACAGCTCACTTCTTCAAATTCAGAAGTAGCCATGGCACAATGAGAACTGCCAAAGATTTTGTATTCTCTGCATACAGGTCAATCCGGTTTTGTAATCCAACTCCTTACACCAGTGTGGGGGGGAATTAGCTTACAGAATCCATACTTTAATGAACAATAAGCAAAGAGCAGGTGCAAGTATAATGTCACAAGCTGTGTCAGAAAGTCAAAGTGACAACACAAATACAAGATGAAGAGTCCTGAATGCTATACCCACTTGTTTCATTGGCTCATTGACTTATTCTGTCTCATGAGGGGGTATCGTTAAATAAGTCTCCCTATAGCTTGCTCTACCATCTGTGAAAAGAGTATAAATTGTTGGCCTCTTTTACAGGTCTTGAGAGAATTAATTAATGTTTTCAATGCCTTAAGAGCCTCTGATGAAAGGTGCTGTATAATTACAAAATGCTGACATACATAGTTTGATATATTCACTTGAGAAGCTTGCAAAATACAAAATTCTTTCCCCCATTGATCTTTCTTACTTGAAAAGGACCTCTTACAATGCAGAGGTTTGTTGCGTTTCAACTTTCCCCAGTATATATTTGATAACAGAAATCAGTTTTGTTGATTCCCATATGGATGTAGACTAATACAAGGTTTGCTTTGTATGAATTTGAGAAGTAGTGTAAGAAGAAGCTCCTCATGATTTTTCTTCAACCATCAAGGAAATTAAATCAAAGTTCAGACCCACATTCAGAAAGAAAGACTGCAGGAACCCAGGGAGGTATTTTTACCTCACACCATTTTCTCATTTTTTCATGCAGTGGCTGTGGATCCAGATCCTTTTATTTGATGCTACTAATGTTAGTCTTTTTATATCTCCAAAGTTAAATATTATAATGTACCTCCACATAACTACTTCCAAAACCACAGCCATTGTTTTCTCCAAAGTTTACTAACTTTCACATGTCCAGCTAATTTATTTGTATTTTGGTTTTTCTTTAAGGTAATTTCTAACTCATGTTTCTGGAGGGACAAAATTGAAAGTGATCAGGGGCTCTGTCCTATAAATGTCTACCCTTTCCAGTGAATAAGTTTCTTGTACATAGCCACAACTTGCTGCATTGTATCAGTCTTACAAGTATGAGCTGACTTGGGATGTTATGGCAGTGGAGCTTGACGTGATACAGCCATGAAGGAAACAGCCACTGAAACAAGTGGACGTTTAAGACAGGTGATGTCTCTTGTGCTAACCCTCTGGATTGATAGTCTCCAACCTTCTTGACTTTATGAGAACTTCTGGAACTGAAAGAACAGGCAGTGGGCACTATGACAAAATAGCTGGGGAGGGGTGGAATTAATCACTAAATGGCTGTCATAGAAGGACTGAGGCCAAATCAAAATGTGAGGAAATTCAAAGCCAACTATCTTTCTGCCTACAGAGGTAGCTCTTGCTGAATGGATATTACCTACAGGCAGAAAACTGATGCCTCCTAGACTCTTCTGAAGCTCCTCTTGCTCCAATTAGATGGAGAACAGCTATAGATGGCTCTTTGTTTTGTGGAAGAGATACTTGTGGGAAGAAGTAAATGGGTGTCAGAAAGTATTTTGGCAGGCACCACAATGGGGATCCCTGTTCTAGATTAACAGTGCAATAATATGGAGTTGCATTGATTTAAGTCCATTGGGTTTAGTATGGTGTACCTGTTTAATATTACACTGTTTGCAGCCTTTTGGCTGCAACAGGTTGCCCCAGACTGGTAAGTATAACTATGTTGTAACATAATTTAATTATAATTATCTTGCAATTGTCAGAAAACATTGTAGGATATTCATACCTGAATATGGTTCATAGGAAGCTGCTATATCAGTGCAAGTGAATTTTGTATGGTATTGGTATGTTTGTGTATGATTTTACAGCTAGAAGGTAAATAATGAGTTCTCATTGTACTGAAACCATAGTGTTGGAAACCTGGCCACTGTAATTTTAAATGTTCATGAGCTTCAATGATGAAGTATTCACTTTTCTCTTCCATTTCTCTGCCTTGATTCAGGGAGATAAGAGGGCTTATTGGTTCAATGATGTCTCTCCTATCTCATGGTTATTAGAGGAGATTAATTGCTTCTGTGTCACTCCTTTATTTATTTAGCTTATTTCCATTCCACTCTTACCACCAAAGGCTCTTGAGGCTTACAAACAAACCATTATAAACAGTTGAAAAAATCAGCATAAATTAATCACATATCAGAATACACTGCAATTTTAAGTATCAAAATGAAATTGATCTGTATTTTTGGTACGTTACAAAGGGTAACTTACATAGAGTTTGACTGTTCATATCAGTGCTTTTTTTTGGTTAAAAAGGACCTGGTACTGATAGATATATTTGCACCAATTTCCAATAATTCCAGCCTTAGGACTTAGAACTGTCCCCTCAAAATGTGCTGGTACTCAGTACTGGTGGGCACTGCCATAAAAATGCCTTGATTTATATAATCACATATTGAAATACCATTTTTGAATTTTAAAAAAACCCACAATCAAGAGAACACCTAGGTAACTAAATACTTTTTAGCTGGCATTCCCAAAATTGCATAAACAATTTAATATAAACAAAAGGTATATTTGTATTGTCGAAGGCTTTCATGGCCGGAGAACGATGGTTGTTGTGGGTTTTCCGGGCTGTATTGCCGTGGTCTTGGCATTGTAGTTCCTGACGTTTCGCCAGCAGCTGTGGCTGGCATCTTCAGAGGTGTAGCACCAAAAGACAGAGATCTCTCAGTGTCACTCTCTGTTTTTTGGTGCTACACCTCTGAAGATGCCAGTCACAGCTGCTGGCGAAACGTCAGGAACTACAATGTCAAGACCACGGCTATACAGCCCGGAAAACCCACAACAACCAAAAGGTATATTTCTTTTCCTGCTCTGGCTTAACACATTTAGCATTCTGTGCTGGATCAATAAGAATATTTATTTCTCTCAAGTCATTATGCTGGAGCCTTTCCTTCCATCTCCGGCCCTTGGTGACTGATTCTCTCACAATATCTCCTCATTTCTTTTCTTCCTATCCTTTCCTTTCTCTTACAGCTGAGGGCATACTGACATTATTCTTAGTGGCTTGTTCGCCTGCCATGCTGCATGCTGCTTTGAGCACTCCTACATCTTTGTTGGGTCTTTCTTAACACAGTACAATGGAGAGTTCACAGGAAACTTTAATACTTTCCGTGTTGCCTTTAAAAAAATTTTTAGAAAATAAAAACCTTTTCTTTTGGAAAGATTGCTACTCACCTACTTTTTTTTTTTTTTTTTGCAAACACAGCATCATTAATTCATTTTACATTGTGTCTGAAGCAGCATTGGCTTGGATCCTGGTTTTCCACTTTAGTTTCAATCTAGAAGTGATGGAGTTACCATCTCATAAAGACATAATCTCATAAAGAAGGTACCATATGGCACCAAAGAGGCCCAGACGTATCATTTGGAGAGGCTAACCCCCCACAGAAACTGATTTCATTGTCATGTCACTAGCTTTTATGATGAATGTGCAGGGATGCATTTGCAACTGATGCTGTTTTTTGGTGGTTTGTTTAAATTCATTAGGACCCTGTGCTTCCTTAGGAAGCAGGAGAAGCCCCAAAAATACTTCCCACCCTTTCAAAGCAGGAGCATTCTCAACCCAAGACCTTCTGCATGCACAGCAGCTCTATAATACAAAGTGCTAAACCAAACATTACGGCGGCCATAGGTCCTACCCCTTGCCACTGCCATTTCATAGATCAATTCAGCCATTTAAACATGCTCTGTGGGGCCAATCAAGATCAGGGATCTTTTCCCCCTTGTGCCTTTCAAGTGCTGAAATGGCTGTTTCAGCACTTGAAAAGGCACGTGGGGATAGGGCCCAGGGCTGCTGTGACATCTAGTGTGGTCCAAAGCCATAGTCCCACCTCTTATTTTTTCTGCTTGCCTCCTGTATGGCGCTTCCACAGAGGCTTTTTGAATGCTTTCGCTGCCAAAGTGCAGCTTATTTTTTAAAACCTTTATCACACAACTTGTTTAATCTCTTTTCCTTTTTTGTGTTCTCCATTTTTTCTGTGGTTGTCAAAACATCAAACCAACTTTGATGGTTATTTCTTTTTTCTTTTTTAATAAAGAATTTTATTTAAATAAAATAAAATAAAGAAAATAAAGTACGTGCATAGTATATATTAAACATTTCTTTATTTAAACTATACACCATAACATAATAAACAATAAACATAGGGAATAAGAAAAAACACACAATTCTAAACATGACGCACTAACAATACATAGTATTGCATAGTATAAAAGTTATTGAGATTCTAAATTAGACGTTAGATTAAAAGTTATATGATCTTATACAACGAATAAGTATATAAACAGTACAGTTATAATAGTTTTAAGAGTAAAACAAGCAATACATTTAAATTTCTTTAACGTGATAAACAAAACATTACATATTTGTTTTCCCTAAGCCTAAATAGACAACATTCCTCCTTCTCTCTCCTTCCCTCTATGTTTCTTCGTCAATTAGTTTAGCCTAAGTAATTGAAGAAATCCTTCCATTTTTTTCCAGAAGTCGGTTATCGGTCTGTTTTGTAAGTAGGTAGTCAGTTTGGCCATTGAAGCATATTCGTGAACCTTATCTCTCCACTCTGGGAGACCAGGACAGACACCGTCTTTCCATTTTCCTGCAAATAGTACAGCATTTAGTATTTTCCTGCAAATAGTATAGCATTTCTTCATGTATTTTTATCCAGTATTTTTGTGATTCCTTACAAGTCCACCACATATGGTAAAATGAGCCAGGATTTCTTGCCAGGTTTTTTATCTTTCCTTCTTTGCCTGTCATTGATTCATAGCTGGGTTGATCAATTCTATTTCTAACTGCTGCATTATAATAGGCATTGATTGGCATCATTAATGGGGAAATTGGTGGGCTCAATCTATTTCTGTATTGAAACCATGTTTTAAGCAGGCCATCCCTTACAATATGGGTCCCATCTTGTTTATGAATAGATTTGCATGATTTCTTTATCCATAAATAATTATGGATATCTTCTTTAGTATCCACTGTTTCCAATTTAATATTGGATTAATATTCATAATCCAATCTATCCAAACTAACGCTGCTGCTTGATGATATAATTTGATATTTGGTACAGCCAGTCCTCCTTGATTTTTGTTGTTTTGCAGTACTTTGAGTCTTATTCTTGGTTTATTTCCTTTCCATATAAAGTCATTTATAGCTTTCTGCCATCTATTGAAAATCTTTTGTTCAATGTAAATTGGGATAATTTGAAATAGGAAATTCAATTTAGGTAATACGTTCATTTTAACAGCTGCAATTCTTCCTAACCATGAAATGTTTAAATTTTGCCATCTCTGCAAATCTTCAATAATTCCTGTCCAAACTTTTTGATAATTATCTTTGTAAAGGTTCTCATTTCATGACGATACATTTATCCCTAAATATCTTATTGACTTTGTAGTAATGGTACAGTCGGTTATGCTACCGATCTTTTCACAAACTTTTGTTGTTCACAAACCGATCTTTTGTCCAAACTTTTTGATAATTATCTTTGTAAAGGTTCTCATTTCATGACGATACATTTATCCCTAAATATCTTATTGGCTTTGTAGTAATGGTACAGTCGGTTATGCTACCGATCTTTTCACATTCCTCTTTCATTGTTGAGAGTAACATTATCTTTGTTTTATTATTCAGTTTATATCCAGAATGCTGCCCAAATCTTACTATTTGTTCCATTACATAAATCATAAATCCATTACGTAAATCATTACATAAATTTGTCACTGATATAATCACATCATCTCCGTAGCTTTTCATCTTATATGTCTCTTTGCCCTCCTTTATTCCAGCAATTCTGCTATCTTGTCTGATTCTCACTACCAAAACTTCACGTGCAATGATAAACATTAGTGGCAAGCAGGGCTTTTTTTCAGCTGGAACGCAGTGGAACGGAGTTCCAGAACCTCTTGAAAAAGGTCACATGGCTGGTGGCCCCGCCCCCTGATCTCCAGACAGAGGGGAGTTTAGATTGCCCTCCACGCCACCAGCCATGTGACTGGGGCCACCAGCCATGTGACCATTTTTTCCGAGGGCAACCCACTGTGTTCCACCACCTCTTTTCCCAGAAAAAAGCCCTGGTGGTGAGATTGGACATCCTTGACGTGTTCCTTTTGTTATTTTAATCTTCTTTGTAAGCGAGCCATTGTCGTGGGCTGATTCCTCAGAGGATGAAGACCTCATGGAGGATGACGGAGGAGAGAGTGTTCCAAGCTCCTCCAGAGTCAGCCACATGGAGGATCAGCAGGAACCCTTGCCAGAGCAGGCTGAGAAATATAGGGCAGGGTTAGAGACAGAAGCTGTTCCCTTACCTGCACCAGCAGTTGAGATCAGGGCAACATCCCCACCAAGCTCCCCTGAACCTGAGAGGCAGCGTTGGGTGCGGCAGCGTCTTGTTGTTCAGGGAAGGAGACGGAGTGCGAGGCTTCAGGCACTCGAACAGCGGCGTGGCGACCTTGAGTCCTAGCAGGATGCAGCACTGCCTTGGAGGAGATTGCTTTTAAGCCAGGATGCCCTTTCCCTCATTGCAGAAGCACCTGCGCACAGACCCGCCTGGTTCTACTGGGACCCAGCTCTGCTCTAACTGCTCTTTTGGTTCTGACCTTTGGATTTGGCTCCCTGGACTACGCTCCCTGCTTGTTTCCCGGTCGGCTTAGTTGAACTCCAGACTTTCAGTGAAGCTTGTGGCAGATTCCCCGCCTGCATTCCAGCACAGCCATTGACTAAAATTGCAGCTTGCTGTTTGGTATAAATACTCTGAATCCAATTCAGAAACTCATTCCCACAATCCATTCTTTGCAGTGCTTTCATAAGGAACTTCCATGAAATGTTGTCAAACGCTTTTTCAGCATCAACAAACATAAATGCAGTTTTTTCACCTGTTCATCTTGAATGTTCAATTGCACAAGAAGGTATCTAATATTATCTTTCATATATCTCTTCGGGACAAAACCTGTTTGGTCTTCATGTATTACCACTGAATGCATCTTCTCAGACTTTGAGCGATTATTATTGTAAATATCTTATAATCCACGTTCAACAAAGCAATAGGCCTGCATGATTGTGGTGTTAATGGATCATTTCCTTCTTTATATATCAAAGTTATATATGCTTCTTGCCACATCAGTGGTAAAATCTTCTTACTTTGTATCTCATTCTTGAGATCCAGTTTGGTGTAATGGTTAAGAGCGTGGGACTCTAATCTGGAGAGCCAGGTTTGATTCCCCACTCCTCCACTTGAAGCCAACTGGGTGACCTTGGGCTAGTTACAGTTCTCTGAAGCTCTCTCAGCCCCACCCACCTCACAGGATGTTTTGTTGTGGGGATAATAATGACATACTTTGTAAACTGCTCTGAGTAGGCATTAAGTTGTTCTGAAGGGCAGTATATAAATCGAATGTTATTGATGTTGTAGGTGTTGTTATCATCATCACTTTTTGCAGAGGCATGGCCAATATATCCTCAAAAGATTTGTAATAATAACCCACCATAAATCCGTCTGGACTTGGAGCTTTTGCAGTCTTCAAAGTTTTGATTGCAGAATTTCTCTCTTGTATCGTTATTGCTTGATTTAAGATAATTCTATGCTCAGTGGTAAATTCTTTAATCTTGTAGATATTTCTCCATCTCTTCTTCATGTATTGATTCTTCTTTGTAGAGATTAGAAAAGAAACTTCTAATTTGCTCTTTCATTTTCTCTGTAAATTACTTGGTTGCCTTCCCTAATTCCCGGTATCCTTCTCTTCTCTGACTCTTTCCTCAGACAATACACCAAGGCTTATTTGCAGGCTTATTTGCAGCTTCAAAATATCTGTTTTAAATATTTCAATTTTTTCTGAATTTCCTCTAATTTTTCTGAATTTCTTCTGTCCCCAGTAAATCCAATTTGTTCTTCAGCTGCTTAATTTCTTCCCATTTTTTCCTATCCCTTGTTCTTTTATGGTCTTGTTCCAATTTTTTCAATTTGGGGGTTAAATTGTCTCTTGCTTCAAACTTAATTTTCTTCTTTTTGGACGCTATTGCCATCAATATTCCTCTTAGATAGGCTTTACTTGCTTTCCAAATTGTTACAGGGTTGGTATCGTTTGCCGTATTTATTCTAAAATAGTCAATTGTTGGTTGTTGTGGGTTGTTGTGGGTCCCAAGTCAGTCAATTCTTCCATGTATTTTTGCAGTACATCCTCATTTGAAAGTAAAGTATCATCCAATCTCCATCTTCTTTCTCTCTTATTGCCTGTTTGACATACTATCTATATCGGATTATGATATGCTATGATCCTTGGGGGAATTTCTGCTTTTTCTACCTGTGTCAGAAGGCTCTTAGATACCCAACACATACCTATTCTGGAGTATGTTTGATGTCTATCCGAGAAGAATGTATAGTCTCTGTCCCTTTTATGTAGTGATCTCCAGGCACCCTCTACTTCCAGAACTGACATATAATTGAATACACACTTAGGAAGGTTTCATCCTGCCCTTGTCAATCTATCAATTTTACATTTCAAGACACCATTCATATCTCCAAATATTAGTCTCTCCTTGATGAAAGTCTAAGGATTTCTCAAAGAACCTCTCATAAAATTTCTTCGGGCTATCATTTGGTGTGTATAAAGAAACCAAAATCCATATTTGTCCATGAGGAAGTCTTATTTTTAAGGCCACATATCTCCCATCCTTGTCTTTTAATTCTTGAAGGATTTTGAAGTTTTGATTATTGAAATATATGGCCACACCATTTTTCTTCAGTTGCAATGAAGATATGTAAACCTTGCCTATTTGGTAGTTGTTGTGGGTTTTCCGGGCTGTATTGCCGTGGTCTTGGCATTGTAGTTCCTGACGTTTCGCCAGCAGCTGTGGCTGGCATCTTCAGAGGTGTAGCACCAAAAGACAGAGATCTCTCAGTGTCACAGAGATCTCTCAGTGACACTGAGAGATCTCTGTCTTTTGGTGCTACACCTCTGAAGATGCCAGCCACAGCTGCTGGCGAAACGTCAGGAACTACAATGCCAAGACCACGGCAATACAGCCCGGAAAACCCACAACAACCATCGTTCTCCGGCCGTGAAAGCCTTCGACAATACTTGCCTATTTTTTTTTTACAATTTAGTAAATGTTCTGGGCCTTTGTTGATGTGAGTTTCTTGGATGCATATTACATCTATCCTTAATTTCTTCAATTGATTAAATGTTCTTGATCTTTTACCCACCCACCCACCTAAAAGATGGGTATTTCTCTTTGATGTGATATATCTGTTGGCTGACTGCCCAGACTGTTCCCTTCTATGCCATTGCCTTTGTAAACCTGAGCTCTCTTTGCAGCTCTCATCTCCTTGCAACAAATTATCAATGAGGAGCTTTGTCTGTGTCAGGTTCTGACTGTGTTTTATGTATCTTTAAACCAAAGAGACTCCATTTTAATCTTGTCAGTATTTTAAGTGCTTCTGTTGCAGGTGGCAAGCAGTTCACTGGAACTTCACAGAGAGAAGAATGTTATGTCTACAACTTTTCCAGCCTTGGGAAGCTTTCACTTTCTCACCCTCGGGCCGTTTGTTTTGAGAATTGTGGGGGAGGATGGGGCCTACTGGGAACTGCTATTCTGTACCTTTGCTTTTGCCTGTCATTCATAACAATACTTCTGTATCAGCCAAGATCCTAGCATTTGGATTGTGGACTATAATGGTTGTTTATATTCAGTAAATCTTTTGAAACCAATGGACTCATGTCTCATTGCAAGAGGTAGTCTAGATTACAACTTTTAGCAAGCCACAGACTGACATTTTGTTACGAATTGCACCTGTTCCAATGCCTAGGCCGGAGGAGATGGATACCAAGGCCGCGTCCAACAGGGACCCTTTGTTTGATCCTTATGTCTCAAACACGGAAGGACTGGAACTCACTAATCAACCCGTTTGGGGGGGAACGGAGTCAAGCCATGCAACATTGTATACCCTCGCACCTGACAGAGCACATACCCAGGATGTCCGGAGGGACTGGGGAACTCGACCAAGGGCGACGGCGGAACCCCTGATATCGTTGCCTACACCGAGGCAGTGGGGTTCGAGGCCGAGAGAGACGAGGGAGAGGAGAGTGAGCACGGTGTTTACCAGATCGCAGATGGATGGGAAAAGAGCTGTCGGCTCGTCAATGGAGAGATCCAGTAGCCGACCGTGGTATTACTGGAATAGGGAGTCCAACCAAATTGAATGGGACCTAAGAGGTTCTGAAAGTACCCAAGTTTGGGAAACTACCCGTCACGATCTGATGAGTTGGGACTACACTGAAGTCGCCCCGTGGACGGGGCAGCGGGAGTCGAGCGATCACAGTTGGCAACAGTTACAGAGCCGAACTTTAGCGGTGGATGCTGGAATTTTGGCAATAACGGGGCTAGCGAAAGGAATCCTGGCCGGCATATCGGAGGAAGGAGAAAGTACCGGGGCCACCGGAATGGGAGAGATTCAACCTTGGCCCCAAGCAGCCGCAGTCTCTGCAGAATATATGGATACTACACAATTTCCAACTGAACTGCCCCAGGAATTACCAGAGGAGGATGTTGATACAAAGATTAGAAGACAGAATCAGCAGCATGGAGGAGAGTTTAGCACACGCAGTACACTTGCTGTCAGTGTTGGTTGTAGGAGGCCCAGGAGAGGAACCCCCGCAAGAAGTGGGGGAACGTCCTACAGTTTCGATCGGTCGAGGGGTAGCAGCCCTCCAGAGGGTGCTACCTGGATTATGTCCAGCACCAGGTTGGGTTCCCCCTCAGGAAGGGCAACTGCCACCCTTGCCGGCGGATGATCAACAAGAACCCGTGCCACCACCTGACCAACCTCAAGATGAGGTGCCGGAGGGGCCCCCGGGAGACAATGGACAAGGTGTCCCGCCAGGGCCTCCGGGAGACGACGGCGGGGAAGGACCGCTGGAACAACCTCCTCTCCAGCCGCAGGAGCCACCAATCCTCCCAGGAGAACAACCTGTACAGCCACAAGAGCTTCCTCTGGGACTCCCACCGCAGCAAGAGCAGCCGCCTCTTCAACCTCTTCCACGGGGTCCAGCACCGCAAGGTCCTCCACCTCTAAGACCGCAGGGCCCCCCTCTACTTCCACAGGGTCCTCCGGCTCCAAGACCGCAAGGTCCGCCACCGAGGCCACAGGGTCTTCCTCTTCCGAGACCGCGGGGCCCCCCGCAACCAAGACCCCAACAACCCCCAATGCAACCCATTCCGCGACGACCCGATGTACGGCTGGAACAGAGACTAGCGCCTTTACAGTACTACCCATTACCATCACCGGTTGCCAGACCTCAAGAGCTACCGATGGGATGGGTGAAGCTGGAAGCTACGTTCGACGGGGATCCCACAAAATTGGGATTTTTTTTAGTACAAGCGCTTCAATTTTTTAATCATTGGGGACATTTGTTCGAAGACGAGGCCAGTCAAATCGAACACCTGGGATCCCGGTTGCAAGGCAAAGCGGCAGAATGGTATGTAACGTTGTATGAATTGGGGTCCCCAGAATTAGATTCCCTACAAGGATTGGTAGCAGCCCTCTGAGCTCAATATGAAGACCCATTGGAAGAGGGTAGAGCCCGAATGGAATTTCAAACCATTAGGCAAGGAAATATGTCAGCCAGAGACTATGTTACTAAATTCCGACAACTGGCCTCAAAATGCCCAAGGTGTGAGGAATCTACAAAAATAATTTTGTTTAAAAAAGGCATGAATCCCAAACTGCTGGATCGGGCCCTTATGCAGGATAATCCCCCCACACTCTTGGGTTGGATTCAATTAGCATGTGAAGTAGAAAACCGAATGCAGGAAGTACGGCTTGTGGAGCAACAGCAAGCGACAGGGCATCGGCGGACTTCAATAATTGTGAGAGGAAGAAGGGGAGCAGGATACGCAACCAGGGGAGCGAGAGAAGCTAGATGGCAACAAGGACTGTGCTTACATTGTGGCCAAAGCGGTCACTATGCAGCACAATGTCCACTTAGGCCTATGCAACGAACTCCATTCCAACCACGACGTCCAGCACCTACCACCCCTCCCCCACCGTACCGTCCGACGCCAGCTCCACGAACTGTGAGAGGGTGAGGTTCTTCCTGAAGAAATCCTCCCGAGAAAGGATTAGAGCTTGAAGAAATCATGGAACTTGATTCAACCGCTCTAATCGGGGAAGAAGGACCAGAGAGCCCCAGTTCGGGAAACGAAATGGATCTTTCATAAACGGACCCAAACGGCAGATCAAAAAACAGTCCGTTCCCATAGTGGAAAGACCTCGAGGGTCCATTTTATTCATGTCTGTCACATTAGTCAATCCTGAAAGAAAAACTCATATTCGTGTACAAGCTCTCATTGATTCTGGATGCTCCAGCGACATTATTGCACCCGCTCTAGTAGATGGACTAGTACTCCCAATGAAAGAACTAGAGACTCCGGTTATTTTTGAACAAATGGATGGTACTAATATGAACCCAGTTACCACTGAAACAATACCTGTGATCACTGGAATGGGACAACATTGGGAGATGAGATCATTTGTGATTAGCTCGACAGCTAAATACCCCTTGATTTTGGGGAGCAGATGGTTGTGGGACCACAACCCAGACATCGATTGGCCCCAACTCAGAAGCCAGAGGGAGGAGACAGTGGACACTGTATTTTCGCCTACGCAACTAGGAGGTGTGGTTACGACGCGCAGTCGTACAACGCTACCTCCTCAGTCAGATCAGGGGTGGAGACAAAAACTGAAAAGCGAAGTGGAAAAGGAGGGGGAAAATGTACCCAAAGAGAAACTAAATCAATCTGCACAAGGGGAGTGGCTTTGGGGTGATCGATTCTGCGTACCAGCTAGTTTAAGAAAAGAAGTATTGCAATGCTGTCATGATGCCCCAACTGCAGGCCATTACGGATATTTAAAAACTCTCCATTTACTACAAAGACAATTTTGGTGGCCGGGCTTGCGCAAAGATGTCTCCCAATATGTGGCTTCCTGCCCCATTTGCCTCAGTGCCAAGACACGGAAGGGCAACCCCCCCCCCCGGACTTTTACAACCCCTCGAAACCCCACGCAGACCATGGGAAATCATTTCTATGGACTTCATCACAGATCTGCCCCCCTCCAGAAACCACACCTGTATATTGGTCGTAGTGGATCTATTTTCAAAGCAAGCCCACTTCATTCCTTGTACCACTATACCGTCAGCAAAAAGATTAGCAGACATTTTTCTGAAACATATTGTAAAACTACATTCTTTTCCATCGAAGGTGATATCCGACCGCGGCGGACAGTTTGTTGCCAACTTCTGGCGGGAGCTTCTCCACCTTATGGGCGTTGAACAAGGCTTAAGCTCCGCCGACCATCCGCAAACCGACGGACAATCAGAAAAAACTAATCAACTATTAGAACAATTCCTCCGATGCTACATCAATTTTCAACAAGATAATTGGATCGATTTATTGCCCTTAGCAGAATTTTCCTACAACAACAGTGTACATGTTTCTACTGGAGAAACACCCTTCAAAGTAGTTTATGGCTATGATTTTAAACCCTTTCCTTTTGAAGCTCTTCCCCCTCCAACAGCTCCTAAGGATGTTTCAGAATGGTGGGGGGAAGCGGCGCAACAATGGATTCTTATTCAAAAACATCTTGACAAAGCCAAGCAGGATTATAAAAAATACGCTGATCGCCATCGTGTGGCCGAATGGGAATTGCATCCAGGAGATCTGGTATATTTGTCCACAAAGAATTTAAGAGTAGCACAAACAAGCCGTAAATTAGCATTGAAATTTCTTGGACCTTTCCCTGTTCGTAAAGTAATCAACAAAGTTACTGTAGCCCTCGATTTGCAACCGCAGCCGGAAGGAAGAGACAGACACAGACTTGGAATAAAGGGCCGTTTATTAAAATGACCATAAAGGTAATGCACGGCAAGAGCTAACTAAGCGGTACAGGTCAAGCCCTGGGGTCAGCACACTGACCACCGCCTTGCCTGTCTGGGCGAGCCCCAATGCCCCGGGTGTAGGCCATCTCAGGAATGGCTGCAACCCGGCCAGCTAGGCCCTCGGATCCCCACTCAAGCACCTGTTGCGCCCCAGCTGCCCAAGCATGAGGTTAGGCCTTGTTCCCGGGGATCCACTCAGGCGTCTGCCCTCCCTGACGGTAGCCGCCCAAGCATACCGCCCTAATGACAGACCCTGTTCCCCAACCTTGGGGAATGCCACAGGGGCTCACCGGCCCGCACCCTATTCCCAAAATCTCCTGCCACCGCAAGGGTCAAGCCTCTGCTTAGACCCTCGTGCCCCACAGGTGGCCTAGAGCCACCCAAAGCCCTTGCCGTAGGTCATCTAGGAATATATCATTGCCCTCAGGTGACAGATGGACACCATCTCCTCTGTAGAGGTGGACAAATTCGGCCCTAATCTTGGGGTGTGGCAAATAAATACCCAAGCCTTGCCCCAAAGACCTCTTAATGGCGTGGTTAGCCTTATGTCAGGCCCTCTCTATTGCCCTGGTGTCAAAGGCCTCCCACCAAACCCGTCATTGTAGCATCTCTGACCATACTATAAGCACACTCGGCCATCGGCTGCTTATGTATTCAAGGTCCTCAGCTACCTGCATCGACAGGGCCTTGCCCTGTACCAGCCCAAGGTCATTACCACCCAGGTGAATGACCACAATGTGTGGGGGAGGACCTTTCCGTCCCCTAAACAGGAGAGGCAGCAGGCCGGGCCATCTGAGACCACGCCTGCCCTGCCAATCCACCGTGGCCACAGCGCACAGGCCCAGCTGGGATCCAAACTGTGTTCTCTTGGCTTGATTGGCCGCCCAGAACACCATGCTGTGGCCACAAATCAGGATTCTCTTCCTCTCCTGGCCCGACACGGCACCTGAGGAAAGAACAATTAGTTTGCCATTTAGAACTGATGTAGGGGCCGGACATAGGACCGAAATGCCCTTGACTGCCACCTGCCCACTCTCTGAATTGGCTGCTGAGGGTATCCTATAGCAGCTGCTGTGGAGGCTGCACCAATCCGGAAGGAGTGCGTTCCGAATTTGACCCCCGACAAGCCAATTTTCTTAAGTGCCCTCTCTGTCACTGCCCAAAACTGATATTTAGTCAGTGGGGCCTGATCTTCGTGGCGGAACAAGCCCCCTTGGGCATCCCCACAAAGCGTGACATATTCCTTGAGGGCCTTCACAGGGCACAGCTCCTGCTTAGAGCAGGGGCCCAAAAGCAAGGTGGTCCCCTGCTGCCGCTGGTCTGTCTTGGACCTTCTAATCCCAATGGAGACTTTGTCCCCCACAAATTTAATGTCCTGGGCCTTCAAGGCCCGTCCAGATGCATCTGTACGCGTTGAGGCCACCAGCTCACTTACTCGGAGGGCCCCAAAAAATGCCGTTAAGGCAGCAGTGTAAAAAAGCTTCCGTTCAAACACGGATGAGCAGACTTCCGCCCACGCGGTCACCAGCCCCCTCAGCACTGATGGGGAGATGGGCTGCCTCGGGTCCCTTGGCTTTTTAATGCCCCCTAAAAAAGACTCCAAAGCCTGTAGACCAGGAGGCATCAGGGGTGACTTGAAGTTCGGCTTCTAGCAAAAGCTCCTCCCTCCAAAAAGTCACCCCATTAAAGGTGTCAAGGAATTCCTTCCCCACCAACAGGTCATCCCGCCTGCCCTTATTAATTCTTAAACGCTGATGGGGCAACCGTAAGGCCCTCATAGCATCGCACAGCCACCTGAGGAAAGCCCTCCCAGGCACAACTGCCTTACAGGCAAAGTTTAAATGGCCAACTAATTGCTGCAACTCAAGGAGAGATATCTTGGCTCCACTCAAGCAGCCCTCCAATCGAGCCCAAGATCTACCACCGTCTCTAAGGGCAACCTTAAGGTCTGTTGAACTGTGTCTAGTTCTATTCCCAAGAACGTTATGACAACAGATGGTGTCTTGGTTTTCTCATGAGTTAAAGGAACCCCCAGTTCCTCAGAAAACTCCATGAACTCTGCCAAAAGCCTGGCACACTGCCCCAAGCCAGCTGGCCCAGACATCATAAAGTCGTCTAAACAATGGATGAATAGTCAGCATCCCTGCGCCTTGGGGAGACCTGAAGAAACCGTTCAAGTACCCTCAGCTTTACTGAGCTGGGCCCCTTTTCCAGGCTCTTGTTGGCCACCACTGCCCCCAAAGCGTTTCCCACCCTGTCTTCCTTTGGGGCAGGCAGATTATGGGTGGGTTCCCATGCATGCAGGGCAGTCATGCATATACTTGCCCACTTTCTTGTTGCAAAGCTCCTCGGACGTGAAGTCCCAACAAAGCAGCTGTAATTAAACCTGCTGCCCCACAGAAGTGCGGGAACCTGAACCCTGAGAGGGTAGAATAATCATATGATCACTCTCGCTCCTATTCCTGAGGTTGGACTTGGCAAGGGCCATGACCTGCACCCACAGCTGTATCAACCAAGCCGTCCCCTCAAAGTCCGTGTACCCCCTGTATATAATATTCATGTATTGGAAAAGGGGGAGAGCCCTACCTGGCTGTGCCCTAGTCAATACCCATGCATAAACCAGGAACCCAGACAACCAATGAGTCCAGTTCCTGCCAATCTGCCTGCAGCAGATCTTCTCCTTATCCCTATTGTACAGATCATCTATATCCTTCTTCTCCCATTCCCTGAAGAGAAGGGTAAAGACATCCATTTACTAACCCTTTGTATATTCTCCCCCCCCCCCCCCCGCAGGCAATGCCATATCTCCCGGGGGAAGTGTCCTATAAGGAACCATGCCATATCCCTGGGGTCCATAAGGGGCCAGGCCCATCTGCTTGCCATAACCAAAAGGCCACCAGGCCACCCAGTCACAGACAGAGGGAAGGCCTATCCATCCCAACTGGTAGCACAGCCCGATACAGGCAGTACTTGAGCCTGCTGCAGGTGCAAGGAGCCACTGGCATAACTAGGCCAAATAGTTAGGCCTGCAGAAGGCCAACCAAGCATGGGATGTGTCTCCAAAACAGAAAATGCAGGAGCGCCGGTAGCAGCTACCTGTCCCAAAGAGACCCAGGGCCAAGTGGCACTCCGCTTGGGCAAAGGATCCTTACCGTCAGGCATGGGTTGTTCCACTGCTATGGCAACTTGCCCACTGTCAGCTGACCATTCCTGGTCAATGTCAGCCACACTCTCAGTTAATGTTGGATGGTCCTGGCTGCTGCCTCCATCACTTGCCACCACTCCTGATACTCCATCCAGGGCAGAAAGACAAGAGGCAAGATCCTTATTAAAATCAGCCCTGGTCATTCTTTTAGCACCCGTGTGTGGCTGAACAGGTGCAACAGCTGATGCTGTACCACTCCCAGCCCTCTCAAGAGCAACAATGCGCTCCACAAGTTTCTGCCTGCTTGGGCCATCATCTTCGTCCAAGGTAGACAGAGCCCGAGTAGGGTTCCGCTGCACTGGCCTTTTTACAGGCCACTTCCCCATTGATGGGACACCCCCATTTCTGGGCAGCATAAACATTCCCAAATGATGACACAGCAGCCGTTAATAATGTGTTAGACTGGCTCTCAGCTTTACCCCTTAACCAACTGTTAACGCTAGCCCTGACAGGTAGCACTAAGCCCCTGCAAAAGTAAAAATTGCAAGGAGCAGTACCAAGCTGCCACATAAGATGGCACCGAGCATGGCCCTGAGAAAATCTGCCTGCCAACAGAATGGCTGTCAGGCAGAGACAGGCCACCAGTAATTCTCCACCACAAGATGGCGCCGAGCACAGCCCTGAGCAAATCTGCCTGCCAACAGAATGGCTGTCAGGCAGAGACAGGCCACCAGTAATTCTCCACCACAAGATGGCGCCGAGCACAGCCCTGAGCAAATCTGCCTGCCAACAGAATGGCTGTCAGGCAGAGACAGGCCACCAGACCCTCTTTTATGGCCCACAAGAATATAGGCTTAGGTGCCGCTTTACCAGTAAGCCAAAGTGAAGAACACAGGCTCTGTTTTTAAGTTACTTTATATTGCTTCTTGCCAGGGGTGGGGGGAGGCTAAATGGAAACAAACAGGCTTATGGCAGGAAGAGTGGTTTATGTGTAAGTGGGGGTGGGGAGAGGGCTCTCACCACCCACTCTCTCCAAGACAACTATTAAGGGGAGTGACCACACCCAAGTTGGACCAAAGTCCCTCTGATACAGCCTAGCTGCCCGCCACCCCAGTGCCCAACCAGCCTGCTCAATTAAACCGCTCAATTACTCTAGCCCCAAAAGGCCCTGAAGCCCTGGCCTGTATTGTGCGCTGCAGGTGCCAGCTGCCTCCAACAGCCTCCAAGAGCTGACTGCTATCGCCGCTTTCCAACTGCCTCCATTGCCGCCATCAATGCTTGTTCAGCACACATTCCTCCCTTCAGCTTCACCACTCAAAGGAAGGCAGAGCAAAGAGCTCTTGCTTCACCGAGCGCTCGAAGAGACTGCAGCTGGAGAGAGCGGAGCCGCCTGGATCAGGCTCTTGGCTCCGCCCCCCAGCTAAGCCCAGGATGCCTGGGAAGGGAGCCTGTCTCCTTTCCTCCAGGGCGGGGCCGCAAAGGACGGCTCCCAGCTTGAACGGCATTCTGCCACGCTGGGAGAGCCGCATTGCCAAAGAATTTACGCCACGTACATCCCACCTTCCACATCAGTCTGCTGAAGAAAGTTCCTCCAGCAAATCAATGGCACACCTGGGCACCTCCCATACCTACCTTGATTGATGATCAAACCCATTATGAAGTACAAGAAATTTTGGACTCTAAAATCAAACGTAATAGGCTGTTTTACCTCATCAGGTGGAAAGACTTTGACTCTGGGCATGATGAGTGGGTGGAGTCTGTTCATGTTCATGCTCCTAGATTGTTAAAAGCATTTCATACTTTGTACCCTCTCAAACCTGGGGGAGGAACGTTTTAGAGGGGGCAGAATGTCAGGTTCTGACTGTGTTTTATGTATCTTTAAACCAAAGAGACTCCATTTTAATCTTGTCAGTATTTTAAGTGCTTCTGTTGCAGGTGGCAAGCAGTTCACTGGAACTTCACAGAGAGAAGAAGAATGTTATGTCTACAACTTTTCCAGCCTTGGGAAGCTTTCACTTTCTCACCCTCGGGCCGTTTGTTTTGAGAACTGTGGGGGAGGATGGGGCCTACAGGGAACTGCTATTCTGTACCTTTGCTTTTGCCTGTCATTCGTAACAATACTTCTGTATCAGCCAAGATCCTAGCATCTTGGATTGTGGACTATAATGGTTGTTTATATTCAGTAAATCTTTTGAAACCAATGGACTCATGTCTCATTGCAAGAGGTAGTCTGGATTACAACTTTTAGCAAGCCACAGTCTGACAGTCTGCATCCTATATGAGGACTTTTGCAGTGCATTTCTTTCAGGATTGCCAATCTCCAGTTGGGATCTAAAAATCTCTCAGAATTACAACTGAACTACAAACTACAAAAATCAGTTTCCCTGGAGAAAATGGCTGCTTTAGAGGGTGGACACTGGCATTAAACCTTGCTAAAGTCATTCTCCTTCCCAAAACCTGCCCTGCCCATATTGGGTAGGAGATCACCCAATATGGTGATCTCCCAGAATTAAAAGTGATCTCCAGATGACAAAGATTGGTCCCCCTGAATGGCTGCTTTGGAGGTTGGAATCTGTGGTGCCATACCTCACAGAGGCCCTCCTCTCTCCAAAGCCTTCTGTTCCAAGCTTTACCCATAAATCTCCAGGAACTTCCCAACCCTGACTTGGCAACCCTAGTTCCTTTTAAGGGCTGACTTCTCCTTTCCCTCCTCCTCCTCCTTTAAGTGCTGTCTGAAATCCCCATCCCAACTAGGCTTCAGACAAAGATGAGGCAGCAAGAGAGAAAAGGTAACAGTGTGAAAGTGTCTATAGATAAAGATACAAATTTTAAAAAATTTCTATCTCAAATATGCTCTTTTCTGCCCGTGTCTTTATTTATTTCTGTAAAATAGGAAGACAGTTGGGTACTAGAGCTATTCATAAAGGACGATGAATAAAAATGAGAAATTCTAACTTTTTTTTTAAAACTCAAGACAATTTATTACACGAGCATGAGTACACGTGCTCACATGCACACGCATGCACAGACACAACACTTTCTGGTGATGCCTCAGTAAAAGCCTCAAATATTTCTTTGAGGGATAAATATTCTGATTTCTATCTGAAACATAAAGCAAGGAAGATGATAACCTTTACATGACCAACTAATATTTAAATTGCAGGGAATGAGCTGATCAGGCTTACTATGGATTTTGCCTGCTACTCTGTACTCACTTTGGAATCAGAAAGTCAAGCACCCAGTATTTGTTCTCAATTATATTTACCCTGTTACCATGAACCTTGACCCAACTGAGATATAGAGGTGAAGGAAAGGTGTAATTGAAGCAGGTATTTTCAAGGCCAGCTGGAAATTATTTACAATTCGACTAACAATATGCGAGCTGCAAACAGAGAACCTTTTTCTTCTTTTCCTCTCAGCTGCATTCGTTATGCTGTCCTGAAATTAGGTAAGCAGTAAAACCTTGAATTCAATAATAAAATAGCCAGATGAGGGATTGGCCTCATGCAGATAATTTTTTTCATATACATATATTAGTACATATCTATTTTTCAGATTGAGTTTTCATTTGGTATTTTAACATATACAGCAAAAAAATTAAAGAACTGGCACCAGGCATGTCTCGTGGCCAAGGGATAAGGCTAATAGATCTATGAGTTATTACCATATCACTTGGGATCTTATTTGGTCTTTCTCCTCTGTCTCTCTGGGATTAATGGTAGAGATGCTGAGATCCTTGTGGCAAACATGCTTGACAGGCAACTATACTGATCTGACAGCTGCAAACTGTGATAACTCATGAGCTGAGACTCATGTTACCACCATCTGACTGGAACAGTGTGTTGAAGAAGGGGGACCATTGTCAAATCAGAGAATCCCAATGTCCAACCAGAGAACCCCAAGGTCAAACTAGAGAATCACAAACTGAAGCAAGGGGGAGGGTGAGTATTGCCAGAGCCTCAGAGTTTAAAAGGCAGCTAGTGGTGGCTTGAAGGGCCTGCTGCCTCCTATCCCCACCAGTCTTGCGCCGTGCTGGCTGCCCTCTCACTCACACTGCTGCCCTCTTCTTTAAGCCACTGCCTTCTCACTGGTGAAACTACCCTCTCACTTGCTGCTCTGGCTTTGCTGTGGCTGCCTGCAGCTGAACAAATCTGGCCCAGCAGGGTTTGGTTTCCTGGATCCAATCCAGAATTCTCCAATTTGGTCTGGCATAGCTGGATTACACAGGATCAGCATAAATCTGCCTATTTATCCAGGTGACAAATCCTGGATCACACATCCCTAGTGGTACCGTGTGTTTGGAAACTTGGAAATGGTTTCAGGAAAATATGCTCAGCTTCTTTACTTGTTTCATGTTGATGAACAATGAGGACTTGGCTGTTTCAGAAATACTTTGAGTCTTTCTGGAAAACTTATTTGTGGATGAATTGCCCCCCCCCCCTCCAATATATCTTTTAAAGTTTTGTTTTTATTATTTTTATTTTGTAAGTGACTTCCAGCAGGTAATTAGAGAGGTAGTATAGATATTTTCTGATAGACAGGCAGGCAGGCAGACAGACAGATAGAAAGATAGATGTGTAATACTCCCAGCTCCTCTAAATAGTTCTAGTATTAGATTGAAACCCTGGCCTGTTTTGTAGTACTGAATGGTTGCATATGATACTAAATATAAAAGAGGATATAGCAGCAATTTCAGTATTCATGAACTCAAGCCCTGACCTTTTTTTACAATTACCACACTGAATGATTTAATTTTCTCTAATTATGTCAAATTATACATGATACATGGAGTAAGTTTTCATTAGTCTCCCTCACACAGAATTACATTTCCTTCTTCCAGTGACAGTAAACATTACTCATTTTAACATGACCACAATGTCTTCCCTGTGGGTAGTAAACAGTTGTATTTATGTATGTAATATTTATGATTTCCATTTATTAAATCTATTTATTTAAAATATATTTATTATTTATTCAATAATTTATAAGCACAGACAGAGTAGAATAACTCTGTGGAGAACAAAACATATTTGAGAATAATTCAATATAGTTGTTTTCTGACTGAATTTGTGGTTTGTCAATTGCTTTTATGTCTATAATGGTAAAGTCATAGGGGGTTTACAACCTATTTTCTCCACAGAACGTTTTTGCCGGAATGCCTCTTCAGCCTTGCCCTCCCTTGGAAAGCTCACCTGAAGAAAATTGAGTGTTCTTTGGCTCAGGTGTCCCTGAAGTCCTTAAAAAAGGAAGCAGGAAGAGGTTCCTGGCTGTGCTTTCAGTCTGCTTTGCTTTGAGAGCTTGGAAGCCTCTTTAAGAGGCTAACCCAGAAGGCCTCAGTGCAAGTAGGAGGCACATAGTTTCACTTCCCTGCTAGTAACCTGCAAGAGAGCTGGGCCTACTCAAGCTGTTCAGAATCAGGCTAGGACTGGCCTGGGCCTAGTAGACAAGAAACAGCTTTTAGTTGAGTGTTGTTTTATTTCCTTTTTCAAGCCATTATCTTAGGGTTGCCTTCCCTCTGGTGTGTGTGTGTGGAGGATCCCCTGCTCCCACCCTCTCTCCACCCACTCATCTGGCTGGGTGGAGGGAAAAGTGAAGGAACAGATCTCCAGGGCCTGGTGCAAAGCATGCATGCAAAAAAAGAAAAAAAGTTAGTGCCAGGTCCCCCTACCCTTGCCGGGAGTATTAAGGAACTTGGCAACCTTATGTTAGCTGCACTAAAGTTCAGTGTTAACAAATAAACCATTACATTTAAAGAAACTGGTTGTTGTTGCTTCACTATAAAATAAGGTTGCCAGGTTCCTGTACTCTCCTGGTGTGTGTGGGGACCTGGCACTTACTTTGGGGCTAAACCTTGTGTGCATGCTTCTGGTGCTGGTGTGATGATGTCATTTCCAGGAGGTGACATCATGCTGACAGCGGGCTTGCTCCCATGCTTCATGTAGAGCCAAGTCAGCCTGTTGGGGGCAAAAATTGGCCCCTGCAAAGCATGGGAGCATGCCTACCACTGGGCACAATGACATCACTTGAGGAAATGATGTTATCGTGCCCACCAGGAAGCGCATCTGCTGCATGCTTGCCTGGGAGGTTCCTTGCCTCCTGGGCTTGTTCCCCATGTCTCCTCTCTCCCCCGCTAGCCAGGTAAGTGTTGGCAGGGGGCAGAGGCTGGGAGCAGGTTGGGGGCTGCCCTTATCGGAGGACTTGAAGCCCTACTGTGACATACTGGTGGTGGGCTATGCTATTTCATAGCAGTACTATGAAATACTGCTGCTAAAAAACCCAGATGGTGTGAGATCAGTTTGTTACCAGAGTAGCTCTTTCCTTTCTATATTTCTGCTGGGTCACCACAGACATGGTCGCACTGGGCTATATAGAAGAATTTGATGTTAGTCAATAAGCCTCTTGGGACTGTTATGCAGAAAGACTATTCAGAAGACTATCTGGAAGCTAATAAACAGAAGGGGTAGAACAAATGTGTGCAATTCTACTGGATGTCTGTAGAGGAAAACCTTGTACTATTGGTTCTCGAATAGCACCTGCTGGTATAAGTACTAAAACCTGTAAAGAACTAGTAGCGCTGTTGAAGACACATTTTTGTCCAAGACAATGTTATTTTACAAATGTTTCATTTTTTAAAGTGTGATCAGTGAGCCAGTGAAAATACAGCAGATTATGTTGCAGAGGTCTGTGACCTTGTTGAATCTGGGAATCTCCTGGGTGGCTTGCTATAAGATTGGCTCATCTGTGGAGCTAAGGATGAGGAAATCCAGTGGTACCTCAGCTCTGAGCAGAATCTGACTTTTGTTGCTGTCCACCAACACGCATTAGCAGCTGCAGCAGCTTCCTGTAATGTCAGAGTAATTTGCAGCTGATGTCCGACTCCAGACACTCCAACAAAACTAAGAATCAGATAATAAGCAAATACAGAGGCTTACATTTGCACTAACTGGATTACCCAAGAAAAGTAATGCATGTTTTAGCTGTGGAGGGTAACATAAACAAAGTGAATGCAGATTTAGGAATGCTGAGTTTCACACCTGCATGAAGAAGGACCTCATAGAAAGAGTCAGCCAAGGGCTAATTTTAGAAAACAAAGAGACGGGGGTGGGAGTGGGGGGTGGAGAGTATCCAGCTTCAAACTGCCCATAATTTGAAAGATTCTCTGGAGCAAAAGGACAAACATTGTATTCCATTCAACATGTCCATGCTATGGAGAGTTAATGCCCCAAAATGATTGCAACTGTAGAGATAAATGGTCAGAAGAGTGAAATGGAAGTCAGCTCTGGGCTGGATTCTCCAACATAGACAACAACACACATACAGCTATTCCAGGACCATCTGTAAATTGTTTTTGTGCTTTTAATGTTGATTTTATTGTAAGCTTATGTATCTATGTTGCGGTCCACTTTGATCCCATTTGTGGGGGCAGCGGATAACAAATCCAATAAATAAATAAAAATAAATAAAAAATCTGCCCAAGTTGCAGAGATCAAGTGTCTATGTGTATGTTCCCTCCCTGTGGTTGGTGATGCTGCTCTCCAAATTTTGCTGATCATGAGACAACTCAGTGGTTATGCAGAAGTGGGGGGGGGGGCAAGGCCATATCGTGCAGGCTGTCCCTACCACAGTGTCAGTCACCTGTACCCAACTTGTGTGTTATGATCCAAGACACTGCTGGTTCAATATCATCTCAGTGACAAATTTACTTGGGGAGTGATCTTAAGATGGTCTACTCAGAAGTAAGTCCCTTTTTATTCTCTTGGATTTACTCTCAGGAAAGTATTTGTAGGATTTTATATAAGCCTCACTCCGGCCTAGTCCCATTTATTACTGCTGATACCTAATCCTACACAATATGTTTGCCCTTACCTTTTCCTCTGAGCCAATGGAATTACTTAGGCAGTTCTCTTTGCGCCTCCACAATGAAGATATTGAGGCCTGCCTGCCCAGTGCCCGTACTGGCTAAAGAACAGAGAACCTTTCTAAGGGTGAGCCCTGCTACATTGATAAAGTTAGTTATCCTCATGCAAACTTTTTGGATCTTTGAAAACTGAGCAAACCAAGGCACTCAACTAACCCTTGGGGAGGAGTATCTGAGCCAGCCTTGACTCTTGGTTTTCCATAGATGTATGTATGTATGTATGTATGTATGTATGTATGTATGTATGTATGTATGTATGTATAATCTGCCTTTTTCACTGAGGTCCAAGGTGGATTACAATAGTGCAAGTGAAAATACAATATAATCAACAGCTACATTCATTGAGCAAAGTACAATAATGAACAACAGTTAGGACACCAGGAGGCCCCCAGACATAATAGCACCAGTAACTATGAATGCAGGGTGACCTATTTATTTATTTATTTACAACCTTTACAGCCTGCCTTTTATACTGAGACTCTAGGAATTACCCAGTGTAAAATGATGCAAGCAAATGGCCTGAGACATTAAATAAACAATGCAATTGGAACAGGATTACACAATTTAGAAACAATGCAAAAAGTATCAGACATATCATGAACAAATGCATAAAATGGAATTATAAAAATAGAAGACAAGGCAGTAAAAAGGATGATAATACATACAGTAAATAGTGGGATAGACTACAGTCCTGTTTCCTTTCTACGAATGCCCTCCTGAACCATTCCTGCCCTATTCCTTTTATTAAAATGCCCTCTTGGTTTACACAGACTGTGGAATGAAAGAAATAAGGGAGCCTTCCTGAACTCGTTAGACAGGTCATTCCACAAAGCAGGAGCTAGAACAGAGAATGCACATCTACAGGGAGTTGGATGTGATAACTACCAGTAACAAACAACAACCACAACATTTGATTTATATACCACCCTTCAGGACAACTTAACACCCATTCAGACCGGTTTACAAAGTATGTTATTATTATTCCCACAACAATCACCCTGTGAGGTGGTTGGGGCTGAGAGAGCCCTAGAAGAGCTGTGATGGATTCAAGGTCACCCAGCTGGCCTCAAGTAGAGGAGTGGGTAATTGAACTCCTGCTGCTCTTAATCACTACACCAAACTGGCTCTCTCAGTACCATGAATCTGATCACTGATAGGTAAAGGGGATAGCACTCTTTTGTTAGAAATTGATGAATGGTAACCCTAATCATTTTGTTTTATTGGAGTCTGGACAGGCAGCATATATGTTTTCCAAATAAATATATAGTGGCAAGGGTTTCTGTTGCAAGTGTGCAGTTGCTGACAGAATAATAGCTCTGATCAGGGGTCATTTTGTAGAAAAAGAGCTGGAGGAACTCATTAGCATAACTTGTTAGCATATGCCATGCCCTTTGCCATCACCGGAAGTGTGTCATTAGCACAACTGATTTGCATATGCCACACCCCCTGACATCACCGATCCTGGCTGTTTTGGACCCAATTCTGGCCAATCAGGGCTGAAATTGGGCCCAAAATGGCAAAAAGGGGCTGAAAATGGCTGAAAAGGGGCCCCAAATGGTCAGGATCGGGCCGCTGCTGAGTGGGAGAGTGATCCACCACCCGTCAGAGGCCCAATCTGGGCCATTTTGGCCCAAATCCAGGCTAAAACTGGCCCAAAATGGACGAGAGTCAGGTGGGCGGGGCCACCTGACATGTGACCTCTTTGGGGAACTGCGCATTCCCCCTCGAAATGAGCCCTGGCTCTGATAAAAATACCCTCCTTTTGGTTTCCTCCTCTTTGATATTATGCTGATCAATCAGTGTGTATGCAGAGCATACTTTTTGCGCATCAGTGTGCATGCACGCATACTTTTTGAAAAATGTAAATGACACAGCAGTGAGCACAAGGAGGGAGGAAGCAGAAGACTGAATTCTGCCCTCCACCCTTTCCTCCTGGATACTTTGGATGCAGTTCTTGTTGCAGGTTTCGTCAAGGAAACTGTGCATAACACCCATTTATGCACAGGCTTCTCATTCAGTTAGGGATAATACAGACCATGGCTGTGTACTGACAGTGAAGGCTAGGCTAGATTAAACTGTGCTGCTTATTAAGCAGAGAGATTCTTGTCAGATGTCATTCCCTATTATTTCTTGAATTATCAGGAAAGGCACATGGCCTTATTGCAGGGAACTTTATGGAAAAGGAAATGACCTGAAGATATTTTGCATATAGGCTGGCCAGAAGAACATCTTATGATAACAAAGTCCAGCTCAAGGTTGGCCCTTTACATTTTTCTTCCCCATGCAACACATTGCTTGGAGAGTCATACCTCCAGGATCTCTTGGATCAAAATGGTCTATAAATAAACCAGATGGTGTATTAAGTATTTCTTCCACTGTGCTTACGTTGAAGCCGACATCCAGATTAGAGCATATTTGTCTTATTTTGTCAACAAAAAACTTTGCAAAGGTGTCATAGCTAGTTGTCTGTTCTCCAGCCAGTAAAAGTTCAGATTTAGGAGTCAGAAGATGTTGTGATACCTTGAACAACTGCGAGGGTTGTCAACCAGCTGATGCAATGGCTGCCGAGAAATAATGTTTCTTTGCCAGAGGAGATTGAGGGGGGACATGATTGCTCTCTTTAAATATTTGAAAGGCTGTCATTTGGAGGAGGGCAAGGAGCTGTTCCAGTTGGCAGCAGAGGGTAGGACCCGAAGCAACGGGCTTAATTTACATGCACAAAGGTACCAGCTGGATATTAGGAAAAACTTTTTCATGGTCAGAGTAGTTGTAGCTCAAAGGTGGAATCAGCTGCCTAGGGAGGTGGTGAGCTCCCCTTCACTGGCAGTTTTCAAGAAGAGGCTGGATGAATATTTGTCAGGGATGCTTTAGGCTCATCCTGCACTGGGCAGGGAGTTGGACAAGAAGGTCTGTATGGCCCCTTCCAACTCTGTGATTCTGTGACTTCTGTGACATCATAGCCACCTCATACGTCTTCCATTGGGCTCTAAAACATGCTTTATCTGATTGTGAGTTTTCCGCCAATGTCTTTCTAAATGCTGTGCCTGGGCATTTGGTGCCTCCTCCTGATGTCCTCTAGGAAAGGCACCAGAGCTCCCTCCCCATTCAGTGGCTGTGTCGCGCCACATGACTTGCTGCTGCTGGTCAGCCAAATGTCAAAGGCTCTTTGGTATATTCTGAGATTGTTAAAACAAACCTTATTGCCAAATTTAAGCTGTCCAATGTTGAGGTTTCTGCAAACACAGAGAGAGGCACTCTTCACATGGAACAGTCACATTGTGTGGACAATCTCTGTGCCAGTTCCAGCTACCACGTTCAGTGCAGGCATGGAGGTTTTCCAGGTGAAGGGATCTATTCATGTGGCATGTGTCTCTCACATATTACTGCAAATATAAAGAGCAGCAAGCCTTTCCAACTTCCATCTCTATGTTTAAAAGTACTGAACTAGTTAAAATGTATAGAATATCTTCTCAATACCTTTACAGTGATGGCGTGTATTTTTCTAATCTGGTAGGCTGCATAAATTGTGTCTACCAGCAGCTATAACCTCTCTCACATGTGCGCACGTCAGTCATCCCTCACCTTACCTTCTTTCCCTGTTGTTCTCACACTATCATAGACACACATCTTTCTTGCTTCCTCTCAAGTTTCCAAAAGCTCCGCTTGCAAGAAATATGTCATTTTCTCACATACCCACTTGAACTATCCTCTCTCTACATGCACATCAAGTAAACAGCTTACATACACCCAAGATTGCACCTGGGTACAAACAATAGTTTCTCAGATACTTGAAGATGGTTTGATGAAACTGTTACTGCTTATGGATACACACATTCTTTTGTCGTTGTTGTTGTTGTTCATTTATATTCAAATAGGTTTCATACATTTTTAAGCACTACAAAACCAATAATATAAGACATTCAGACAGACAAAATTATCCATGGCCTCTGTCACTCGGTTTGACTTCCCTTCTTGTTTTGCAATATGCTCCAATAAACTGGGAATGCTCTGCTATTCCATCTCATTCTCTCAATATGCCACACCTCTACATTCCAGTTTCCAAGGAGTCATTATCACTTGGTTTTCGAAGCAGAAACAATTGTTACATGAAACAATTGTTCCCGCATATTTCAACATGGCCCTCAGGAGCATATTTATTTGTTTAAACACTTATATCTTACCTTTCCCCAGGGCTCAAGGTAACTTAAAATACATAACTGAAACATCATTTATTTATTTACTTACTTATTTGATTTTTATACTGCTTCTCTTCAATTAAGAGCTCGAAGCAGTTCACATCATAAACAATTAGATCAGTTAAATACCAATACAAAACAGTCAATAAATCACAACATAGTACAAATACTTAAAACCAAAAACAATAAATCCCCAATATATTGTCAAAGGCTTTCATGGCTGAAGAACCATGGTTGTTGTGGATTTTCCGGGCTGTATAGCCGTGGTCTTGGCATTGTAGTTCCTGACGTTTCGCCAGCAGCTGTGACTGGCATCTTCAGGGGTGTAGCACCAAAAGACAAAGATCTCTCAGTGTCACAGTGTGGAGAAGATGTTGGCAGGTAATTTATATCTACTCAGGAAGGTGGGTTTGGGCTGAGTCATCCTGTAAGAGTTTCCCCGGGTGTGGAATGCTAATGGAGGGAGGCTTCACTGTATCCTGAGGAGGTTCTTTTGCATATGGATTGGTGCTTGATATGCTAATCTTCTCTGCAGGGCTATTGTAGGGTGTAGAGTATTTTGTTAGCCTGGTGTTTTTCAGGACTGGAAACCATGCTCTATTCATTCTTAAAGTCTCTTCTTTCCTGTTGAAATTGTCCTGTTGAAATTGAAACTCGAACAGGACACAGTATCCTATTCCAGGACATTAAAATACTGGACAACACTTCCAACTACTTCGTCAGATTGCATAGGGAAGCCATTGAAATTCATAAGCATAAGCACAATTTCGATTCCTGCCTGCCCTCTACCAGTCTGTGTGAGACATGGTGCTCAGGGAGCTGCCGGCCACCAAAGGCCGTACAGTACACTTCACAGCCAACCTCTGGAGCAGCTGCCATCATGACTACCTTGCCAGCACCGCCCAGTGGTGGCAACCAGAGGACCTCCGCCGCCCCATGCCAAGAACTGGCACCCGGAAAAAGGTGCCATGCTTGACACCGGGCTACAGAGCAGTTCTTCTGCAGGCCCAGAGGATGGATGAGGTCCATACTGGGAAGAACATTGCCACCACTGTAAAGGTGGCACTGAGGGAGTGGACAGCCAGGGGGGGAAGGGTTTGTCCATGGTGTCATGGTGACGGATGCGGGAAGCAACATGTTGGCAGCCCTGAAAGAGGCATCCCTCCTGGGCCTAGTGTGCATGGCGCACAAGCTGCACCTGGTGATGAGGGACGTGCTCGGGCTGGGGAGCAAGCCAAGGGACAGCTGGGACAAGGGACAGCTGGAACAAGGGAACCTTGTGGACGTGCAATCTGCTGGACAGCTGCCACCGCATTGCTTCCCACTTCTCCTGCAGCATCAACTCTTCCCGCGAGCTGCTCCAAAGGCAGGAGGAGGGGGGACCCCAAGCACCAACTCTTTCAGGACCTGCCCACCCGCTGGAACTCCACCTATGACAATTGTCATCTGGTGGAGCAGAAGGGCCCGCTGCAGGACATCCTTTCATCTATGGACGTTCTGAGGAGGGGAGAGGAGCTGAGCCTCAGCTCCATGGAATGCCCAGATGTCCTGGATGCTGAAACCCTTTAAGGAGGCCAGCCTGGGTCAGGTCATCCCCCTGATCCACGGGCTTGACCAGTTCCTGGCCAAGAAGCGCGAGCACAAGTAAGAGCTGCTCCCCAGGGTCCGGGACTTTGTGAGGAGCATCCAGGCATGCGTGGCCGAGTGCTTGCATCCTCTGCGCCATGAGGTGCTGTTCCAAATGGCCTTCCCCTGTGACCCCTGTGACCCCTGTGATCAAGGGCAGCATCGCCATGCAGGTGGGTCAGATGCAGCACTGGAAAAAGGATCTCCGTACAGTGGTGCTCCGTTTCCAGAAAGAGAAGGCAGGACGGAGGGAACTGGGCAGGTTGCGAGGGGCAGGTGGCAGAGAAGGAGGAGGAGGAGGTGGAGGAGGTGGGAAGAGAGCCATACCAGAAAAGACCCACCCAAATGGCCCCACTTGATCTCTGGGCCTTGTCAGTGGGCTGTGTGGTTGGCCAGAGCACAGTGGGTGTCTCTTGCAGTGGAGGACTCGGCGGGGGCCATGGTTCATGAGAACCTTGTGGAGCCCACCGAGCCCCCCCCCCCATTCCAACCCCTTGGAGTATTGGGCAAGTAAATCTGCCATATGGCTGGACCAACATCCTGTCATGCCGTCCCACCAGCGTGCAGAGCAAGTGAGTGTTCTCCCACCTGGGAGACCTTCTTCGTCCCCACTGTTGCATCCGGACCTGGTGGACATGTTGACCTTCGTGAAAGTCAACCTCAGCCTACTAGAGTATCCCTCCATGGACCTGGACCTAGCTGGGCTCTGAGCCACCCCAGTTTACTGTGGTCGTAGGCCAATCTCCTCTGCAGCGGGTTCCAGCCCCCCTCAGTTCTTGGAGCTTCTTCCACAGCTGGTAACTCTTTGTCCTCCTCTCCCTGACAAGTTCCCAAACAGTCCCTCTTTCAACCTCACCCTGTCTGGATGGAACCACAATGACCCTTCCCCACAACTTGTTCTGCCCATCCCATCCTTTCCGTCAAGGCAGGAAGGTGGGTGATGCCAGCTGCAGCAGCTTGCAGGTGCGAGGAACAGCTTACAAGCTTCTGCTGATACAGTTGTGCCGCACAGTGCCCCCTATCCATGGGCACCTGCTGTCCCCTCTGAGCAGGGGGGAATGAGTCCCTCCCACCCACCCTTTCTGTGAAGGCAGGAAGGTGAGTGCTGGTTGCTGCTACTGCGTTTGGGCATGTGCAACAGCTCAGGAGCTGTTGCACATATGGTTGCACAGCATGGAGCCCCCTATCCAAGGCTCCTGCTGTCCCCTTGGTGCATGGGGGGAATGGGTCCCATGACTCCCATCCTTTCCGCAAAGGCAGGAAGGTGGGTGATGTCTGCTGCTGCCACTGTCCATCATGTCCTTTCCGCAAAGGCAGGGACCCTCCTCTCCCTAACAAGTACCTGGTCCCTCTTTCGACCTCTCCCTCTCTGGAACTGCTCCGACACCTCCCAATGACCTCTCCTGTCCTGTCCATCCCATCCTTTCCATGAAGGCAGGAAGGTGAGTGATGCTGGCGACAGCTTCCACTGCGACACAGGAGGGGCGTACGAGCCTCTGCCAGAGCAGTGTGCGCAATCCGACATGGTGGATGTTGGAGTCCACTTTGTCCTCCTCTCCCTGTCAAGCTCCCTGTCCCCCTTTGAACCTCGCCCTCTATGGAACCACTCCAACCCTTCCCAATGACCTCTCCTGCCCTGTCCATCCCATCCTTTCCATGAAGGCAGGAGGGTGGGTTATGGCTGCTTCCGCCACTGACAAGATCAGTGAGTTTCAAAGATGAAGGGTCACAAATGTTTGTGTGTTTTCTGGTCCTGCTCCACAACATGGCCAGGAAGTGGTAACCCTCTGTTCTTCTCTCCCTGACAAGTTCATGGTCCCTCTTTGAACCTCACCCTCTCTGGAACAGCTCCAACCCCTCCCAACAACCTCTCCAGTCCTGTCCATCCCATCCTTTTTGCAAAGGCAGGAAGGTGGGTGATGTCAGCTGCGGTGGCTTCCAGGCACAAGGAACAGCTCAGCTGCTGTTGCACATGAAATTGTGCAGTACAGTGGGCCATCTCAATGGAACCGGCTGTCCCTTCTGGGCAGGGGGGAATGGGTCCTGCCATGAACAATCAAGTCCTTTCCACAAAGACAGGAAGGTGAGTAATGTTAGCTGCTACTGTTGAGTACCTCAGTGGGATCCTCAGATAAGGCCTTGCAACTGTTGGGAACTTCCCAGTTCCTGGTCCGACCTCTCCCACTCTGGAATACTCCGACCCCTCCCAACAACCTCTCCCATCCTGTCCCTCTGGTCCTTTCTGCAAAGGCAGGAAGGTGGGTGATGTTAGCTGCTGCCGCTGAGCACCTCAGTGGGATCCTTGGATGAGGCCTTGCAACTGTTGGGATCTTCCCAGTTCCCAGTCCCTCTTTCACCCTCTCCCTCTCTGGAACACTCCGACCCCTCCAAATGACCTAACCTGTCCATCCCATTCTTTCCACGAAAGCAGGAAGGTGGATGATGTCAGCTGTCAGTGGCCAGACCCCCTGCCCCCTAGGGGAGGTGGCCCACCACTGCCTCCCCAAGCCCACCAGGCTTGGCGGCCGCACTCATCACCCACGTTCCTGTCTGTGCAGGAAAGTACAGTATAGTAGTCTGAGGCCTGGCGGGCAGGCGGACACATGGGGGGGGGGTGCCGCCAGAGAGCAGCCCGACCCCCCGACCCCTAGAGGGGAGGCAGCCCACCTTCAAGTCCTCCACTTGTAAATGGTGCCAAAGTCAACTGATGGTTGACTTTGTATCGAATTGTATCGAATGGGAGTTTCCTGGGGGTGTCAGATTTGGGAATGTATAACTCCAAGATCCGTATTGCAATCTTGACCAAATTTAGTTGATGGCTGGAGGAGAGCCTGCTGAACACTTGCTGTGAATATGGGCTCTCTACGTCCAATAGGGGCTGTTCTGGCCCGCACAAACAATGAACACCGAACATATTTGTTAACGGGACATGTTCATTACTGTTTGTCTGTTTGTGTTCGTCGATGGCAATGAACCACGAACAGTGTGTTTGGTTTTTCCCCCCATCTGTGCCCATGTCTAGCCATGACCCAACTGAGCAAATCAGAGAGTTCACGGTGGGGCAGGAGGGAGGGATGTGCGCCTGCACAGAAGAACTCAATGGACAGGTTACAGGTATGTAAAACCCTGTTTTCATTGTTGTTGTTCTGTGTAGTACCACATTGGGGAGATTACCAAGCTACACCCACAAAAGAGGCAGGGTGAATCTCTCAAGAAAGTTTTATTAACCATAAGCTTAGAGTATAACATTAATGCAAAAACATTCATGATCTTATTGATACCATGTATTGAATGCATTGGGTTTTGGCCCTTGAACAAATACAGTTGTGATTAAATGCTTGAAGCCAATCTATACAAACTAAGCCTGCATGCATGGCAATTGCACCCATGATTCCATGGTTGAAAGACAACCTGAAAGTAAAAATTTAAAAAAAAGTCTGCCACAAGCCCAAAATGAGCCAAATGTGTGATGTCCAGTGACTTCATCCTGTTACTGCATTTTTTGAACTTTTTGTATTTTTGTACTTTCTCCTCTCAGCTATAAATTCACCAGTAGGTCTCTAAGTTAACTTGGAGACTCCAGTTGGTGCAGAAAGCTGCAGCTCAGTTGTTATTGGGAGCAAGGAGGAGCATGAATATTAGTCCCATTCTGCAGTCACTGCATTGGATACCTATCAGCTACCAGGCTCAATTCAAGGTGTTGGCTATCACACACAAAGGTTGTTGTGGGTTTTCCGGGCTGTATTGCCGTGGTCTTGGCATTGCAGTTCCTGACGTTTCGCCAGCAGCTGTGGCTGGCATCTTCAGAGGTGTAGCACCAAAAGACAGAGATCTCTCAGTGTCACAGTGTGGAAAAGATGTAGGTCATTTGTATCTACTCAGGAGGGGTGGGGTTGAGCTGAGTCATCCTGTAAGAGTTTCCCAGGGTGTGGAATGCTAATGGCGGGAGGCTTCACTGTATCCTGAGGAGGTTCTTTTGCATATGGATTGGTACTTGATGTGCTAATCTTCTCTGCAGGGCTATTGTCGGGTGTGGAGTGTTTTGTTAGCCTGGTGTTTTTCAGAACTGGAAACCATGCTCGGTTCATTCTTAAGGTTTCTTCTTTCCTGTTGAAGTTTTGCTTATGCTTGTGAATTTCAATGGCTTCCCTGTGCAGTCTGACAAAGTAGTTGGAAGTGTTGTCCAGTATTTTGGTGTCCTGGAATAAGATACTGTGCCCTGTTTGAGTTAGGCTATGTTCAGCCACTGCTGATTTTTCAGGTTGTCCAAGTCTGCAGTGTCTTTCATGTTCTTTTATTCTTGTCTGGATGCTACGCTTTGTGGTCCCGATGTAAACTTGTCCACAGCTGCAGGGTATACGGTATACTCCTGCAGAGGTTAGGGGGTCTCTACTGTCTTTTGCTGATCGTAGCATCTGTTGTATTTTTCGGGTGGGTCTGAATACTGCTTGAAGGTTATGCTTTTTCATAAGCTTTCCCATCTGATCAGTAATTCCTTTGACAGTATCTTATTCCAGGACACCAAAATACTGGACAACACTTCCAACTACTTTGTCAGACTGCACAGGGAAGCCATTGAAATTCACAAGCATAAGCAAAACTTCAACAGGAAAGAAGAAACCTTAAGAATGAACCGAGCATGGTTTCCAGTTCTGAAAAACACCAGGCTAACAAAACACTCCACACCCGACAATAGCCCTGCAGAGAAGATTAGCACATCAAGTACCAATCCATATGCAAAAGAACCTCCTCAGGATACAGTGAAGCCTCCCGCCATTAGCATTCCACACCCTGGGAAACTCTTACAGGATGACTCAGCTCAACCCCACCCCTCCTGAGTAGATACAAATGACCTACATCTTTTCCACACTGTGACACTGAGAGATCTCTGTCTTTTGGTGCTACACCTCTGAAGATGCCAGCCACAGCTGCTGGCGAAACGTCAGGAACTGCAATGCCAAGACCACGGCAATACAGCCCGGAAAACCCACAACAACCTTCGTTCTCCGGCCGTGAAAGCCTTCGACAATATATCACACACAAAGCCCTTCATGGCCTTGGTCCTTTATATCTATGGGACTGCTCTCTCTCCCTATATTCTGCCACACGGCTTTGCTCATTTGAACATTTGAGACTGAAACAAAGCAGGGAAACCCCGGGTAGTCAAAGGCTACAAGAAACAATACCGGGAATATACAGTCAAAGAAATTTTGGATTTTTGTAACAATATATTAGTGCAAAGTGTGCAAAAGTGCAAAGTGTCCACAATAAATACAATTTCATACAAAGTAATAAATCTATAATAAATACAAGGTAACAATTATACAAGGTAGCAGTTGTTTGTCCGTGTTTTTGCAATGTTCATAGAAAAGCGTCTGGGTGAGAGCTGCAGTAGAGCCTTCTTAGGAATGTAGGCAGAGAGTCCCACAGGGGAGGGTGACCACAATCCAGATCAAATGAAAATATTGATGTGGCACCAAAACCAAAAGCTGCCCATAGATATGCCTTCTCTATGGCAGCTCCCGCCTTATGGAAAGGCCTACCTGAAGAGGTCAGGAAAGCCCTCAATTTCCTGGTTTTCTGCAAATGATGCAAAACTGAATTATTCAAGTAGGCTTTTTACTCAGATAGGAGGGCTGTACTGTAAGGATGTGGTCTCAAAGAGATTCATAAGTAAAGGGACAGAGACTATAGCTTTTACTACTATGTTCTACATAGTACTATGATCCTAGTTCTCTGTTCTCTGCTGTTTGATATGTCAGTCTTAGAGTTTCTTGTGCTATGCTTCAGCATTTCTTCAAATCTGTATTGGATTTCTGCTGGTTTTAAATCTTAGAAAACATGCATTTATTTATTTATTTATTATTTTATTTATTTGTTGGAATTTATTCTATCCTCCCCACAAGTGGGCTCAGTGCGGGCCACATCATCACAAAAAGCCCGCAAGTGGGCTCAGTGTGGGCCACAACAGTTTAAAAATATATATACGATAAATAACAGAAAAAATCTTAAAGCAATTAAATCAATACATATCACTCTGGGTAGGCACAACAGAGTGGAACAGTGGACAGTAGACAGTGGAGTAGAACAGTGGAGTGGACAGTAGACAGTGGAGTGGAACAAAACAGGCAAGGGACCAGCTCCTCAACCACTCTCATAGACCTGGTGGAACATCTCCATTTTACAGGTCCAGTGGAACTGTAACAAAGCCCACAGGGCCCTGGTCTCAACTGGGAGAGTGTTCTACCAGGCTGGAGCCAGAGCCGAAAAGGTTCTGGCCCTGGCTGAGGCCAAGCGAACATCCTTGGGGACAGGGACCACCAGCAGGGCCATTTTTACACTCTTTAACATCTTGCAAAACTCACAGAATGAGGGCGTCTTCATGGCGTGATTTCTGACGTCACCCCATCGTGATTCCATTTTTGTGGCGTGATGACATCAGAAATTGCACCATGAAGACGCCCTTGTTCCATGAGCTTTGCATGATGTTAAAGGGTGTGAAAATGGCCAAAAAGTTGATCTGCAGAGCATAATGCCCTCTGGGGAACATACAGGGAGAGACGGTGCCAAAGATATGCAGGTCCGAGTCCATTAAGGGCCTTAAAGGTTAACACCAACACCTTGAACTTGACGCAGAATTCAACTGGGAGCTAGTGCAGCTGGTGCAGTACAGGTTGAATATGTGTCTTAAATGGGGTTCCCATGAGGACACGCACTGCTGTATTCTGGACCAGTTGCAATTTCTGGGTCAGTTTCAAAGGTAGCCCTGCATAGAGAGAGTTACAGTAGTTCAGTCTGGAAGTGACCATTGTGTAGATCACTGTAGCTAGGTCATGAGTGGAGAGATAGGGAGTAAGTAGCCTGACCTGTCATGGCTCAGTCTGGGCTCAGTGAGAGCGAGGACTCCTCAGGAGGAGAGGAGCTCCATGTAGCTGGCCCTGACTCAGCAGAGGTTGGTAATCAAGAGCCACAGCTGCTGGCTAATCGGAGCTTACAGCCAGCAGCTGAAGCAGAGCCACCAGTACTCTCCAGCCCCAGCACCACAGGGGAAGCTCAGCCAGGGACTTCCACAGGGGAAGCTCAGTCAGGGACTGCCAGCACCACAGGGGAAGCCCAGCCATGGGCTTCCACCCCCCCTCATTTGCCCACGAGTAAAGAATGCTGCAGACAAAGGCTGAGGCTGGAGCTGCAGGAAAGATGGCGCAATGCTCGTCTCCTGAACCAACGCCAGCTGCTGGAGAGCGATAATGAGTAGCAGTAGGATGGAGCCCCAGCAGCTGGCTGTAATCCATGCCTGGCTATAAAAGCGGAGCTGAGGGAACTGCCAGGCATGGAAGCAAAGTGTCAAACTACTTGCAACCATGCTGTGTATCTTGCTTGTGCCTGCCTTTGGACCTGACACTATTGGCAACTGACCTTGGACTGTACCTGACCTGGCTCTTGGACTCTGGACTCACTCCTGGTGTTTAGTTCATGCTCTGGCCACAGTTTGGACTTGGCTTTCAACCCTAGAACTCCCCTTGGGCTTTGTGCTGGTGCTTGGACTTGAACCATCCTGCTTGGACTGGCCCAGCCCATGACATGACCAGCCAAAGATAGAAAAGCAGATCTGGCAACCGATAAGACCTGGGCCTCCACTGACAAAGAGGCATCCAGAATCACATCCTATTACATTGTTTATTGAAATATCCTTGAAATTGACTATACTAACACATACTGTGTAATCCTCCGTGAGCCTCAGTGAGAGAGGCAGACTATAAATAATGTACATAAACAAACAAACAAATAAATAAATGTGAAGTGCTTCAAGCAAATGAAAATCACTCAGTTAATGCTCAGTATCATGGTTATTTTTCAAAAAGTGTAAATAAGTCTTGTTCATCAGCATATATCCTGCATCCCTCCTTTGAACTACTTGCATCTATTGCATGTGGGTGTGATATCATGCTACAGGCACTAGATCAGGGTTAGCATGAGAATAAAATCTGGGTGTTTTTTATCGTCTGGAAAACCCTTCAATGGCTTCATATTGTGAATGTTTTGAGTCTAGAAATAGGCAATTGGTTTAACAAGTGTTTTCTGGTTTGAATGCATATGCAAAGAATGTTAGGCATGCAACGTCTACCACATATAATTGCTTTACAAATTATATTAATTTTCCTTTATTTAGCTGGAAAGTGTAGAGAGTTCAGTGCAGTTCAAGGAAAGCACGGTGGTAAACAGACAGCTTAAATGTGAGCAGTGTAAAGAGCAGCCAGCTTGCAGAAACACAGCTTTAGATATGAAGACCGTATCCTGCCTTGCTGCAGATCATGCACATAATTGAATCATGTTCAATAGAAGGCCATTACAAAACAGAGATGATTTGCAATGCTAATGTGGTGAAGACAGCTGTCACTGGGAATTAAATATGTTTATTGAAAGCCTGAATAAATGAGGTATCTATTATCTTCTGGCTCCGCTGCTGCCCGCTTAAGATCACAAATACATGTTACCATCTCAATAACCAGCTCCGTTTTGCCTTTTAGTCATAGAAACATGAAGAATACTGAGAATAGAGGGAGGGCATCTGAGAATAGCAACAGCCGAACATATAGTAGGTGGATAAAAGCAAGCAGACAAACCGAGGCTGAGAAAATCCATTATCAATGAAACTTGATTAGTCAGTCAATATATTTTTTCTCTTAAAGCTTTTGGCTCAAATATTACCGCTTAGGAAAAGATCTCTCACATTTTGTGGGCAGGAAGAATGAGGTGATTTGGAGGCTAAGGAGGGGGGGGGACTGTTTTCTTGTTCCCACCCCCTCGTCAAGCACTCTCCACAGCCTCACCCAGATGGTTTGTTCCCCCTCCCACTCCATAGGGAATAATGGAGATTGGAGGTGGCAAGGGGCACCTTCTTTGGGGGGGCATATAATGGTCCCCCAGGGGTCCAATCTTCATGAAACTTGGGGAGTCTTTAGAGGACAGTCAGGAGTATGTTCCTGGTAAATTCTGTAGATTTCTTTTGCAAAATGCCATCCCCACCCCCACCCCCCTGAATAACCTCCATATTTTCCCCCATACGAAATAATGGAGATTAGAGGAGGCTGGTGCGCCTTCTTTGGGTGGCCGTAAAATGCCCCCCTGAAGTCCAATCGTCATAAAACTTGGGAGTTTTTTAGAGGACAGTTAGGAGTAAATCCCCAGCAAATTTGGTAAAATCTGGTTCAAAAATGCCACCCTGGGCTCCCAAAAGCCCTGGATTGCATTTCTCATTGGAAACAATGGTTGAATTGTGCTGAATGCGCAAAGAAAAGGTGCACCATCCCTTGTCTCCCCCATACCAACCAAAATTGGCTCTCTGCACTGGCGACTCTCTGATTATGACCATGGACACCTGCAAATGCAGCTACATGAAGTTACAGGACACGTGCTCAGCATGGGGAAAAGTTGACATGGGGAGGTTGGAGCACAAGTACTTCTAATCACTTGCCCAAACTCGCGTGAGTTGTCTCATGTAGCTTAGCTCTCAGTTCCTTCCTCTGTTTCCCCATTATTGCTGGTTTTCCATCTTGACAAGCATAGGATAGGTCTTGTTGTGGAGATGAAGCAGGTCTGGCTGGCTCTGCTCCTTACATCACCTGCCATCCACAAACTCCATGACGGATGAAAGGGTGGGGAGAGGAGATTTCCCATTAACTGTTGAAGGAGTAAAGAATTTGATAAATATAACCAACTGGGCAGATCAAAAGTCTGTTCCTGGAATAAATCAGAGAGAATTTTTGTTAAAAAAGCTATTGAACTGGGTAGCCTTAATTTCCTGTTGACCAGACAACCATTTATAACTTGCTGGTTTACAATATTAATATCCTTATATGATGACCTTACTTAGCCATTTAGATTTGGTTGTGTGGTTTGCATCTTGCTATGTACTTTGTTTACTGTTACCAGTTGCTAATTTTGTGTATTCCAGGTTTTATAGTTCCTAATGCTTAGGGTTCTGTCCTTTGGTTTTTTTATGGTATGTACTTGTTTCTACTCTTAGTCCTGCTCCAAATTCATCATTTTAGTTTGTGTTCTTCTGTGGCTTTTAACCACTAGTATTAACTATTGGTTCTGGCACCTCTTGAATTTCACTTGCACTGCATTGTAGAAAACTGGATAATTTCTTGATCTCTCAGCTTTAATAGTAAGCCAAGTTTTTACCCAGGTCTTGCTTAAATCATTTTCTTTGTTTGGGATCCTGATAAAAATTAAGTCTGTGTCTTTTTCCTGTGACAGACATTTTTAATATAAACTTATAAAATAAAGTTCAACAAGGTCAATATTTTAAAGTTTTCTCATCTATAATTTTGCTGCTATATGATTTGAAAGCTGTTTCGCTGGGAACAGCTAAATAGAAAGCAAGCTGTGAATTTCTGCTAGAATGCCTTTAATGGATTCTGTATTTTGTTAGTTCCATTTATGGAGCGATGGAGTTTTTTTCTTCTCAATTAATTTTTTTAAACATAGAAAAGAAAGCATTTATTCTTTGCTTTCAGGATTGTGTGGGTGCCTTATGCCACCTATATAGTTATTCTGTATAACACACTGATTATATAAAAACGATTTACTTGCAATATTTAAGGCCTTTGCTTCAGAGGAGGCTTGTTGACTTAAATGATCCTGCTCCTTTTAGTTCTACAGATGCTAGTGTTCTCTACAGATTTTTTTAAAGAAGATAATTTAAAAGTGACTTTTCCTTTATTTTCATGTTGCTTTTACATTTTATGGTATTTAGGAAATTCAAATGAATTTAGAAAATTATAGATTTTGCTCACAAAATTCCTTTGAGGAATGCATGTCGTATTGATTCATAAAACTATCAGCTTGACATCCCTACAGAATGAAATTTCATTGCTATCCCTCTGCTCTATCCACCCTCAGCTCAAGTAAGTTTCTTGTGTTACTTAGAAAAATTGATGTGATCTAAAACTCATCATAACTGTGATGAGCAAATGGAGTATTGCGCCCCCCCCCCAGTTTAAAAACAGAGGGATAGCATCAATGGTGATGTTCTAGAAATTGTCCTGCTGTCTCTTGGGCTGGTCTCCTTGGGAATGAGTCACTTGCTTGGCTGGCGAGGCTCAGAAGCACAGATCACTGGGCGCTTGGAGCACAGGGCTAGCATCTAGTCAACCGGTTGATCCAGCAATGCAGCCTTTACAAACCTCAGCCTAAATAGGATGAGTGGTGATCTGGCTGAGCTGTGACTGTTGGCAGATGTAGAGGTTCTTGGGACTGTGTTGGGCTCTGGCTAAGATCCTGTGAGGAATCACTCCTCTCAGTACTCCACTCTGGATTTACAGGGAGATTGCGTGCAGCCAATCTTGCGCTTTGCCTCCTTTGTGCCTGGGCCATCTAGGCCTTCTGCTGGCAAGGTTCCTGCAGAGTGACAGAGGGCCCTGAGGGACTGCAGGCCTGTATATGTCTTCTGCCTGGCAGAGGCCTACTGGCTGTCTCAGGAGTGAGGGCTTGCTTGCAAGTTCTGGCAGGGTGGTCAGCAGGTGCCTCTGCAGCATCAAACCCTCCTTGGTCCTGCTGGTTCTCCTAGTTACCTGGTCCAAGCTCCTCGGGCCCTTCTCCTGGCCAATGGGAGTCAGGACACTCTGAGTCAGAATACTCTGAGTCTGAGTCACTGAGCTGGTCAGAGGAGTCGCCATGATAGGAATTTTCTCAATCTATAATTAGAGGAATTCCCAGAGCATCATCTGGAAATGACATCACTTCTGAGTAGAGGACTGAAGAATGTGATGTCATGCTTGGGTGATGCTCTAGGAATCCCTACAAATTCCTCAAACATCATGGAAGATCACATACACCAAAACTCTTCCCTCCCCAGGAACTGCCCCCAAATCTCCCAGCATTTGTCAGTTGAGGGCTGGCTACCTTAAACATACAATCTTATATTGCATATAAATCCCTTCATGATCTTGGACCACCTCTCCTTTTATTCCCCTTCACAACACTTTCATACGTCTGAGCAGGGCCGTCTGCAGGTGACACCCTACAAATGGGCAACATCAATTACTTGTACATGTGCATTCTCTATTGTGGCTACCACCTTGTAAAATGCCCCAGCTGAGGTAGTCAGGAAGGCTGTCATGCTTCTGTCATTTCACAAAAATGAAAAATGCAAAATAGAATTGTTCAGTAGGGCAGTTTTATAAAGGTAATAGGGCTATGTTATTTATAACCAAATGATTCAGAAAGGTGCTTTTATAAAGTATGTGTTATCTGTTGGCTGTATGTAAGACCACAGATTCAGTTTGTTATTGAAATGAGATTCAAACCAAGAAAAACTCAAATGCTAAATTGATGTATTGTCGAAGGCTTTCACGGCCGGAGAACGATGGTTGTTGTGGGTTTTCCGGGCTGTATTGCCGTGGTCTTGGCATTGTAGTTCCTGACGTTTCGCCAGCAGCTGTGGCTGGCATCTTCAGAGGTGTAGCACCAAAAGACAGAGATCTCTCAGTGTCACAGTGTGGAAAAGAGAAGAGATGTAGGTCATTTGTATCTACTCAGGAGGGGTGGGGTTGAGCTGAGTCATCCTGTAAGAGTTTCCCAGGGTGTGGAATGCTAATGGCGGGAGGCTTCACTGTATCCTGAGGAGGTTCTTTTGCATATGGATTGGTACTTGATGTGCTAATCTACTCTGCAGGGCTATTGTCAGGGATAGAATGTTTTGTTAGCCTGGTGTTTTTCAGAAGCCATGGGGAGGAAGAATTGATGGGGTTTTTGAATCATCTCAACAACATCCACCTGAACATACAATTCACCATGGAGAAAGAAATCGAGGGAAAACTCCCATTCCTGGATTCCTGGGTCATCCGCAAAGCAAACTTTCAGTTAGGTCACAAGGTCTACAGGAAACCAACTCACACTGATCGGTACCTACACAAAAACTCCAATCACCATCCCCGACAGAAAAGAGGCATAATGAAAACATTAGTGGATCGTGCAAGACGGATATGTGAGCCGCGCTTTCTCAATGAGGAAATGAATCATCTAAACCACGCACTTCAGGCAAATGGCTACTCCAGAAATGAAATCCGAAGAGCAATCAAACCCCGGATGAATCAAACAACCAAAGAAAAACAGTCTCCCACAGGAAAAGTGTTTTTGCCATATATCAAAGGAATTACTGATCAGATGGGAAAGCTTATGAAAAAGCATAACCTTCAAGCAGTATTCAGACCCACCCGAAAAATACAACAGATGCTACGATCAGCAAAAGACAGTAGAGACCCCCTAACCTCTGCAGGAGTATACCGTATACCCTGCAGCTGTGGACAAGTTTACATCGGGACCACAAAGCGTAGCATCCAGACAAGAATAAAAGAACATGAAAGACACTGCAGACTTGGACAACCTGAAAAATCAGCAGTGGCTGAACATAGCCTAACTCAAACAGGGCACAGTATCTTATTCCAGGACACCAAAATACTGGACAACACTTCCAACTACTTTGTCAGACTGCACAGGGAAGCCATTGAAATTCACAAGCATAAGCAAAACTTCAACAGGAAAGAAGAAACCTTAAGAATGAACCGAGCATGGTTGCCAGTTCTGAAAAACACCAGGCTAACAAAACATTCTATCCCTGACAATAGCCCTGCAGAGTAGATTAGCACATCAAGTACCAATCCATATGCAAAAGAACCTCCTCAGGATACAGTGAAGCCTCCCGCCATTAGCATTCCACACCCTGGGAAACTCTTACAGGATGACTCAGCTCAACCCCACCCCTCCTGAGTAGATACAAATGACCTACATCTCTTCTCTTTTCCACACTGTGACACTGAGAGATCTCTGTCTTTTGGTGCTACACCTCTGAAGATGCCAGCCACAGCTGCTGGCGAAACGTCAGGAACTACAATGCCAAGACCACGGCAATACAGCCCGGAAAACCCACAACAACCATCAAATGCTAAATTGTTACACAAACCCAGCTTTACACCAAGATGATGATCAGTGCCCATCTAAGGAAGTACTACCAAAAAAAATATTAACTTGTCATTTTTTTGATTTAATACGTATCTGAAGGACCACCTCTGCTTGTGATCCAAGTCCTCTTAGCCTGGCTGTTCCTTCTCAACTGTGCCCTCGTGGAATTTGGTATGAATTGCTGTTGTCCATTTAAGAGCATTTTTCTGTTGCCCCACACTCTGGAAATGAGTTTTCAGAGACATGCCCTGTCCCTTCCAGCTTTTTGGAAGGCTGATAGGGCTGTGTTCTTTGAAAGGACTTTCTCTGATGCTGTTATTTGAACTGTCTGGTATGGACTTCTTCTACTGAGAGTGGTGTACCACTGCATGTATTGTAGTCTTTGTATTATATAGAACAATATATTTATCCTTTTTTTATATATATAAATTTTTATTTTTAATTACTAGCCACAAAAACTACAAAGAAGGGAAAAAGGGAACGGGGAAAGGGAAGAAACAACATATAAAAAACACACACTACATCTACAAGTATTGCATTCCCTTCATAATACAGTTATTTAAAGTTAAAGTTCTAATATGCTATTAGATTAGTAGATCTTATAAAGTACGAACTACAGTCAGGATCAGGTCTTCTCCCCCCCCCCCCCCCCGCGTCTCGGTCGCAGCTCTCTCTGAACAGCTACAGTAGCTGCGCTCACTCCCTCCTCCCCATTCTCCCCTTCAGATCCTAAATCTTCTCCTTGCTGAAACTCTTGATGATTAAACACAAAGTCCCTCAGCTGTACTTCCGATGTTATCTTGTAGGCTTGGTCTTTATAACTGAACCAGATGCCTTCCGGAAATAACCATTTGTATTTTATTTCACGCTTCCTCAGAAGAGCTGCAAACCTTTTATATTTGAATCTTCTTTTCCGAGCTAAAAATGGAACGTCCTTCAATATCTTAACCTTGTTACCCAGAAAGTCCAAGTCCACATTGTACGAATTATATAAGATGGTGTCCCGAGTCTTCTTAGATGAAAAGTCAATAATAATCTCACGAGGCAGCTGACGCTTCGTTGCATATTTTGAAGATGTCCGGCGGACTTCCAGAATATCGCTTTTTAATTCTTCTTTAGTTGCCTTTGCGAATGACGCCAAAAGTTCCGACACCAAATCCTTTAAGTTTTCACTCTCCTCCTCCTTCACATTCTGAAGATGCAATACCGTCTGAGCACGATCCACTTGGAACCCTATCAATTGATTCTTCAAAAGCTTTACTTCTTTGTTTGTTGCTTTCATGAGTACTGCGTTTTCCCGAGCAGACTGATCTGCCCCAGACGCTATGTCTTTAATGGTTTTCACCTTGTTTTCAACTGAACCAACCCTTTGACTGATTTCATTTAGCTTATCAACAAAGGGCTTCATAGCTTCAACGACCGACCGCTTAACCACCTCTTCAAGAGACTCTCCTTTCCCCTGCAAAGCAGCCGAAACAGATTTGCCCAGAGCAGGGCTCTGCTTTTTTGTCGCCATCTTAGGGTGGGGGGGAGTCCGCCAACTAAGTTCCAAAACTCAATGAAGGGGAAGATATCCGAACCTTCTTAGCTTCAACTCCCACCAATCCTTCGCATACGCTTAAAATAACAGAAGGGATTAGCTTACTTCCAGGTTTTCACCTTAAATCTGCTTGTTGCCGTTCTCCATGGCCCGACAGCACGCAATGTGCTGCGCAAGTCTGCCGGCCTCCATAGGAGCAAACAGGCAATTTACACCCTGCATCGACTTCAGGGGGCTCTTCCCGCGGTGCTCCGGACCCTGACCCCCTCACTGGGAGTCCTGGGGGTTAACCCTCGCGGGACAACCACCCGGTCAGGCTGCTCGGGCGCTTCCTCCCGGACCTGCGGAGAGGAGCGTCCGACATGGCCGGGAAACCGAAACCGAATCCAATATATTTATCCTTCTTGTTTGCGGTTGAGGACTGAAATATTCATTCTTTTTCTTAAAAAATGGCCTTTTCCAAATGCAACTTCTGGGAATTTTTCATCAGAGGAGTACCATATGGGGAGTCAGGAGTCGCTTTTTCTAGCAAGATAATAACAGCAAGGGAAAGGCCCCTTTTCCTTTCTACACACATTCTACTCCTTGATCAATTAATGTCAGAGGTGATATTTGCAAAAGGCAAAGAACAGTGAAATTCTAAACTATTTAGGCTTATACTGGGAGTTGTTGGCTTAAACATGGGAAAAAACAGCACATAGTTGAGCCCTGAGAAGGCAGTATTAACAGTGCCACAGACACACAAATAAGACACCCCCCCCCTGCAAAATCTTAATATGGGAGTAGTCAGTCCTGTAGATACCTTGGGTTCAGATCTTAAAACCAATACTGGAAACAGACTGATGGCCATCATAAAATCCATGTAACATGATCCATAAAACTGACTAGGGCTTCCAGTCCTGTAGTGGGGGGATCCCCCACCACAGTGGGGGTGGGGGATCCCCCACTCCCATACTCCATACCCTGCCATTACTCACCTGGCCGTTAGGGTGAATTGGCAGGAAAACAGGCCTCCCAACGCACTCCTGATGCAGCGTAATGATGTCACTCGAAGGAATGATGTCATTATGCAGGCCCTGGGAATGTGCCCAGGGCTGGCATGATGATGTCACTTTGGCTCACAGATAGGGTTCCCAGGTGGCGGGTAAATGCTCCCAGGAGGGCATGATGATGTCACTTCAGGGAGTGACGTTATTGTGTCACCCATGGAAGTGCTCTCACGCGTCATTTGGGGGCCAATTTTGGCTTCATATAAGCTGAATTGGCCCTGCGCAGAGCGCGGGAGTACTCATGCCACTGGTGTGACGATGTCACTCCCAGAAACAATGTCATCGCTCATGCACTAGGAGCGCACACAAAAGGAGGCACATGCAGGAGGGCACAAGGTAAGAACCAGCCCCCCCCCCCTCCTGCCAGGAAGACAGAAGGGCCTTGCAACTCTACTCACAGAGCATGCACACAAGGAGGGTTTAAAAGGTGACTGCCAGGTCGTCCCTCCTCCTGCCAGGAAGGCAAAGGGACCTGGCAACCCTAAGACTGGCCCATCTGGCCACTATATTCATAGTTTCCAGACTCTCTTTAAAGGCAGCCACATGCAGAGTATGTTACAATAGTGCCATCTGGATATAACTTAAGGTCTCTCTAGACAATATATTTCTGCACAGGCATGCACTGGTTTTAACATGCTCCCTGTAATCACCCATCTGTTGAGAGGAACTGCTTCTTTTTTAAAAAAAAAGAGAGCTCAAACGAGCTCAGAACAGTGTCACAGGCAGAGGAAATGCTCCTGTTCTCCCCTCAATGCCATTTTCTTGCATGAAAACCATGTGCAAGGGGAATTATTTCACTGATTTTGCAGCTCTACATGGTGAATCTGTGCACAGATTCTCCACAGTGAGCTATGTTTGCTCAGGAAAATGGCTTGGGGGGAAGGCAGGAACATTCCCTCCTCTTGGAGTGCAGTTCTGAGCTTACTTGAGCTACAGAGAGGCTGTACTTCAGCAGAGGGAGTGAGGGCAGCTCCTGCAGGAGGCATCTCCTTGCACTAGGAGACTATACAATCTTATCCTTTGGTCTCCCGTTCTGCATGCAAATAATATTTGTAAAATTGTAAATGTTGTTTGCAACAGGCAGAATCTGTGTGTGAACCATCACCTAGTGCATAATTTTAGTTTCAGAACAAAATATATTCAGGAAGAAACCTTCTTTTAATAAACTTACTAGATTTTTCATTTGGCTTCACCCACATCAGTTTGTATGTAAAAGAACAACACCCCTCCTCCCCCCACTCCACAAACAACCAGCCATCCTCAATATGTGTATAGAAACACACTAATATAAATTAATGCCTTTTAAAAATCACTGTAAACTCTGTTTGCTGTAATTATAATGAACCCTAGAGTTTTAACCATGCAATAGTAATTTTTAAAGTCTGTTTGCCATTATTGTCCTTTTGATTTTTTTAAAAAGTACATCTAACTTGAGCAAACAATGTTAAGTGGGGAAACAGATGTGATTAAATAGCCTGTAATTATGTCTTTAGTCATCTGTTACCATCACAAGGCTTCTCCTGCTAGTATGACCAGAAAAAGTGACCTAAATGATTTCCCCAGTAGCTTTGCCAGAGCCTGATGTAGAATAGATGGCCTTATTAAGCAATCAAAAAAAATTCCAGCCATTACAGTGGAATAGTAATCAGCAGTGTTTATACTATTCCACACACTTGCCCCACAATACACAATCAGGCCCATGAATTCTTCTAATTGGGTACCTTCTGCATCCAGAGGTGCCTACTATAGGAGACAAAAGGGACTTGGAAATTAGTGTTTGCAGCAATTAGTTTCTGTCTAAAGGCTTAGCCCAGTCGAGGGAAGCCCTGATTCAGACAGATTATTTTAGCAACTGTGGCATTCAAACGTCCTGTCATTATTTAGGTTAGATTCACAAACCTAATTTGTACTTGCTCTTTCAAAAAAAAAAAGCGCTTATTTGGAAAATGTGTTTAAATCTCCAACCCAAAGCTATTTATTTTATGCTTCCTTATGCTTCCAGTACTAAATGTTTCTCTTCTATAGCTTTACATGAAACCAGCTGTGCAAGTTGAGATAAACATACCTGCTATTGTGGAATGGATTGTTAAAAATATAATACCATTTGTAATGCACTTTTCCATTCTTGCTCTCAAAGTGGTTTATTGTACAATGCAGAGTTTTGAACATTTTAAAGAACCAATAACATCTTGGTGAGATGCATGCCCACATCTGTCTCTGAAGGTATAAAATACTGACAGGAAATGTAGGTATGAATGCACTTTATCTGAGTAAACTTGGAGTGTGTTTTTAAACGGTTGTCCTTGAATGCTCAGTGGATTATGTTAAATTGGCTACAAAAAGCTATTCGCCATTCCTTTTTCTTTGAATCTTTAGCATTACTGACATAATATTCTGATAGGCAAATCTCCTGGCTCGGAGTCTTGCCATTAGAGACTCCCTGCTGTAGCTGCTTAAAGGGCAAATTAACAGTAGCACAAATTTGAGTAACCTCTTCACCTCCTGCACAAAGAATCAGCTGCCCCACCTTGCTCTGCTAAAGCTCCCCATATGGTTGCTGCAGGACCTTAACAAAAGGATTTTTAAAAAACCACGTAGAACCCAGAAAGAAAATGCAAGACACAGAGAGAGGGAAGAAGTCTTTAAGTCAAACCCCAGCTTCCATTTCTGTTATTGTGAAGGTTATGTTGGGGGGGGGGTGGATTCTGAGGTGCCATCTGCAATTTATTAACGTGTTGTAATCTTCATTAGTTAATTTTTGCTCCCTCTATATGTGATTAAGGATGTGACCTTCAGATGATGATTATTAATACAAAATATTGCATTATGAAACTATTAAACTGTAGGCAAATATTGGTACTTCGCAGACAATCAGAATGATAAGTGCAATAGTTTTCAGAGATACTGTACTAGCATTTCCCTCTGACTGATTGCATTGCATATTGATATTAGCAAGTATCAGTATGTAGTGCAATCAGTCAGTAGAAAATGAGTGAAATGTAAACTAATGAGAGCTAATTGTCTCTTATAATAGCAAGGACACAGAATTCTATCAATTAAATTAGTCTGAGTTGAAACAGTGATCAATGTAATAATGTTGTGGCATCAACCAAATTAGATGCAGTAATGAAATGAACGATGTTCTAGAGTGACAAAGTAGGTAAGGTGATACTTTTGACTAAGATTTAAGGGAAGTGAAGCCCTTGTCTGTCAACATCACTTTTTAATCAATGCCAGTGTTCCTTTCTGGTGCAATCTCAATGTACCTCCAGAGTTTTATAATATAATATGTATCTTTAGACACATTCTAAGGAGTGAAATTAGTCAAAACCCTTCATTTTGGTGGTCCTGAGATATCTATAGTAGTTGTTAGAAAGCAGGTAACCAGTGCTAGAGATTGGCTCATACATGTCCAACCACTGTTACATAAAAGCAAGAAAGATACTATTTTGGTTCATCTACTCCTCTCAGCTATTTGAATTTTTCAACAACAGAGGAAGAACCACTTATCTACAGCTCTAATGCGAGAACAGCTGGGATTGTGTGGTGTTTATGTGAGGCAGGTATTTCCCAAGGGGCAAAAATAATAGAACTAAGGGGAATGCTACATCCCTGAAAAATGGTATTGAACTCTGATACAGGTGTGAAATTCTAGTTAACAGTTTCTGCTAGGGAAGAGAAAGAAATTTAATCATATTTCTTTCTTGTGGCTGGTCTTTTATTCCACTCAAAATCTCTGCTTTCTCCCCTCCTTGTAAAGGTGGCAATGAATTGCACGGGCCTTTGCAGCTCAGATGGACCTCAAATGCTCATGGGTTTTCATGTAAAATATGAAATCCCTATACCCTATAGACAGTGTTCCCGCTAATGTGAGCATGTGAGCAATTGCTCACAGATTCTGACTCCCCTGCTTACAGATTCTCAGCTGTAGCTCACAGGTACTAATTCTCAGGTGGTCCCACCCTCCACTCAGCTGGCGCCAGCAGGCGGGACCAATAGGGATGGAGCAGGGATGGAGCCTTATCCCGCTTCTCTCCTTCCTTCCTGGCTATGGTTGGCTTAGCCCCTGGAGCGGAGCCAGAGAGTGACTCCAGTCACTGCCAGCTCTTTAGCTGGGGATCAGAGCAGAGCGATGGGGCTCGATCTGATCTGTGCAACCTAAACCCATTGGGATCCCCTCAGCCACAGAGAGTGGAGGAGAGGAGGTGGCACCTCAGCCGCCACCATGGTGAAGGTGTCATTTAACTTGGCCTTGGTGCAATAGGAGGCCGGCAAGAAGGATGATGAGGTGGGGAAGGAGGGTGGAGGGCTGGGCCAGGTGCTTAGCGAGCCCGCTGATGGCCAGATGAGAAGGAGAAGACTATTGTGGTACTGAAGAAAGCTGGTTCTTTGCTGTTGCCAAGGCTTCCTTTTCGAGGCCTCTTTCAAAGTAGCTTTTACAGCCTGAAATGCAGACTCAGCCAAGAACTGGATCTGGCCACCCTGTGGCAAGCCAAGTGTCTCCATCTAAAATGAAATCAATGAATGTAGACCGGAGTAACTCTGCTTAGGATCGTGCTGTTGGGGGTTAATTTTTAGGACGGCTGCTTAGGGGCTGGCTCCAGCTTGGCTCTCTCATTTTCTTTTTTTAAGCTGCCTTCTTCTTTGCAGGCTCACAGGCTCACAGCTCTTCTTTGCCCCACATTCCAAATCTGGATCTGAAGCTAAAGTCAGCCTCCAAGGGCAGCTGTGCCTGACTTGCCTTCTCTCCTGCAGCAGAAGCCATGGGAAGGCCTCCTTGTTCACAGGGGAGTGAACAAGGAGAACTGCATTTTTTAGTGATTAATGTGCCCAAGAAGAAGTGTTTTAACACGAAACGGAAACTGAAAAACACACGTACGCATCAGCCCGTCGGCACGCCTGTCCTTCATCGCTGTGTGGATTGTGGATTATTCAATTGGCACCTTGGCACACTGCTCTCCTACCTCTGGATCTCCCATTGTGGACTATTTATGTATCGCTTATGCGGACATTGAATAATTTGTAATATTTATTATTGTATACTGTTTACATTAACTGCACTTGCACTTTGCACTTGTCACTAAAATACCATTGAGAACTAGTTAATTGGTTGATTCCCGGTCTTTGTATTTTGCCCATCTGGAGCTTAGCAACACTAGTAGGACGCAGAGTGTTGAAATGAAAACTGAAATATCAGAGTAACATATGGTTTCAAGTCTGATTTGGATAATCAATCTCTGTCTAATCTGCTTGCTGCATGGGGCTAGCCCTGCACCCAGTTACTAAAAAGATTCAATATGGTGGGTGGGGCCAGCCATAATTGCTGATGCATACTGTAAACTTGCTAGCATAGAATAGTGACATGCCCTGTTGATGTTATGGCTATGGCAGAACAGGTCCTGAGATTTAAAAATTATGGACAAAAGACAGCCAAATAAGCATTCTAAAAGCCCACTTTGGAGAAGGCAGTTATACTGCAGAGGAATTTCAAAGGAAAATTAGACAAAGAGACTGCTGAATTGCAACTGATAAAGAAGCTCAAGACAATGCATGCACCTGGACTGAATCGAGACATTGGCTTCCTGTCTCATTACCAATGCCGATTTCTCCACACCCACCACCCCTCTGCATATCCCACCCTATCCAATCATGCCTGCCATTGTCATTCACCTGCTATTATCATTTGGCTTCTGGAATCACTCCACTCTCCAAGACATAAGGACAGATGGACTCACATTCTAGCTGCATCTGAAGGAGTGAGCTGTGGCTCACGAAAGCTCATACCCTACCACAAATTTTGTTAGTCTTATAGGTGCTACTGGACTCTTGCTCTTTTCTATTGCTAAAAGCCCACTGATATAAATGAGAATTAGATGTATTTTTCTTTGCTAGGATCCTTTTTGTTCTAAAAATTGCCAGTATTTCCTAAAACAGTACTAAAATTTGGCAAAATAAAGTAAGTACATTTATAGTGGGTGTTCAACATTGCACAATCTCATGGTGAATGTAGCATAGCAGTGTTAAATCTTTTAAATATAAATATTAAAAGGGTGTTAAAACTGCCTTCCTTAAAAGATAGGAAGTTCCTAGGGTTTCCATTTTTGAGGGTCTGTTTCTTTGATATGATATAAGAGAGTTTACTAGAGAGTTTTCTTTGTAGTAGATAAAATAAACAGGAGTCTTGTGGCATCGTAAATACTAGAGTCATTTTATATTATCGTTTTGTGCATTAGAGCCCTCTGTTAGATGCATCTGACAAAGTGGATACTAATCCAAAAAACCTTATGCTAGAATAAAATCTTTTTAGTCTTTAGGTACCACACACCTCCTGTTTAGTTTTGCTTTAACATGCTAACTTTGCTACTCTTCCGGAATTTGTAGAAGATGTAGGCCAGTTGAGGATAATGAAGGACTACTGAATGGACAGCACAATTTAGCATGACATAGAAAATTAATTATATAGACCAGAGAGGCTCCTCCACTATAAGTACAGAAACAACAAGGCAGAACACTCTGCAATTGGAAGTCCAAGAATCATACGACAAAGTGAAATGTAATGAAAGTCAGTAAATATGCAATTGCAATATTAAACACAGTAGTCATGCAATAAGCTCAAGCTAGTAGACTAGAAAGCTGTGAAACAATGAAACATAAAGGTGCAGGCATGCCACTCCTGAAAACTGTAAAGAGTCCAAATAGTGAAGATAATTCCACGGAGTAATAAGTCAAGTGAGTTCATCTGTCAAAATAGCTTTGGGAATTCACAGTAAGTGAAATCAAAAAGAGTCCAGTAGCACCTTTAAGTCTAACCAACTTTATTGTAGCATAAGCTTTCGAGAATCACAGTTCTCTTCATCAGATGCAGTAAGTGAAAAGTCTTTCCTTCTTTAGCATACATATGCACTGTGAGGAGAAATGTGGGAGTGTGTACTCCCCCGCCCAACAACCTGGGCCGGCTGTTGCCAGTTGTTTCATGCATACGCACCTCCTCAGGGGTGGAATCCAACGTCACCTACAATCATATAAAATTAACACAGGTAGTAAAAAGCTCAGTACATATACAGCAAAAACAAGGTAGAAAACCTCACATTGATTTGCCAATGCAGATAAACAGTCAAAAAAACTTACCAATGCAGTTAAACAGTCAATAAACCTCCCGGTAATTAACAGAGGAGGCACTCTGGGAAAGGAAGGGAAATTTGTGAGCTTTCTTTCTGATGACACTCATATCAGTGGCTTTTATCTCAGAATTTTTTTTTCAGGTGGGTAGATGATTTGGTCTGTAGTCAAAGAGCAAGATCTGGGCCCAGTAGCACCTTAAAGACCAACAAGATTTCCAGAATATGAGCTTTCAGAGTAAAAGCTGCGTTGATTTTTGAAAGCTCATACTTTGGAAATATAGTTAGTCTTTAAAATGCTACTGGACCAGAATCTTGCTCCAAAAACTTTATATCATTATTGTATATCATTATTGTTTTAAATTTATTCGTTAATTGACTTATTGAGGAGAGTCAGTGTTTTTATAGATGAATCATTGAGTGGTCCTTGCTGATTTCTTGCAGCTTTGCATAGTTTTAGTTTGGTTCTTGATGAACATTTTGTTAGACACTGTGAAGAATTTAAGCAAATGTTGGGATATCAATCTATCCATCTATCCATCTATCCATCTGTCTATCCGTCTGTCTTCATAGTTAAGGATGTTTTAATAAATAATCAACCATAATTCTTTATCTGCTTTCTGAAATGTTACCTAATCTATCAATATATGTTTGCTTTCCATTGAGTCACTAGAAATAAACACCAAATATCTGGAGCAAAGGGGACATTTTTTAGGGTAAAGTATATGAATTCAGCAGATTTCAGTAGTGCCATCTCATTTCAAAAGTTAAGATCCAGTTAGAATCCTATTCTTTTCTATAATTGAATTCTATCCATATCGTATTTTGTTTTTTGCTAGAGATATGCCCTTTGGGTGATAAAATCAAATAAAATGAAATTATCTTAGCTTTGGGATTTGTTTTATTTGTAGCTTCAGAATGTCCTTTTTCTTCTACCATTTCCTACAGCTGTATGGCTGACCTATTAGGATTTTCTGCTAAACACTATCTGCTTTATTTCTCATCTTTATAATGAAAAAACTTCACTAACATTTGGTGATGAAAGGGCAATAAAAGTAGTCATGGGAACTAAATTAGTTTTGAGTATGCTCACAAGGGGCTCAGTTCAAACTCAATTATTTCTACTGCAGTATCTCCACAAAAATAGCACAATCAAGCTGCAGAGCAGAATTTGTTTGCAGACACCATTCTGCAAATCATTTAAAGTGATGAATAAATTTCAGAAAATCATAATCTGTTGATGGACAATTTGAATATGGAAGCAGAAGCCAAAAGTGACCAATAAGTGATTTGTTACAAATCTGCTACGTACATATAATATCACAGGCTCCAATGGCAAGCCTCAGTAACCGATCCATTTCTATAAATCGTGGGTTGAGTTGATCATGAATAAAGTGTAGTTTGGGTGCTTTGTTCTTTATAGCAAAAGGAGTGTTCAGGTAGACACCTTGCAGTCTTATGAGATTTTTTTCATGCCTACTGGGCATAAGGGATGGGCCAAGTGGCTCAGTAGCAGAGCATGTGCTTTGCATGCAGAAAGTCCCGAGTTCAATCCCTGATACCTGCGGTTAAATGGATCAGACAGTCCATTGTGTGAAAGACCTCTATCTGAGAGCCACTCCCTGTCAGAGTCGATGATACTGACCTTGATAAACAAATATAGAGTACTGGCACTTGGAATGGCCAAGGAAGCTACCTTATACTTAGTGAGACCCTTGGTCTATCAAGATCAGTATCACATAGCTGGAGGTAGCTTCATGAAATCAATAGCATAAGCGAGCCTGGAGAACAGTGGCTGTGGGAGAACATACAGAAAGATAAGAAGCAGGCATTGAGATGGCTCCCCTTTCCCACATGCCCACATAAAGATCCGGCTCCTTCCCTTTGCTTCATAAAACCATGGGTAAGCCTGATTTCAAAAAGACAGACTGCCTGTCCCTTACTTGGTCATATTTAGACTGGCCCAGGCATATGGCTGAGGCCAGTCTAAGAGTTTTCTTAGAAATCCCTCCCTATCCTCTCCCATCAAGGGAGAGAGGTACATAATCATCTGCCCCCTCATATCTGAAGTCACAGTGGTGACACCAGTTTGTACCCCCTCTCCCCCCCTTGTTTATATTTTGGTTGAGAAAGAGTGGAGGGGGCTGCCATCTGGGATTTTGATTGTATATATATTGATGACTGATTTTAATGTATTTAAGTGTCTATTTTTGTATTATTATACTGTTGTAACCCACCCTGAGCCTGATCATGGGGAAGAAGGGCTATAAATCGAATTATTATTATTAACAACAACAACAACAGCCCAATCACATGCCTTCCAACAACAGTCAAACTTTTCACAAGGATATTAGCAACATCACTATATGATTATTTAATGGAAAACAATGTGTACCATATTGAACAGAAAGGCAATTTTAAAAAGTCAAGAGGCACTAAAGATCAACTGCTAATAGACAAAATGGTACTGAAAAATTCAAGAAGAAAGACGAATTTGTATATGGCATGGATTGACTACAAAAAAGCATTTGATTCACTCCCACACAATTGGATTAATACCTGCCTGGAAATTTTTGGAATTAGTGAAAACATCAAGCTGTTCCTTAAGGAAAATATGCGAAAATGGAAAACCATGCTAATGGCCTATGATGAAGAAATTGGGGACGTTTGTATCAAAAGAGGTATATTTCAAGAGGACTCCTTGTCACCTTTATTATTCAACATCTCATTAATCCCCTTGACAATGGTCATAGAGAAAACAAAAATGGGTTATTATATTTCTGATCAGGCTGGGAAAATAAACCATCTCCTGTACATGGATGATTTGAAATTGTATGCAAAGAGTCCCACTGAACTTGAAACATTGTTTAATACAGTGCAAATGTACAGTGATGATATTAAAATGAAAAATGGCTTAGACAAATGTGCAGTACTCTTCATGCAGCGTGGAAAAGTAAAAAATATTGACGAAATAGAACTTGAAAATAGCAACATTATGAAATCATTATTAAACAATGAAAATTATAAATATCTTGGAATATTAGAATTAGATAACATCCTGCATGTGAAAATAAAAGAACTGACTCAGAAAGAATATATCAAGAGAGTATGAAAAATTCTGAAGTCAAAATTAAATGGTGGAAATACAGTCAAGGCCATAAATACATGGGCAATCCCAGTGATCAGATATCCAGCTGGAATAATAAATTGGACACAAAGTGATTTAGAAAAATTGGATCTAAAAACACGAAAACTAATGAACATGCATCACACTTTACACCCAAAAAGTGATGTTGACAGGCTATATTTACCATGAAAAATTGGTGTTACATGTACATCAGGTAGTGGAAGAAGAAAAGAGAGGCCTGAATGATTACATCAGTAGAAGTACAGAAAAATTACTTCAGGCTGTGAAAACAGAGAACATATTAAAAACAACCGAAACAAAGGCTGAATACAAGAAGAAACAGTTTGAGAATAGATTAAATGGCTGGAAGAACAAACCCTTACATGGGCAACATCTAAAAAATATTGAAGGAAAAAGTGACAACAGCCTAACTTGGATATGGTTGAAGATGGGTACAATCAAGAAAGAAACTGAAGGTCTTTGCAGCACAAGAACAAGCATTGCAAATGAATGTTATGAAAACCAAAATTCAGAAAATCAGTGAAAATCCAAAATGTCGATTTTGCCAGGAAAAAGATGAAACTGTGTCCCACCTTATCTCTGAATGCAGCAAAATTGCACAGAGGGATTGCAAAGCTAGACATGACAGGGTCACTAAGCTGATTCATTGGTCATTGTGTAAAAAGTATAACTTGCCAATATCAAAGAATTCATGGGAACATCAGGTGGAAAAGGTGCTAGAAAATGAACAAGTCCAGATCTTGTGGGATTTCAGAATTCAAACTGACCAGCACCTTGAACATAATACACCAGACATAACAGTCGTGGAAAATCGAAAAGTCTGGACAATCGACATTGCAATTCTTGGGGATGCCAGAGTCAAAGAAAAAGAACAAGAAAAAATGATTAAATATAGTGATCTGGCAATAGAAACTACCCGACTATGGAAGAAGAACGCAACAGTAGTCCCCATTGTCATCAGGGCACTTGGAAGTTCCAAGATGGAACCATCTCAAATTTTTTTGCAATTCATATGGAAAAACTGCAGCTTTCTGACATAACACCTACAGAACAGCAAAAGACAGCGCTACTTGGAACAGCATATATATTACGCCGATATCTGGTTGATACTTAGGTCTTTGGTGGAAACTGGTATCAGCTTAGCAAGGCCAGTCAATAATAACATGTGACCTTTGCTTATTGTTGATTGTGTTTCGGATAATTCAAATAATAATAACAATAATAATATTTTTTATTCCACCTATCCTCCAAGGACCTCAGGGCAGCACATTTGGTTTTCCTCCCCATTTTATTCCCTGTATTAAACCTTTGCTGTAAGAGAGTAACTGGTCCAAGGTTTCCCAGGGAACTTCCTAATAGATGTCTCTCCAGTTCTGCTCTGACATTACACCACACAGGGTGTGCTGCCTTCAAGTGTAACTTGAGGCAAAGACATTGATCTTCTAAGGGTAAGGCCAAGATCCAGTAAAAGGAAGGCATTTTAAGTAATATTGGTTTCAACTGGAAAGATTTAAATATGTGTTTAATTCTCCCATGGAAATTAAATGAAACCTACAAGTGCTGATTGGCTGCATCACTCCAGTAGGTAATTAGAAGATTTAAGGTCCTTGGATTCTGGGCGCAAGCAAAAGTAGTTATAAAATCTAAAAAGTGCCAAAGAGCAGACAAAACAATTTCAAGAGGGGCAGCTTTTATTAAGCAAAAACAATTGTTCATGCAGATCCTGAGTGATTAGCTCTTTGTTACACAGCTGTATAATTAACAATATTAAAACAACACACTACCTAATAAAGAGGCACATAGCCTCACATGCTCATGTTTCTGCTGACTTTCAGGTAGTTTTTATGTCAAGAGGAAAAAAAGGTAACAAACACAATCCATACTTCATCAGACTCAGGGCCAAATGCTAGAATGCCATGACTGGAATGCTAGAAGTATTTTTGGATCACGAAAACTGACACATGGGAATGGGGCTTATTGCCATTGAAACTGGTCCTTCTAGGATGCTTTATTTGTATAATTCCTGTCTTCCCCCCCCCTTACTGGAACTTAGAGTAGTGGGGTGTGTGAGAACACTGTCAATCAAAGAACAGGGCTTTTCTTGTGATGGTACTCACCTGTAATGAATAACAGTACCTTTTTTTAAGGCATGGATGGCTGTTGTTGCCACAACCTACTTACAAGTCTTTCAGTAGGATCTTGATGGCTACTGCTGCAAACAGGTTCTTATGATGTGTTCCCAAGTACTTTGTTCACATTACACAGCATTCTATAATAATCCAACTGTAGATTTCTTTTGTTCTCTGAAATGAGAAAACACTGATGGGCATTATACTTACAGTACATTCAGAGAGTCGCAAAACACTACAGCTTGGATCCTAAGGTACAGCTCCTCTAATGGGATGGCTTTTCCATCTGAGGAAGGGAGGGAGATTTTTCTTCTGATTCCTTCCTTTCCTGCTGCATTTTGCTCCCCATCCTGTTCCCTTCTGTTAATGGACCCACAAGCACAATGAGGGGGGCACAAAAGGCTGCAGTGGGAGGGGGGAAGCAAAGCAGGAATTGCCTTCCTCTATTGTGACTCTGTTCATGCTGCTTAGGATCAAAGCTAATATAATGAAGCAATGGGACTGTCACATACATTTCTAACCCCACAGAGCAAGAATGGTTTAATTATCTGATTTACATAAGCATTACCTGATTTAGGTAAGAGAAACAAGTGATTTTAATTTTCATTTATGAGCTATGATGCCCTTACTTTCAATCTTGAATGTATCCAAAAATATTTGGGACTTAGAATTCTGATGACCTTGGACCTTTAAAAAAAAATTAAAATGTACTTTACTTTGCTCCACTGTTACTGTTTAAAATGCAAAATGGGTGCTCTGCTGACTTGGGATCATTTATTTGCAGACATTTCTATATCATCCCATAAAGCAGAGTGTCCACTAGATAATCACTGACTGCATGTCTAAGATGTTTCTGCCACATTTGCTCGTGTGTAAACCAGCTAAGTAGCATAATTAAAGCCTGTTTTGTGCCATGAAGTCACTGGTACTGGTTTAAATCAAAGTACTTCAGCGATATTGGTCTACGAATTGCAACTTCTATTTCTGACTGCCAGTAGAATCTGGGGCTCATTAAAAATTTTCCTTGCATCAGGTTTCTTAATGAGAAAGGTGTCTGTCTACTTTGCCATCATAGGATGGATATTTTAATCTTTTCAGAATTGTTTTTACTTAAACTGGAGGCACACTTCTCTCCCTTACTAAGAAGGAGTAGTTTTAGAACATCTAAGAAACTAACCAGATGAGACACAGGGACTGCTATGATTAAACCTCCCCATTAAAAAAAAAATGAAATAGCAGCCACATATAAGATTCGGAGGCATTGTGCGGGGGTGAGGGGAAAACTTTGAAAAACAACTGTGGTTTTTTTAAGCATAATTTTTCCAAAATAAAACCTAAAAAAATGAGGATTATTGAGGGGAAAACCCTCCAGTAAAATATTTTCTCTTTTGGAATGAGTGAAATGCCTTTAAAGAAGGTTTTACACACTCAAAATATGTAGCATGCGAATAAGTTTGGCAAAAATTAATATGCTATAATGTGTTTGATAATATTATATTACAAAGGTGGACTCACAAAGACTTCCAGAGGGCATCTCATTTCCCCCTACCCATGATTTCTTCCTTCCCTTTTCTGAAATCCCCATCTCTTTTCTTGCTTCCTTTTCTCCTCCCCACCCACCAGCCAACCTATCTATATTTGCTTCTCCGTGTCTTCAGCATTTCCTCCTTCCCTCCCCTGGTATCCTTTCTCTGGGAAAACTGTGTGGTTCTGGTCCAGCCCACACTTAATGAAGAGATATGGCAAAAATTCAGAATTCCTACCTATAGCAGAGGAACTTCAGAAGGAGTCAAGAAGAGTACTAAGAATAACAAATTATTCAGGCTACCTTTTATGTGGGTGGGTGTTTTGGGTTGTAGGCCCTTTGGTTTAATTTCTCATTATCTATTGTCTCGTAGCACATAGTTTGTGGATTGTGTAAATAATGTTAACTATAAATTACAGATCATTATACTGATAGAACCTTGAAAGTGTCAGCACATCAAAGGTATAAATTTCATTGGCAAGAAATTGCTTTTATGTTTTTTAACTTCCGGTACTTGCATGTAGAGCCTAAAGATCATGCCTGATATTGTTTCTGCTGGGAATGACCTTATCTCTGTCTGAAGGGATGATTATTGGTTTATTCAAGGTATTTTTGCCCTACCTGTCCAAAGAAATTTCCGAGGCAGTGAACAACAATCAAAAGAGAGAGACAGAGAGAGATTAAAATCTGCTTCAGATATTCTTATGACATTTTCATCATCTGGACCCAAGGGAAGAAGACCCTCGTAAAAACCAATAGGACTAGCCTCTTCTACCAAACTTGGGCCACACAATGCAACTGGTTGACTTTCTGAACACCAGTGTACAATGGAGTCATTTAAGCATCACCGTGTACTGGAGGCAACTTACTGCTAGACTTACCTACATGCTTCTAGTTACCATCCAGAGTATAGCACATGATCCCTGGTTTACAACAAAGCCCAAAGGCAACAGTTCTCAACTTTAGCAACCTAAGGATACCCATTTTGTTTACATTATTATCATGGACCCCAAGCCCTCCCCTTCCACAGAGAGCTGTGGAAGTTTCCCTCCCTTTGCAACATTATTGGAGATTCAGTGGATGACAATGCCTGATAGGGTCTTTTGGACAATGATTTGATTGCCATTTTAGGGGGTTTAGGTATGCAATAAAAGTATACATCTTTGGCCAAGTTTTTGGTCAGGCCTAGGCTGGTTCTGTTAATACTTGGATTTTAAAGCATTTGGATCCTGTAGCACCTTAAATTCCAACTAGATTTCTGTAATCCTGCTTTGCCACTTTCTCCCTTAACCTTTATCAGTAATTGTTTCAAGTCTGAACTATTTTCTGCCAGTAGTGTAGTGTCATCTGCATATCTCAAATTATTAATATTCCTTCTACAAATTTTTACTGCAACTTGTCTGGCCCCTTTGTCAATCAGAAACCATTCTGTCTTCTCATATTCTATCCTAACAGTAGCCTCTTGTCCAGCATACAAGTTGCACATCAAAACAATCCAATGTCTTTTCAAATGGTCCAAAGCTTTTCATGATCCACACAAACCAAAGGCTTTGCTGTAATCCATAAAAAACAAACTGATTTTCTTCTGAAGTTCTGCGGTATGCTCCCATAACCATTGTGTATTTGTTGGACACGTTCCAATTGACTGGATGGAGGGGAATAGTGTGCTGAATTATCAGGTCTTACTATGTTTTCCAGGTCTCCTTACCCTCCCAGCAAGGGGCGGGGGGAGCTGGTGCATACCTTTTCGCCACTCCTATTGTGCTATTCATGTGTGTGCTTTGTGCATGCCCCCTGAACCTGTACGATGATGTCATTTATGAGAAGTGATGTCATCATGCAGGCGCACTTCTCGGTCGGCCAATCTGGGCCCCAAACAGGCCCCACCAGGGGAATGGGATTCTGAGGCAAGAAAATATTTTCTAGGGACTAAAGTCAACTGAATTTCTTCCTTAAATAGCAGCATTGACAAAAACTCTGGCTTTAAGAATTTTAAAAGCTTTTTTATAAAGCTGTTCAAGTTCTCCAGAGTTCCAAATGACCTTCAGCTCCTTCTTCTAAGTGAAGTATCGAACGTTTCTTTCATCAGTATTTTTCCTTCCAAAAGCATATGGTGAGTGAATATTAGGGTATTCCTTTTATCCAAATGCATGTTACGTAAAAGGGGAGTGGGACAGAAATTCCATTTTCAACATCCGAACTTCAGGAGAATCCTATTTCATAGACTCTGAAGAGCATTTTCATTCTTTTGGCTGTTTCTTCACATTCTGCCTGCTAGGTGCATCTATTGATAGGCAAGTAAGAGATTGTGAATGCACCTGATGGCTTTGCAGCTTTCTGTGTGTGTGTGGGGGGGGGAATCAAGTAAAGTCTCCTCCATAAGCAGGGCTTTTTTCTGGGAAAAGAGGGGTGGAACTCAGTGGCATGGCGTGGGTTGCCAGCATCTGGGGCAATGCCTGGCAGGAGGTGGTGCCCCTGGTACTGTATGCATGTGCCCAAAGTATGTGCACACTCCCATGACAGCATGACGATGTCACTTCTGGGAAGTGATGTCATCACACCCCTGGGAGCACTCCCGCAATTCAAGCCCACTCGCCTCCCCGCCCCTTACCTGGCAGCAATGTTCCCTCTTAGCAGTGCAGTGTTTTGAGCCAGAAATCTACTGGCTCAGCTTGCAAGTTTTAAGCATGCCTTTTCCAAAACCAGAATCCATTTGATTAAAAGACTTTTGAATTAGATTGTCTGAGGCATTGGTATTGGGTGCCATCAGTATATTGATAACCCCACTTATGCATGTGGTTCTCAAAAGCTTATGCCACAATACAATTGGTTAGTCTTAAAAGTGCTACTGGACTATTTACTATTTTGCAAATACAGATTAACATGGCTAACTCCTCTGGATATTAAAGAGTGCATCTGTAATATATGGAATATATGGAGTATATAGACTTTGAAATGATCAGAGAAATGTGTGAATGAAAGATCTGTTCACAGTTATTTTAGCATAAGAATTCTGGATACTCCACATATAGGGGCAGTATACCATCTGAGCCCAGACCAGGACAACCCAGGCTAGCCTTATCTTAGATCTCGGAGCTAAGTAGGTGATCACTGTTTCACAGAGGCAGGCAATGGCAAACCACCTCTGCACATCTCTTGCCTTAAAAAACTTGCAGGGTTGCTATTTATTTTATTTGCACTATTTATAGTCAGCCTTTCTCACTGAGACTCAAAGCACATTTCACAGTGTAAGTCAATACAATCAACAGAACAGGGCATTAAATAAACAATTCAATAGGGAATTGGTTGCAAAAATTGGAAAACAACCAGAAGTTGGATACAGTGCTAAAAGTGTTAAGAAACAAGAATCGAATGTCCTTAACATTTATACCAGGGTAATAATGTGGGGCAGACTTGATGGGTGGTGGTGGAATACAGCTTGCGTTTCAGGAGCTGGAAGCAGACACTCTCAACTTCCATCCTCTCCAGATACCAATCCCTAAATTTTCAGGAATTTCCCTACCTGGAGCTGGCAATCCTAAAGCACGCAAGCCAGCCGAGGCCAGGGTGCACCATGTAGCCACCTGTCTGCCCACACTTGGCTGCCTGCCCACCGCCACCACCTCCTCTGGCTCCTGGCACTGGGATGGAGAGGTTGCTCAGAAGGCCCAGTGGAGAGGCTGCCCAGGTGCCTGCCTGCTACCACCACCACCTCCTCCAGCTCCTAGTGCTGAGAGGTGCCGGAACTACGTTCCACTGTGTTCCAGCAGAAAAAAGCTCTGTCCATAAGAGAGGGCAATAGGTTTCATACCACTACAAATCATTCCATGACTCATTCCTGTTTCAAAGAGTGTACCAAAGCAACCCAGTT